>NC_047671.1:7372500-7672500 GCF_011762505.2 Arvicanthis niloticus
CGTTACACGGAGGCTGCTATCATTACAAGTAAACTAAAAAGCAGTTAATTGGAAGTAGGACTCAGTGGTAAAGCTTCCAACTCTGAACTCAACCCCTAGCATGACAAAAAAAAAAAAAAAAAAAAAAACCAACCAAACAAAAAAACATAACTAATACTCAAGATGACATTTGCTTAAAGAAAACACAAACCGGGGCATACATATTATGCCTTTTCTTTGGTACCCTGATACCCCTCTGTGTATATAGATGTGTGTTACTTCTATGGACATACTTAGAAAGTAAAGAATCCCAGCAGACTCTGGACCATCCTAAACACAATACAGGCAGACATTATGTTCTGTGCCCCGTGCCTTGCCCTGAATATTTTAAACCGTGCACCTTGTTGTCAGGCAGTCATACCGCTGTCTTCTACTCTTCCCTCCGCCACTAAAAAATGAACACCCCACTTCCTAAAGACCGGAATGCCCCCCAGAAAATTCCCGTGGAAATAGACACAGCCAAAAAAACCAGAGAGCCCCTCCTCCACTGGCCTGCCCACCCACCCTACTTCCAGCCCCGACCCACATTAGGGTCACATTGATCTCAGAGGCTTTTCAACTACAGATACTTGCTCAAGAAGGGCAAAGCACAGAAGAAAGACATTCTGAAGAGCCATGTTACTAAGAACAGAGAGCAGGGTAGATGGTGCTGCCTAGTGGGGGAAGGTATGAAGAAAGGTCTTCGTATAGGCAAGTGGGGGCTAGGGGATGTGGCTAAGGGCACTGGATTTGAGTGATTGACACCCAGGCTGCACAACCTGGGCCATGGTCCCTGCAGTGGCAGGGACAGTGGGTTCTTACCACACAGGCTGGCTCTCTGTCACACTTCCCTTCTCACGGCTCCCTAAGTGGGAGACAAGAGACAGCTGTGCCCTTAGGGTTCTAGATAACCACATTCCTCAAAAAAATCAGATGTGGGTGTTTGTCCTCTCTGAGAAATAGGAAGAAACAAAACCCGTGTGCAGGGTGGTGTGTGCCTGTGGGACAACAGAATGGAACATTTTGTAGACCACAGTTATTTCCAACAACAGCTGAGTCACTGTCTCCAGCCAGCCGGAGTACGCAGCCTTGGCAAGCTTGCTTCCCCATCAGGATGCTTTCAACACCGTGGGGCCTGCTGATGTCCCCACAGACTGCAGAGAGGGAGACTGCGAGGAGCCTTAGGACTACAGGGAGCAAAAATGAACACAAAAGGGGAGAGCCCCAGGTCACGTGGGGGGGGGTATGCAGGAGGGCAGTGTTTGCCCAGGTGTGTTTACAAATGAAGACAGAGGTGGAGGGGATAGCCCAGTGGGTAGAATGACTTGTTACACACATGTGAGGTCATGAGTTTGGCTCACTAGAATCTATATAAAACCAAGAGCAGCAGTGCACATCTGTAATTCCAGAGCCAAGAGAAGGAGACGGAGGTGGAGGCTGCTCTCGGAAAGCACAGGGATGAGTTAGCCTGGCTTATGCAATAGTGAACAAGGTACCTTGTTTTATACAAGGCAGGAGGTGAAGACTCACACTCAGGATGTCCTCTGACTTCTGTACAGGCACCATGCCACATGCAAGCTTGTGTTCACATAGGGAAACACACACACACACACACACACACACACACACACACACACACACACACACACAAACCAAACAAAACAAAACCAGAAGCAACAATAACAAAACCCCACATTGACATGTGTGGACCCTGGCCCCTGAAATATAACTTCCCCAGTGAGAATGCATAGGCTCACAGTCCAAGGGTGACAGGTGGCTTTCCCTTCTCGGCTGCTACATACCAAACACATCACTGTCTTCTGAGGCTGTCTGCGAAAGCTTGGCCACGCTTCTCTTTTTCTCAGCCTCTCCTCGGTGAATCTCACCATCCTGAAAGAGAATAACACACAACACAGTTAGACACATTCAGACACATTTGGATACATTGTCTTCAAGTTGTTAGAATCGCAGCTCTTCCAGACAGTTCACACTGGGCCAGCACAGTTCCACGGGAGAGAGGTTTATTGGAGGTAGGGGAAAGGGACAAAGAGGTTGAAAAAGAAGAAGGAAAGAGAGAGCAGATCAGAGGGCCCTGCCTTTTATTTAGGCCATGATGTAACCACACACACTGTTTGGCGCAGGTGAGGGCAGGTGGACACTGGGAATGTATGGTGATTGCCATGGCAATAGATGGGCGGGTCCCTGTTGCCTATGAGTGATGTCATCACTGGATTTGGAGGCTCCCTTCTGTTGCCAACACTATGGGGCTCAGGCCTGGGGACTCCTTTGCCCTAAGTACTCATATGTGCGCTGGCGCCACACGGATGGTTTCACACTGAAAAGGTGTCAGTGTCAGCTTGGAGAGAATATGGTAGCCAGGCAATTCCGGCCTGCAGACAGGTTGCCTGTCACTCTTAGATTTCAAATGGCTTACAGAAGCAGATTTGACATGAGATCACATTTCTTTGAATTCTAACTAAGGCTATTCAGAAGCCAATCAGGACTCTGGGGACACTACCAGTGCTAACACTAAGCGGTGCCTTATTGAGGTATTAATTAATCTCAGTTGAGGGGTTTCTACTCCACCTTAGGTCATTCGGTTCCCAGATAAAAGACACAAAGCCTACGTATTTATGATAAGCCTTTAAAGCACTGGAGCCGGGCACATACCTGCCCTGTAAGCTCCTAGTGCCCACTTCCCCATCAATAACCCTGGGATAGGACTTGCCATGTTCCACCCGGGCTGCTCTTATTCCAATTGTCCAGCCTTCAAGGCCATGTTTTCAAGATTCATCAACCCCATAGCATCTTCTCCTTTCTCTTCCTTCTCTCTTCTCTTCCTGTGGTCCTGCCTCAGACTCCAAGCCTGGGAACTGACATCCTGCCTACCTCTGTTCTGCCTAGCCATAGGCTGTGGGCATGTTTATTCAACCAATAGCAAGGTTGCATAGCATCATTTGATGTGAGGATCTCCTTATTCCTAGAGCATATGGGATGTTGTTGCCTGGCTGCCCTTTCTTGGGGTTCTCTTCTCTTGCTCTAGCCATGTTCTGTGAGGATACTCTGCATTCATGGGGACAGAAAAGCAGGTACAAGAACAGCTCCCACCTTCAAAAGGTCACATAACCCAGTCATCTGTGCACCCTTGATTCAGAATACATGGGGCTGCTGCCTAGAAACGTGAATGGGGCTGCAGAGGCAGAGAAGGGCTCCAGCGTCCTTGGTCATCCAGGGTTGGTGTCTGAGTGATGGCTGGTAGAGTACCTTATGTGGTGTAACTCCCCCACCCCACCCCACCCCACCTACACAGATCTCTTGGTAGCGGGAGTCGAGTCTGATGCCCGCAGAGAAGATGGGCTTGACAACTGTGTGGGATTCAGACTCGGAGTGCGCCACTGGTTGTGATAGGAGTGTGCATGTGCTCGGGGTTGGGTGGTGGTCCACGGGCCATGTAGCAGGATGCTAACATCCCATAGCATACAGGTGGCTCACTTATGGAGGACCCAGCTGCAGCATCTGACTGGCTGTGGATGAGAGCCACAGCCAGGGATCCCTTAGCAAACAGGTTCTGGGTGCTTACAGCACCAATTACACGGAGGGCACCTGTAAGACTCTTCAAAGCAACTACTGCCAATGTGGTGTTGTCTATGTGGTTAACCTGCGTTCTAATGCCAGGGTTCACATGTGACCGTAGAGGCTGGTGCTAGCAGACGCACTAAGCTTCCTACCAATAATCATATCTGTTATGTGTCTTTCCTCTTTTTTGTTTTTCAACAAACTTTATTCCGAGGGTCTCTGCTCACTGTTACCTTTCCCAAATCCTCCCCAACTCTGTTAGCTACTAATCTTCACTCCCCTCTATGGGTCCCTGTCCCTTAAAATATGTCTATGTTGAACTTCTGTTGTCTGGGGCTCTGACCTTGTATGGAAATAGGGCCGTCACAGAGGTATTAAAGTTAAGGGACATTAGTGTGGGCCTAGGCTAGTGAATGGAACCCTTGTCACAGGGAAAGCACACTTAGTCATGAAGAAACATGGCAGTGACCCAGACAAAAGCCAGGACACAGGAAAGACATCGGGGTCATCTAGAGCCAGGAAAGGCAGGGAGACACCCCCTCTGACCTTTCAGAATATGGAAGAAGCTCCTTAACACTTGAATAACATCAAAGTCTGGCCGTGTAGGTTTCTGATTTATGTGACTGTTGTTGAAGCCAGCCTCAGACAAATGCTGGTGCACACACAGCCAAAGATGGTGGAGAAAGGAAAGAGGTGACTTCAGTGCTAAGGAATTTCTATGATTCTAACTTATCAGGAGCCAGTAATTCATCTCATCTTCTCTGAGAAAAGCATGAAAGAGAAACTCCAACAGCCTTTGACCCTCAAATGTCAGGGAACAGCTTCCCATGGGCTGAGGGAGCCTTGCACGAGGCCTGGAAAAAGAGGCTTCATCCCCATCGTCTTCTTTGTCTTTCCCAGACCTGTTGCACATGGTGGGCCTTCTTGAGACCCCAGATTGGAGCTGCCAAGCCAGATTTAGGCTGAATACTGTGGAGGAATCCTGGTGTGACTCAGGACCAGGCACCTAGTGATGTGCTCCTAAGTAATCAGTGTCCAGGCACCTGGGTGACACACCATCCCAGAGGAGTGTCACCTGCCATTCAGTCCTTCTTCTAGTGGACATAGCCATTAGCATACTATGCAGGTGTGCACATAGGCACACATACGTGTGCATATACAGTCATGATCCACTCACACATACCTGTGCACACACATTCATGAACCACTCACCCACAGTGGTTCTCGGTCTACTCACAAGCAGCAGGTTGTTTATCTGGCATTTCTGGAGGATTAATAGCCTGGTGGTGACAAGCACCCAGGATTTGAATGGCCACAAGATATGTTAATACGGATTGTATAAAGTTCTGGAAGGTAGCAGAAGAGGCTCTGGGAGAGGGAGATGTTACAAGACCACTTAGGAGAACAGAGGTGTCGAGACGTGTCACAGAGCACACGACAGAACCAGTTGTGTGTTAAACTCTGAACCACGGCCACAGACTATCTAACTCGGAAAGCACACGTAAGAATAGAGTTTGAGAGTTTTGAATCCCTTAAAACCCAATGGGTCAATAAGGAACAGGTTATAGACAGAAGTTAAGCCCTCGCCTGTCATCTAGGATGCCCAAGACCTTGGCTGCCCTGAAGCATCTATGTCTAATTCCTAAGACCCAAAGCAACAGCTAGCATTCAAGTCAGGGGTGTTCACTTAGAGACCTTGGTGTCTGGACAGAGGACCACACAGCTTCAGCCAGCAGACAAGCCTAGCTTGTCTTGGCAATGCCACTTCAGAGAGAAACAGCTGGAGGGCTGGAAATGTAACTCAGTTGGTAGAGTGATTGTCTCCCATGCATGAAGCCCTGTGTTTGATCCACAGCCCCACACAGACAGAGTGTGGTGGTACATATGTGTAATCTTAGACTGAGGAGGTAAAGGCAGGAGGGTCAAAAAATTAATGGTTAAATACACAGTGAGTTCAGGGCTGCATGACATCCTCTGTAAGCAATGTACAGACAGACATGAGTGTCTTATAATTTTTTTTCAGGGGGGCAGGGAGGAGAATAAACAGTAAGGTATAAGAAGACTATTTGCCAGAACTTATGAGCTTGGTACCCCTCCTCTCTACATCTGGGATAAGGGGGATGTGGATGCCGACCTCTGGCAAGTATTTATAATCGGGGACCATCTGCTGGCCCTGGGTAAAGAGGGCGTGGCACTCATTCCTCTTTCCTTCTCCTGCTGTCTAGAATGTTCTGCTTGTCAGATCCTGTTATCTCTACTCCAGTGGTCAGTTGCTAGCTCGACTGGAGCTAGGGGCGGGTTGTAGCCCTCGAGCACACACCTCATCTCAGGCCTCTCGGCTCCTGGTCTTCCCTGTGCCTGAGAGCTAGGGACTCTGACACGCACTCAGCCACGGGGCTGTGGAACCTGGGCCACGCCAGGGCGCCCTGCCACGGTCTTCCCAGAAAGGCAACTCTGTGAGTCTGCAGGTGAGTCAGAGGCCCAGGGCCATCGCTGAAACCTGCAGGGCTACAGATTTGGAGCCCAATGCCTAAGGAGGGCACACACTACGCAGCCCTGGAGGACACCTGCCATTCCTGACTCTCAGTCCAGGCTTCAGTGGGGGAATCAGCAGAGAGGTGTTCAAAGTGTTCAGGCAAGACGTCACAGATAAATGACAATGACCTAGTGCTCAGCTGAGAAGAGATGTCATCAAAGAGCTGCCACCCAGGGGCTTTCAGGTTGAAGGGCAGCTGAGTTGCTATGGGTAAGCCTATGACAAAGTCTGGGAATGGAGGTATCAGTAATGATGACACAGCAGGGCAGGCAGGCTAAGGCCACATTCATATCCACTAGGGTGAACACACTTTAGTGTCCACTGTCAGTGCCTGGGATAGGAGACCGGGAAGCTGAACCCTCCCTCACTTCCGCCATGGAAGTCTAGTGAAGTGTGGCCTTTCTTGCCCTCTCTGCCTTTCTCCTTCACACACACAGTCCAAATTCTCTCTCCCGTCCTTGAAGGCACCTCTGGGTCTCAGCTGCTCAAGATTCCTGAAGGAAGCAGCTCCTCGAGCCCATCTGACACCGACGAGGTGCAGCACCTCCCACAGCCCACGTGTGCAATGTACGCACACTTGCTGGGGTATTATGTGATGGGAAGACTCCTGTATATTTTAAAATTTAAAGCTGGTGACAATGTGGCTGAAATCATTAAAGTGCTGAAGAATCAGCACAAGAAAAGGTCCTGTGCGTGCTGGTCAAAAACTACAAAAAAGTTTGAATTTATTATTGTTCTCCTCCACGTCCTTCTTTCTTGACAGGTTCCCATGTGTTCCAGGCTGTCTTCAAAGGCCGTGTATAGCTCAGGATAACCTGGAGCGCTTGCTGCCCACAGCTCCACAGAAAGCTAACATTCCAAGCTTGTGCCACCAGACCAGACTTAATTTTCTCTAGAGCAGATTCTACACCTTTGTGTTAGGATGAGTAACAGAGGTACTGGCTAGGGAGGGGCTGGTGAGCAGGCTCAGACAACGGGATTTGACTTCTGGATTCCAGGATGGAAGGGGTGGCCTGCATCCTAAAAATTTTCCCTCTGACTTCCGCTTGTGTGTCATGGCACATGCTACTCTCAAACACACACACACACAAACACACATACATGTATGTACACACAAACACACACACATACACATAATCACACTTACACACTCACATTCACACACACAAACACACACATGCATACATACATTGACACAATACACATATACACACATACACATATATACCACACACATATACCATACACACAAACATACACATACTCACACACACCACTCCATATTACACAAGAAAGTAAAATAAAATGCATATACTGGGAAAATGACTTGGAAATCTTTTATCTGATGTGCGCTGGGCATTTATAGTGTAACAAACTCTCAAAGGCCAACAACAAACACGAAGTCTAACTTAAAAGACGGCAGACGGCATTTTTCAGAGAAGGTATATACTGGCCAGTAGACTATAAAACGATGTTCAATATTCTTACCTCTCCAGCATGCACAGCAAAGCCACAGTGAGACCCTGTCCCACACACCAGGAAGGCTGTGAGTGTGTGCTGAAATGACAGCCCCAGACCCAGCTGGTGGGCATCTCAGATGGGACCCTCAGAACCAGCCGTAGGCATGTACGATGGGACCCTTAGATATACACGGTGCACATGTCAAACGGTACAATCAGAACCAGCTGTAGGATGTAATATGGGACCCTCAGACCAGTTCTGAGTTATGTCAGACGGTATAGCTGCTGTGGAAAGTTCTGGCAATTTCTCAGAAAGTCAAACACAGGTGAACAATGAATTATATACTGTAGTCCTAGGTGTATTCTTGAGAGTATTGAAACACAAGTCTATCTAAACACCTGCGTGTAAATACCTATGGAAGTATTATTCATAATAACTTCACAGAGGAAGCATCCCATATACGCATCGTGTATATGGGTATATCATGTGTGTTTGTGTGTACTATGAGCATATAATTAACACATAGGATAGCTGAACAATGGAACTTTAGTCAGGAGAGAAAGCTGGAGGGAAGGAAGAAGGGAGGGAGAGAGAGAGGATAAGGAGAAGGGGAGGGGGAAGGGGAGGAGAGAAGAGGAAGAAGGAGGGGAGGGGAGGAGGAGGGAGGGGAGGGAAGAGGAAGAGGGAAGAGGGGAGGGGAGAGGAAGAGGGAGGAGGGGAGGGGAGGGAAGAGGAAGAGGGAGGAGGGAAGGGGAGGAAGAGGGGAGAAAGGAGGGGAAAGGAGGCAAGGAGGGAGGAAAAGAGAGGACGAGTAGAGAGGAGTGGAAAGGAGGAGGAAAGGGGAGGGGAGGAGAGGGGGAGGGGAGGAAAGAGAAATGCAGTAAGATACATACAGCAGCAAAGACAAACTTTCAAAATGTTGTGTTTTAGGAAAGAAACCCCACACCAAAGGCCACCCAGATGATACCACCCATGTGACTTACTGTAATGGTAAATACAGACAGAGGACCACTGGCTTCTGAGGAATGGGGCAGGGACAGGGAGACAGTTGGGTGCAGGTGTGGTTTATTGGAGTCACTGTTATAAAACTCGATGGTGTGATCACTATCACACGGCTGTGGATGTGCAGAAACCACACTGAACATTTTAGAACTATAACTTAGCAAATATGTTAAACACACACACACATGCATATACACATGCACAGTCATGCACACACATGAACACACACAAGCAAACACATGCACATGAATGCACACACATGCATACACATGCACACACATATGCACACACACACACACACACACACACACACACACACACACACCCTATAAAGCTGGAGTACAGCTCACTGATGAATACTTGTTTAGCAAAAGAGGCACCAGGCTCCACCCCCTAGCACTGAAAAATAAAAAGAGATTAGAGGGAAAATGTCCCACACCCATAAAACTGTTTGCAGGTTTGCCGAAAGTGAGAGCTTTGGTGTACTGTGCAAAGCAGTCTGGTCTCATGCAGCTCTGAAGCCGCTTTCCTGTGGAAACACCTCCTCAGCTTAGTCCTCTAACATCTCAGCTTTAAAGTACAGCAGTCGGGGGATCTCTTAGAGATGTGATTAACAGTGCAGAGGTCTTTAAATAATGAATGCAAAGAAATGTGCCGGGATTTTGTTTAAGCACCGGCTTTGGCTTTGGGAAGTCACAGCAGGATAAACATTACTCAGTGTGGCACTGAAACTGCTTATTGAGGTGTGTTACGCAACTGGACAAACTGGCTTCTATTTTAGGAGCACAGATACCTTGCTGTTTACTCCCGGTTGCTACTGCTTAGCAGAGCTCCGAGCTCCGAGCTGTCCCAGTAAGTGGGAAGGAGAGACCCTTAACTGGGGCAGAAGAGAGAGGGATGTATCTGCTCAGCCTGGTGCTGTCAACGGCAGATTAATGCTCAGTGAGTTTCATGAGGATGAAGAGCCTACGACAACTCATCGCTAAGTGAATTGAGTCGGCCTCAGAAAAACAACCACCACACACATCCTCCCTTTTGTGAGCCCTATATTTTATGTAGATGCACAGAATCATACGATGACATGTGAAGCAGAAGCAAGACACTTTAGAAAGTGAGGCAGATGAATGGAAGAGGTCTGGTGACACAATAGAGAACAGAGGCTCAAAGTATCTTACATACTTGTGTGACAATGCCCTTATGTAACCCAGAATGGTGATTAACGAAATAAGTTACAGAAGGATATTTATTTAATTAAAAAATAGCCACATTTTAGAAACAGAATAAGGTGACAGAAACCTGTGATCTCTTTTGGAAGGCAGACGCTTAGTTTTGTGTGACACATAACTATGTCGGTTATCTTCCTATAGAATAGCACCCTATGTTTCTGGGTGGTCCCTTATTAGGCTTTAAGTCAAGTCCTGTCGTTGAGATAAGGCCTATCTCCGCTTTAAAAAAAAAAACACACTAATATATCAGGAGTGCAGATGTCTCCCTGAATATACATGGATCTCCAAAATGCAGAATCTCCCAGGGTTCTTCCCTCTTGCTAGGCAGGCAGGTTAGGTGGGCAAACACGGTACAGTCAAGGTAGGAACTGTTGTAAGATATCCACAGCTACTGCCTCCTCACTGTTTCTGAACTATCAAATATTTGGAAAGATGACAATAAAAGCTGCTCAGGAAAGATCAGAAAGATACAGAGAGAATGTATCAATGCAACAAGTTTTGCAACAATGCAACAAGAGAAACTCCCTGGATTTTGTCACTGAAGCTGCACTCTGCCCCATTTGCCTCAAAGAACCACACCCAGGCTGTGAAATGGATTTTTCCTTTCTGTCTCGGTAGTGCATTCTTCAAAGCCATCCCTGAGGTCCTGTGGCCTCAGGGCAAGTCGTGGGGAGTAGCAAGCCTTCTTTAGCTTGCTGGGAGGGCTGGGGTAACACACCCGGCTGGCGCCATGTCCACACGATCCTGGGCACAGTCAATCACTAGAGCTTTGGAAAGGACAGACTGTGGGTGGAGAATGTGCTGCACACAGCATGAAGCTGCCCATCACTGAAAACAATTAAGGCCAGCTCTTCACTCGCCAGCCATCTGAGTGTGGAGCTCTTTGCAAAAATGCACTCAGAGGAAGGTGCCTGTGCCCCAGATGTCTCTTGCTTTGCATGTGGTGATAAAAATCAAACCACGATGTGGTTGCCAGAAGATCCAAATTGTAAAGGTATTATGAAAAACCTTCTAGAGCTTTCTACTCCTGCGCTCACAGGTCACATGACGACTCAGGAAGCTCGCACGTGGGTTTTTCTGAGCTAGTTGTGAAGCAAGGCTTTTAAGCACTAAGAGGAGCAGGACTGTAAAGACTTGTTCCCTCCGTGTGGTTTGACCCTAGGTGCAGCACCAACGTTGGGGTGCTGACTGGGGGAGGGCAGGAGCTGGGCTGTCCCTCCTCAGAGTGGTGAGACAATGTAGATTCCAGCATGGAGGCAGAAAAACTCATGTGTGGAAGGCCTTGTCAAAAGCAGCACCCTCTCCTGAGAGCCTTCCAGCCCTGTGCCATATTTCCTTTTGAAGCACACCAAACGATCTACTTCCAAAGCGTCAAACATGACTTCCAATTGTTTTAATTCACGTTACCTGAAAAACTTAAATATAAACGCTCTCTCGGTCACTGCGGCCTTTCGCTAATTAAACAAAACAAATGGAGTCATGGCTAATGCAAGTAAATGGCAAAGGTTAAAAGTGTGACCTGGAGCCATGACAAGACCTTCTCCTGGTGGAGGAGAGGCAGGATGAGGAACAGCACCCTGTCTATACCACTGAGTGTGTGATGGGGTCCTCAGCCTGTGGGAGGGTGGGCGCACCTGGTAGCCTACTCTGTGCTCTGAACCCCCTTCCATTTCTCCGTCATCTCTTCCTACCCTGGGATGAACCCAGAGAGAGTCTACTGTGTTTTATATTATGGAGTGCCACTACCCAGTGTAGCCAGAGGGCCCCCAGCACAGGGCAAAGTCCAGGTAGCAAGCAACAAGAAGCGTTTGGGACCAGAGCTCAACTCCAGTCGATGGGGAGAGAGAGATCAGAGTAGCTCTTTTCCCTCCTCCTGAGGATTGTCAGAGAGGAAGTGGCCTCTCAACACTTCCTAACACGGCTTTACCCTGCCCCCATTCACCTGTAAGGTTCTCCGTCATGTGCCTTAGTACAGTTATTCACGGTGAATAATCTATGTGGCAAGGATCCTATATCACCACAGGCTGTTTGCACAGTTGGGGCCTGCCTTGTTTATTTACTGAGGCGTGTTTGGTCGCTTAGGGCTTATGGAGTATAATTAGGAGACATTAAATAATGAGGATTCTGTTCCAAGTTTCAGAGGCAGAAGCACAAAGTTGAACTTTCTCCACAACTTTCCGATGGTTATGTCTTAAAACGTAATCTTAGATTACGTTAAGAATCTTAGATTCTTAGATTAACAAAGACATCAAGTTGCAATAGGTAGGTGTGTTTGAACCATCCAGATGCAGAGCTGCAAACTGGGTACAAGAAGCCTTTCCTGCAGTGCACGGTGAGAGGTTCAGGGCTGGTGTCTGTGAGGGAAAGTCAGCAACATAGCACACACATATACACATACATACATACATAACATTCATGGTTGCATACACATGCACATGCAGCATACACATACACACACAGATACATACAGTATGTACAGATACAACACAAAGCACACATCACAAATACACACACACACACACACACACACGCGTGAAGTTCAGATCATTCACACACACACAGGCAGACACATGCTCCACACACAAGCACAGGCATTCATACCATCACACACGTCCCAATGCATGCCACTTCTCACCCCCTCCATTACATGTACATATTTACAAAGGAGACACCTTTTTCCTCAACTGTATTCTGTCATATTAAAACTCTTGCTTCTGAAGCTGGGAAGATAATGGCTCAGGTGTCGAGGGTGCACTCTGCTCTTGTAGAGGACCAAAGTTCAGTTCCCAGCCCCCACAACAGGTGGCTCATAACTGCCTGTAACTCTAGCTCCAGGGGATCCAAGACCTCTGACCTCTGTGGCACCTGCACTCATGTACAAACGTGCATACACACGCACACACACACACACACACACACACACACACACACACTTAAAAATAATAAAAATCATCTTTAAAAATCCCTCTTGGGCCAGGCAGTGGTGGCGCATGCCTTTAATCCCAGCACTTGGGAGGCAGAGGCAGACGGATTTCTGAGTTCGAGGACAGCCTGGTCTACAGAGTGAGTTCCAGGACAGCCAGGGCTACACAGAGAAACCCTGTCTCAAAAAACAAAACAAAACAAAACAAAACAAAACAAAACAAAACAAAAAAATCCCTCTTGTTTCCAAATGTAAAACGTACAAAACAGGTTGCTGAGGATAGACACTATCTTATGAAGGACATGTTCTACACTATCAATCTGAAGTAAACACAGCCTCAAAGATTCAGGTACCCGTGGCATTTCTGGACTTTCCTGGCATGGGACAATTAGTGGTGGCCCAGTGAGGTTCATAAGCAAGGGGACAGGGGAACAGGACAATTGCCGTGCAAAGAGCTTGCATTCAGCCACACCCTTCTGATCCTGTGACATTTGATTTGAAGGGGACGATGCATATGCTTCCATGACAGAAGGGCAAGCCCCGCTCACCCTCCTGAACTGGCATGGTGGCA
This sequence comes from Arvicanthis niloticus, assembly GCF_011762505.2. NCBI lineage: Eukaryota > Metazoa > Chordata > Mammalia > Rodentia > Muridae > Arvicanthis > Arvicanthis niloticus. The sequence continues at coordinate 7,385,814 of NC_047671.1, forward strand.
CTTTGTGGGAAGTCACCAAGAAGTCTAAATGGATGCCTGCTCTGTCTTTCTTTCATTTCTGTTGTCAGTCAGGTGTGAACCCAAGTTTGAATGGGTAACGATCTTATGTAAATCCCTCATGAACTTAATGCCCTCTGCCTTCATTACCCTGCTTCACAAGGCACCAGACATCCTGCGCTGTCTTGGTGGGGCGTTCCATCTTTGATGACTGTTGTATTTCTGGCATCTGTCCCCGCCTCTTATTGGAGCTCCTGCCGGTGAGCATGGGGAACCCTCAGAGCTTTAGGTCCTGGGTTCTTGGATATCAGCTGCGTTCTTCTGTACCCTAAGGCTCCTCAGTGTACAGATCTAGGAGGGCACAGAGGAGGCTGGAGCACATCCTCCTGTTTCCGCTTTACACTGCTGCTAAGTCTATGTAATGCACACCTAACATCTAATGCCAAACAGACCATTCATATTCAGCAACTGTTGTGTCCTAGAAGTTTTCTAACAGGTGCTTACAAATTGTGTCATAGTTTATAATAATAATAATAATAATAATAATAATAATAATAATAACAACCACCCTTTGATGTCAATTAGCCAATAAATTTATGAAAACCAACACTAGACCAACCAATTAGCCAACCAACTGATCAACCAAAACAAGTCAGCTAATCAGTCAAGTAGCCAAAGAGATAAAACCAATCAACTACCCAAAACCAACCAACAAATCAACCAACCAATTAACTAACCAATCAACCAACCAACCAACCAACCAACCAATCAAACAAACAAACAAACAAACAAAACCAACAACACTATCAGCTAGATCAGAGCAGCCAGACAGCCAGACAGCCAGACAGCCTGACAAATCCTACAGTGTGGGTGAAAGAACAGATGTTACCTTCCTTGGGCTCTGAGTGCCCTGGGCTTTTCTCAGCCTTCAACCCTCTAAGGCCCCAGGCCTAAGCTGGAGTTCAGAACTCTTCTGAACTTTGTTGTCATCCCAAGATTCACGATCTGACTCTGCTGAGCATGGAGTCCACGGGTGAATTCAGAGAGAAAGTATGAAGAGGCCCAAAGATCCCTAACAGCCAGCTGGAGACAATGGCTGCAGTTGGGTCCAGAACTTGAGAGGATTGAAGCCTGGGGCTGTGTTTCTAGACCGGGTGAGTGGGCTGCTGGCTTCTCACTGCTGGAGAGAGCTTCGTAACCAGCGGCAACCTTCTAACCTGCACCAGCAGCATTCTCAGTTCAGGTGTGGGGGCCCTGGGTACAGTGGCTAATTACACAGCCTGTTGTTAATAATTACACTTCTTTAGCTGAGACCTGTGGCCACCCTTGGTTTACAAAGGCAGCTGTGTTCCCCAGTTGTCAAATAGGTAAAACACCTGTCACGAACACAAGAGTCCATCCTGTGGTCAGTCATGTTCTTTGAACATGAAGCTGTGGGAAAGCCTTTTGCTCTGAATTCACCACAGAGGAAAATCATTTGTGACTCAACACACCCAAGAACCTTTCCACCAAGAAGCTTGTGGGCACTGCCTGGCACGTCCACGTGTATGTCACCAAGCTCTTAAGCTCTCATCCATCCTGTGGTAACTGGGAATTGCCCGAGTTCTCAAAACAGCGTTTATGTGACTTGCCTAAAAGATGGAGATTCCACATGCATGGGTCTAACCTTGCCTACACAGTGGCTTGATCCCTGTCTCACCCACACAGTGGATAACCCCCCACCCACACACTGCTGTCAAACCAGAAAGATAAAATTCCCCAGAGAATTTGGTGTCCACCAAACACAACTTTCTCACCCTGCTGTGGGTGTCTTCAGGTGTGTGTGGGGGGAGCGTCTGGGCACTTCCTGCCCCTGTTCTGTAATATGGTTAGAGTGAGGGTGTAAGCAGGAAAGAAGAGCAGAGCCTGGAAGTTCTGTCCCCTTTCCCAGTGTCCTTTGGGCACTGAGGATGGAGAGTCCCTGTCCTCCTCACACTGTGTCTTATAGTGTCACCCATAGCCACCTAACAGGGCGTGGTGTGACACAGCACCACCTGGAACATTCCAGACAGCTTGGCTATAGTGTTTGGTTGGCCATTCAGCAAACTATACCTAGACACCAGCATGACCTGGGGATACTGGTTTGTTCCTCAGCAGGACAACAGCATGGCTGCTCTGCTTGAACTGAGCATGTGTGGGGAGGAGAGAAGGCTTGACAGAGCAGGGTGGACCAAGCTGGTTAGAGCCTAGCCGCTTCTTGTTCCTGAGGCAGGTGTGAGGGAAGGAACACAGCTTACTGAAAAGCTATAGATCTGGCAGGCTTACTCTGAACAGCGTGAAGCTCCATGCAGAGTGGCCTCCGGGAGCACACTCCTCACAGCTGGGCTGCCAGCAGTCTCATGGAAACAGATTTTCCCTGTCAGAGTGAAACACTGTTTCATCTCAGTGGAAAGCTTTCTGTTGCTTCGACAACTCTGCCTATATTTGCAAACTAAGTGTCTCATTTTTCAGACTGTCTCTTTAATATCAGTCGCAATGAAAGCCAGCCGGGCTGTGACAATCATTAAATTATGCAGATTATCTGCCAAAGGTGGGGTTAACCCAGGGGAAGGACCAAAAACTTCTTTGACCAAAAGGCAATGTGAGAGAATTCTAATGTCCAATGAAAGTTCCAGAACAGCGCGAAACCCAGTCTTTCATGTGGGTGGGAAGGGAGGCTACAAAGAAGGCTGAGGGTGAACCCAGAGGCTAGAACGATTCCAGAACTTTCCAGTGACTTCCCCTCACCAACAGAGCAAAGCTGGTGAACTGTTGAGCTGGGCAAGACTACTCTGAGCTCTGATAACGGTGTTATCGGCTTCAGAGGGCTATGCTCAGTGTGGTGGCTGAGCATCAGGCTCCTCCCTTGAAGGCAGAGGTGGCTGGAGGGTCACATGCCTGGCCCATGGCCACTTTCTCACCCCCCCCCCCATCTACTGATTGTCTCTAGTGATGAATCTGCCTTCTGCACTTCACAGGGTGACCCCTCTTCTCTGTAAGATGCTGCTCTGGGAAAGGCTATAAGGAACAATGGCACCCATGTCAGAATCTTTAAGGACATGGGCTCTCCCTGTCTAGGAAGCTGGTATGGGGGAGATGTTAGTTGAGTCACAGACCCCATGGCCTCCAGCGCTCTGAAGAGGTTTGTGGGAAAGGATGCTATCTATGGTGAGCACTAAATCCTCTTTTCTTTTTTCTTCTTTTCTTTTCATTTCTTCCTTCCTTCCATCCATTTATTTATTTATAACAATATTTTATTCTATTTTTTTGGTTTTTCGAGACAGGGTTTCTCTGTGTAGCCCTGGCTGTCCTGGAACTCACTCTGTAGACCAAGCTGGCCTCGAACTCAGAAATCTGCCTGCCTCTGCCTCCCAAGTGCTGGGATTAAAGGCGTGTGCCACTACCGCTTGGCTGTATAACAATATTTTAACACACTTGGCCCAGACCTCAGAAAGTTCTGATCTCTGTCCAATCCTCAGATCCGCAAAGGTGCCACATCTCTTCCCTAAGGTCTGAGGCTCCTTTGGGTTTGCTCTGTGGTCCCACTCTGCAGCACCAGTCTAGTTTGCCTTCTGTTGATATGGCAGAACATTCTAGTCATATTGCAAGGGGGAGGAGAAAACAATTTGTTTCAGACTGACTTCCAGGTGACAACCCATGACTGGTGGAATTCAGAGAAGGAACTCAAGAAGAAACGGAAGCAGAACCATGGAGAAATGCTATTTACTAGATTGCTCACTAGTTTGTGTACACCTAGCTTTGCAATACAGCATAGGATCATTTGCCTAGGGATGGTGCCGCCCACAGTGGACTAGGTCCTCCCACATCACTCATTAGTCAGGACAATGTCTCACAGCCGTGGATCTGATCAAGGCAATTCCTCAGCTAAGGTTCCCTCTCCTTAGGTGATTCTCTGGCCTGACAACTTGAGGATAAGAGCTAAGCAGCACCAGCACCATCTTGTATTCTTGTTAACTCCTCTGAATGCAGTAGACCTCACTGGACCTTGTTAGGGAGTAAGGACCCCCATGTCACTGTTCTTCCATTCAGAGCATGGTCCTGAGGTGGCAGTAGCCCAATGTCATCTAAGCAGCTGGTGACATGGTCTGGGATTTTCATCTGAGCAGTGCTGAGGACTCCCTGGGTGTTTAAGAAGACACGGTGGGTACATGAAAGAATGCATGAGTAAACCAGTCCAAACCCAGATATCTGGACTTTGAAGGAATGTAGCTGCTTAGGAATTAGAAGTTCCATGTCTAGCCAGAGGATACCAGGAAGATAAAACATTGGAGCCTGCAGGCCTTGTGTGTTAGGCCAGTTCTTGAGGTGTCTTGTATGGTAGAGCCTACACTGTGGTAGGGTCTTTCTCGGGAGAGACAGGATGATAAAGTGGGCTGTGCTGTGGCATCTGTCTAACGGGAGGAATCGATAGCTTCTCAGGTGAAGGCTCAGATGCTGAAGTCAAGTGCCAAGCTGGGCCTAGAGAGTTCTCTTCGCTAATCTCTCTACCACCCAGTGGTTACCAGAGCTTATCAAATAGTACATATGTTGATAACTGAATTGCCTATTCCCAAATCCATCCACTGAAACATTAACTCCCAGCACCTCAGGAAATAACTATTTAAAGATGAGCTCTTCAAAGAGCAAATTCAGATAAGCCTCGGCACTTCGTGTGGGCTCTGCTTCAGTACAAGAAGGGGAAGTTAGATATAGGAACCATGGGCGGACACATGGAGAAGATGCAGCCTATGAAACCTGACAGGACAGGAGACTGGTGAGAAGCAAAATGCTCTCGAAGGGTTAGGCTTCTCTATCTATTGAGTTTCAGTATGGCCACCTCTGGGCTAGTCTACAGAGGGCCTGGTTCCCCAGAGAGGCGCAAATTAGTACCACTGCTGCATTTGAAGCCATCTGGTGGGACGTGGACACTCACCAGGCCACCAGTGGGAGGCGTGGCTATCGCAAAAGGTCCAAAGAGCAAATGAAGGTGTGTGTGTGTAGAAATTCATGTCCACTATTCTGAGCATGTGGGTCTTCCAAGGAGTCAGCGGCTTGAAACCTCCATGAACTCTACGAACGATGGCAACTCCCTCCTCTGGTGACAAGCTGATGGGGACAGAGTCTTAACACCCAGGACAGCTGAGCACAGGGCACTGGCTGGTGGCTGCTTTTAGCTCCCGGAAGCAATTTCTTCCTCACCCCCAGAATCTTTCATGAGTGTGGGTCTCTGAACTGATACTTGACTGTATCACCTGAACTACCTAGGACAGTTGAAGTCATTTCTTTCCCTGGTTTTCCAAATTGTGATAGCACAGATGGACACTGGGCATAGAATGCACACATTGGTAAAAATCTGGCAAATTAGTGAGGGACAACTGTGTATGACCAAGAAGGAGCCGCAAAAGACGGGGACTTCCCTATCTCTGAAAGTAGGAACAGTACTTAGGGGAACTGAGACTACATCATGACTCAGGAGCCCAGCCCCCGCCCCAGCTAGTGGCCTGTGTTCCCCTTTGGGACTCCAGTGCCACTCCTTTTCAGCTAGATGGCAGGACCTGGATTCCCTAGCAGAGTCTCAGCTAGAGATCGCCAATATTATAGCACGGCACACTTGATCTTCCTCTCACTTTTAAAAGGTCTTTCTCAGCAGGGGAAGAAGATGGAGATGACTTTCTTAGGCTGTGTTTCCCTCTGTGAAAACCTTGCTTGCTAACTTGAGCATGGTGCATAGAGACGAAAGGCCAGGATGCTTCTTGACCAACAAAGCCTGTAGTGTCAGAGAGAAAGGCTGTAACAGAAGAGCGCTAACCAGGCTTTGTCTGCCTGGCACCTGAGGGTTTTCTGTAGTGGGTGGGGTGCTCACGCCTAGGAGACACAGAATTGAGGGTGTCTCTTCTGTTTTGTGGACATTCAGAGACAAATTGAGAAGACTGCATGCAGCTGTGTGGCTGAAGTTGTAAGGAGAGGCAGGGAAGGCTTGCTGGATTGTCCCTGTCTGTACCTCAGTGTGGGAGGAGGGGAATTCCTCAAAGGTGAAAGGAGCCTGCAGTTCTTTTGTGGCTCCAGATTGGTGGGTGGATAATGAACGAGGGCAAGTTCTCCCTGCAGGGCCCTCCCTAGCCCCAGAGTATAGCTCAGGGCCTTGAAGCAGAGGGTATTTTCCTTGGGCTCTCAAGAACAACAAAACCACACCCTGCACCCTCCTCCCATCCCCCCTTTAGTTGGGAAAGAGCTTTTACATATGAAAACTATACTTTTAAAACTCTGTGGCTTTTAAATCAGCAGAAATTTAGCAGAAAGTTTTTAGAGAAGGTGGCCCAAGAAAGGCTTCACTGGGGAGCGGCCATCTTCCTTTGACAGAAAGAAGCAAATTCAAAGCATCACTGTGTTGTTATACAGTGTCAGACAACAGGAAGGAGACAGTGAGGCTTTTTGAAGCTGAGGTTTCAAATCGGCTCTCTGAGAGGTGGGAAGCCTCAGGCTGTGACAGCCTGGCGCTAAGTGAACAGTTTCAATTTTGGTGAGAGTAGATTCTAATCAAGCAACCTTGGCCAAAGCACGTTCCTCACAGTTCGCAAACCTGCCAGGGTCCAGCATCTCAGACAACCACAGCCACAGAACCATCATAATTTAACTGTGTTATAGTAATGAGTCACCTCCACTCTACTCAATAGCGGCTGGTCATTTACATATTTATAAACCGGTGGTTGAGAAGCTGGATAATCCTGCTTCACACTTTCAGGTGCAATCCTAGCAGGGGGATGAGCTAGAAAGTTGTGTGTGGTTGTCTGCCTGGCTGCTGTGGAAACTGAATCTCACCCAGAGTCAGACGAAAAGGCCTTACTGTTTGTTGTTATAAAATAAATGCCATCCAGGCTGCAGCAAAGGGGCAGCGGACTTTTGAAAAGTGCTTCTATGTGAGGGTTACACGTCATCTTTTGTCCGTAGTGGTAGGCACACTGCTTTATGTTGGACACAAGATGGATGGAAAACAATTTGAGCCGTTTTTCTTCCTTTCTGCATTACCCTGTGGCTGGGCTGTCAACTGGTGTGTCATGGCACCGGCGAGATGGGGGTTGGGACCCAGAAAGCTGTTACACTGGGTGTAACTGTAGTTTGGGTGAGAATGACCACGCCCCCAAGGTACTGGCAGTGAACAGTTGGTCCCCAGTTGATGGTGCTGTTTGAATAGGGTTAGATGTGGCCTTGCTGGAGGAGACACATCACTGGAGGAGATATGTCACTGGGGGCAGGCTTTGAGAGTTTAAAGGATCAGCATCATTTCTGGTTCATCCTCTGCTCCAAGCTTGTGGTTCAAGCTGAGAGCTCTCAGCATCCAGTTCCTGCTGACATGCCTGCTGTTGCAGCCACACTCCCCCACCATGTTGGATTCCTACCCTTCTGGAACTATAACCCAAGTGAAAGCTGGCTTCCGGAACTTGCTTTGGTTGCATTGTTTTATCACAGTAAAAAAATGTAACTGAGACTGTATTTCCTCATGATCAGAAATGATTTTTCAGTGACGGAGAGTGGACAAAAATTTAGGCAATAGTACTCTGTGGCCATGTAGGGTCCATGTGAAGATGCTGAGTGTGGAGACACTCAGAATATAACAAACAGTAACACCACTGGTCAGACCCAACCAGCCAAGAACCCAGCAGGGGGAGGAAGTTGGTGTGTATAGTTCTGCCTGGAGGGAGAAGGATCTTTCTAAATTTATTTATATTGATTGATTTCTGTGCTCTCTGTGCTTTCCAAACATTCTGTGGCAAGCTGTAGAAGTCGTGGTGAAGGGGACAGAACTGAAAACCAATTACCTACCAGCCTGTGGCTGGGCTGTCATCAACTCTTGAGTCATGGCAGTGTAAGGTTCTGAAGGTGGAGGGGAACAACCCAAATTCTGGGGGGAAGCTGGGTCATACAAGTGTGGGATGTGTGGCAGAGGAAGGAGCCCTGTATATCACAGTTGGGCGTCTTCCTGTGCATGGCTGGGGGGACTCCGAGAGGTACAGACAGGGCAGAGCAAGACCCTGGGTGGAAACCAGGAGAGATGTTGTGGATTCCATGGGGGAAAGATCTGGAATTCACCTACATTTCCCACAGCTGACCTCAGAAGGCAGAAGTCTGACCGCACCAGGCGGAGGAAACAGCTCACCCACTTGCCACTCTTTGCCCACACCTGAGACTCAGGTTCAGCTTCTCAACCCAAGGTCGGGGGCCTTCCTCTACAGAGCAGGGAGGGGTGCTAATGCAGGGAACGGGGTTCACAACTTCAACAGAGAGGTTAAGTAGAGAGTGAAGTTTGGGAATACTATTACAAACAAGGAATGTTGAACAACAAAAGCTTTCAAGAGACCAAAGGGACCCTACAGCCTCTGTTCTCCTGAGAATACTGAATCTGTGATGAGTCCACGATGGGTCCAGTGAATCAAGGTGGAGCCTCACCCTCTTCACCTCCCCTCATCTTCCTCTCTCTTTCTCCCTCCCACTGAGCCATCCCTCTCCTCCTTCATTTGCTTCCCAGGCCACGATGTACCCACTGAGAGGCAAACCTCCTGAATAAATAAAAACAATATCTAATAACAACAGCAAGGACCAAGCCATTCAGGAACTGTTCTTGTCAAATCTCCACTTTGTCTTTGGCTGAACTGAAGCCCCAGGGCCGGAGGGTTGGACTCAGCTGAGCCTTACCTTACTGGCCTTCTCAGCAGCTAATTCTCGCTTTCCAGAGTGGTTTCCCATGGTGACCCAATGTGGTGTTCAAAAGCTAAAAGAGAAGAGAAGGTGTCAGCTTCGAAGCCAAGGCTTCTGGAGGGCTTTGACCACAGGAAAATCCCACGATCCACAGTGGTCCCTGAGAATTCAAGAGACACATCCAAAGTTGCCAACAAATATTGTTTCTGGGCTCTCAGGGAAAGAGGTAGAAAACAGAATGACAACTGTCAAATGACAAAAGTCAGAGTGACCAAACTTTTGAGTGTATAATCATTTATAAAGATGTCTGCCCACTCAAGATTCCGCTGACCATCAAACACAGAGGCACATACCTAGAGCTCTGACTCATATTTGAGTGGGGGTGGGGATGCAGAGGAGGATGAAGTTTTCCTAATGGAAGGTGATAGACAGATGTTCATGCCTCCTCCTGGAGAGGCTGGCCATCATGGGTGGCCAAGGCCAGAGCACTGCTCTTTCTTATACAACTATCCAAAGAATGTGCAGAATTTGCAGGGAAGGTAAAGTTGGATAAAGACAAGCGTGTCCTCCTCCTTTTCATCCCCTAGCCCCAGTCTTAGCAGCAAACACACACTAGTCTTTTCCAAAAGATGCGCAGAGCGGAAGAATTTGGCCAAAGCCATTCCCAACAAAGCAATTTCTGGCCACGGTTAACCAATCCTTCTGTAGAGTTAACACTTGTTCAGTCTGTGATCTGATTCTTTCAGGAAATCAGTTTATGGTCATTTAAAGATGTGGGCACTCAAGATCCACAGTGGTCCCTGAGAATTCAAGAGACACATCCAAAGTTGCCAACAAATATTGTTTCTGGGCTCTCAGGGAAAGAGGTAGAAAACAGAATGACAACTGTCAAATGACAAAAGTCAGAGTGACCAAACTTTTGAGTGTATAATCATTTATAAAGATGTCTGCCCACTCAAGATTCCGCTGACCATCAAACATAGAGGCACATACCTAGAGCTCTGACTCATATTTGAGTGGGGGTGGGGATCGCTCCACTATCAAACCCAAGAAATGTAACAAAAGGAGTTGTCCAAGTACCTTCAATTTTTAAAGTAGGGACAAAGCATGAGATGGCACGGCCCCAGTGAAAGGCACATTTTGCTCTTTAAAACTCACTCTTTTCATGGGCGTGAGGAGCCCAACACCTGACTTTTTATCTCCCCCACACCTGGGAGCTTCAGTGACTAAAGAAGACTAAAGTGGGTGGTTCGCACTCATGTAATCTCAGCACTTGTGATGTGGAGACAGGAGATCAGCAGTTCAAGGCCACCCTCAGCTATTTAGCTAGTTCAAAGGCAGACAGGGTTAATGGGCCATATGGATTCCTTTCAAAAGTATTAAACAAAAGAGAAAACCCTGAACCCCTAAAAGCAAAAAAAAAAAAAAAGTTGGAAGAGGAAGGGGAAGGGGAAGGGGAAGGGGAAGGGGAAGGGGAAGGGGAAGGGGAAGGGGAAGGGGAAGGGGAAACAGAAGAGATACTGATGCTGGGCACAAGTCTCCCTCTCAGTGGTCCCACAGATTAACTGATATGGAGTCACTAGACTGGGGTTCCAGTCTTCCAGCCTAAAAGTAGCTATTGTCTGGCCTTTGGGAAAAGAGAGAAAACAGGGTATGCTTTAGATTGGGTTTCTACTGCTGTGATGGAACACCATGGTCATGACCATAATCATGACCAAGCAGGAGAGGAAAGAGTTTATTCAGCTCATACTTCCAGATCATAGCCTATCCCTGGAGGAAGTCAGGACAGAAACTCAAGCATGGCTGGAACCTGGGGGCAGGAGCTGATGCAGAGGCCATGGAGGGGTGCTGCTTACCAGCCTGCTTCATCTGGCTTGCTCAGCCTGCTTTCTTATAGAATCTAGGAATACCAGCCCAGGGATGGTCCCACCTATCATGGGCTGGGCCCTCCCTGATTGATCACTAATTGAGAAAATGCCTTAGAGCTGGATCTCATGGAGGCATCTCCTCAAGGGAGGCTCCTTCCTCTCTGATGACTCTAGTTTGTGTCAAGTTGACACACAAAACCAGCCAGCACAGGGCAGATTCTCAAACTCTGCAGATTTCACTTGGTTTAACAATGCAGCACCCCCTGTCCTTTAATCCTTAAAGACCACAACACAAGCATCCTGTTGTGGGTTGTCCAGCTTTCTGATTACATCTTACAGGACAGTAACTAAGGAACAGCCATTCTCCATCTTTGTTCTCCCACCTATACAAACCATCTCCGTGGTTCCCTCGCGTACTCACTTCAATTTATGGGATAGAGCAATGGTCAATGTACAACTGAAACAGCACCAAGAACTCATTCTGCAATTCTGCCCACAGGGTGGCAATCCCCTCTGAGCATAGGACCCAAGGGTGTGGTGGTAACGGCCCTGTGCAAAGGGGAAGCCACTCCTGTTTTCTGCTGTGTGGCTAGAAAGGGTGTAAGATAGATGGGTTTGCCTGGGGTTTTAAAGGGCTCGCTTGAGGCCATTTCAGTGGAAGTAGCCACCATGCTTTGCCTGGCAAATGAGAGATAAGGTCCTGACCGTGACTAGGAATGAGGAAGAACAGGGTGACCTCTGTGTCTGGTGTCTGTGGTCCGTAAAAGGCAAGACTTCCTGGGTAGGTGACTTCAGCACCCATGGCTGGTCTATCAGTGGCTTCTTGATTTAAGCTGGCACAACTTTTTAGAAACAACTCTGTCGATGAGAGTTGGAGGTTTGAGGACTTGGGGACTTCAAAGGAGCAGAGAGGGAAAAACTATAAAAGAATGAGTCTCATTTCCTGCGGGTGGACCCAAGCATGGGTGTTATTTGTCCATGGTCCCAAGCATGGGTGTTATTTGTCCACGGTCAACCTTGAGTCTAGGAATGCATTCTGTCATTCTGAACTTTGACCTTAATTCCATCTTCCAAATCTAATTCCTTCTTCCAAATGCAAGCCTCCAAGATTTGTCCCAAGTTGAAACTGTGGGGTCACCTATGTATTTTGGACAAAGGGGAACCGGTTTGATCCAAGTCCTTCAAGCTTAACTGTTCCACCAAGCCGATGCTTCAACATACTTTGTAACGAGACTCCATGCTGATACCCGAGGTGACAATTTCCACCAATGTTTCAAAATCCCAAAGGTGCCAGACACAACCACCAGTGTAATAACAAAATCACCAACCAGACTTAAATGAACTTAGTTACAGTGAGGAGACACGGTGTACGGGGAGGCTGAGGCAGACTGAGGCCAAGCTAGGTCTAAGTAGGACGTTCCAGGAAAGCCAGAGCTACATTGTAAGAACCATTCTTTAAAATAACGACAATAAATAAAACTAGCTCGATGTGACTAGCCTTCTGTGTATGGCATACGGAGAGGCAGAAGAAAGGCAAGTGACACAAAGTGACCACAAGTGTCCAGGGGCTCCTGAGGCTCGCCTTCTGGGACAGTGTCCTTGCTTAGAGTGTGGTAACAAGGAAGATTGCAGGTTCTTTGTTTTCTGGCCCGGGATGACAGTTAGCCTTATTGGATTCCATGACTGCTTTCAGGCCCTGCTTGGGGACTGGGAACCTGAACCACCAGCTGCTACCACCGAGTGTTGCTCGGAAGAGCGGCTTGTTTCTGCAGTCAGCCTTAATTAGATTCAGTTTTACGCTGAATCCAAGTACTGGAGCAAGCGAGAAAATATGGTGGCAACATAGACTCTACATAAAGCCTGGTGGTCCGGCAGGCTGCCCCTGAATAAGCCTGGTGGACATGTAGGCTGCCCCTGGATAGGCCTGGTGGTCCCGAAGGCTGCCCCTGGATAGGCCTGGTGGTCCCGCGGGCTGCCCCTGGATAGGCCTGGTGGTCCTGCAGGCTGCCCCTGGATAAGCCTGGTGGACATGCAGACTGCCCCTGGATAACTAAGGATGTTCTGGATAAAGCAGAAGACTGGGATGAGGGAGACATTCACATGCCACGAGACTGTGACAGTCTTCTACATTGGTCTGCTTCTCAGCCCATAGGATTTTGGGCAGTCTTGGATAGTGTCTGTCCGAAGACTGTCTCTGACGTGAAGTAGAGCCTGAAACAAACTCTTGGGGATAGTTAGTCATCCCAATGTGGTAGGAGGCAACCCAATCTTTACTGTGATTTTTATTTCTAATTATGTGCTCCCCAAATTTACCCTGGAGGAGCTAGCTGGAGGGGAGTCCCTGGCCATCTGTAGAAGGTGTCAGTGACTCAGGTACCTGGCTCCTCAGTATTTTCCCGCCTGTGTTTTGCAAGGGGCTTGAACTTTCCGAAGGGCCCTGTCGTGATGGAGCCTTCAGGAGGCTTGGGTGAGACTCCACTCCTTTGAGCCTTAATTTCTTATGCAGGTTGAAGTGATCCAAGTTCTTATCCTGCCTTGGGGTGACCAGGAAACCTGGGAGCTGTAGGGGTGGTCAGGCTGGGGTCCGGGTAAGGATGTTTGAGGGATAGATTGTTCTTGTCTGTCCCCAGTGCTCAGGCTTTGCCTCCTGGGTAGAATAGTAAGCAGCTGATGAGACACCATCTCCTCTCTGCCTTTTACATATTGCTGAGGCTGAGACATGACTTTCCAGCTGCAAGAGCCTCCACTCAAACTGCCAAGGCCAGAGGAAGGGCAAATGGCCCAAGTGGCCATGCACTGAGAAGCCCTGGCATTACGTAACGCCGTTAGCCAAGACACAAACTACAGCCAAATTAATGAAGGAGCAGAGTGGGGAGCAGTGGGTGAGGTGGGGAAAGAGAGAAAGCAAGAACAACTATCTAACTTCCAAGGGACCCTTGGGTATTACACAAATGTGCATAGAGTGTGTCTGAAATAACTCTGGATGCAATTGATAACCAGCCTGCCTCCATCTTAGGTTTAAAAGCCATCTTATATATAGTGAAGGCAAACTAAGTTAATTTCTGTTAATGATTAAATCTCTGTTTTTCAAGGATTGGGCTATACCCCACCTATAACCTTAACTACAAATGGTTCTGTACTGCCTTTTCCAGGAAGCAACAATTATGTCCTTGCTTCAAAAGGTTATTATGACAACCTTGTTGTTATGACTACCTTGTTACAGCCAACTTGCTATGCTTCTGTAACCCCATCTATTTACCTGCCAAATACTCCACTTGGAAGCCCCCTATTCTTGGACTATAAAACCTCCTATCTTATTCATTTCCAATGTTATCTCCTGAACCCTGCCTTTAAGGAGAGAGAGCCTGTATACAAACTTGCTTTAATCAGTTGTCTGCTTTAACGAATTTGGCCATGATTTGTGTTTGTGTTCTTTCTCCTGATATTGACACGATCACAGTGGCAAAGCAGACTGTATGCCAGCCTCACTGAGGCGTATTTATGATAGACAGTAGTAGTAGACAGATAGCCAGCAGACTGGCATCCACGCCACCTTCCCTTCCTCCCAAAAACTGATCCTGTGAAAAAGTGACCATAGTTGCTGTCCAGATGTCAAATATACATTGGCCAGGGGCTGCTTGTGTGTATCACTGTGTCTACTGCTTATCAGGGCTTGTGGCTTAGCGTCTGTAGTGTGTACTTGAACGTGCTGAAGGAGGTAGGTGTCTTGTGCGTCACTGGACATAAGTGGCAGCTGTACTATTTCACAGATTTCAAGTGCTTTTGGCGTGAGCTCTCTCTCTCTCTGTGTCTTTCATTAAATGACATGCTGTTGATTACAAAATGTGTTTTTCCTTTTTTTTTTCTGAGTTCATGTTCAAGAAAACAGTCCCAAAATAGGCGTTTCCATGGAGCCACGGGGATTATTTTTTGCCACAGTATGCCGTATCCCTCACGTTTCTGTAAACCTCTGAAACCGAGACCCTTTACAGCAGTAGCCCTGCCAGCCCCTTCCCAGAGCACGGCTCAGGAAGTGACGCTCAAGAGAGCGAGAGAGCGATGATCTTTCTACTTACGTCAGGCTCAAAACTTAGAAGTGACTTTGAGGGTTTTGTGCATCACTGATGGCAGTGGTGAGGGCAGTGGTGAGGGCAGTGGTGAGGGCAGTGGTGAGGGCAGTGGTGAGGGTGTATAAAGGAAAATGGCTTAGCAGGTCCAATTCATCAGATCATCTTTTATCTCATTTAAGCTAAATTCCTGAGGAATCTGCCTTTTCTTCATGCAGATAAAGGGTCAACAAACCATGACTCACGCATCTGAAATGTCTGAATCTGCCTGGCCCAAGCCTTTGCCTTGCTTGATTTCCACACTTTCTCTCTCTCTCTCTCTCTCTCTCTCTCTCTCTCTCTCTCTCTCTCTCTCTCTCTCATGCTGCTGTGGTCAAGCTGTGCAGTTGCAATGCAGACAAGACAGTCCAGCTCCACAGAAAGGAGTCTCCCCATGTGTGATGCTAACGAGTGCTCGTAGGATTCCCAAGAAAGCTGCTGTTTGTGAATGTTTTTCATTCACAAACAGATCCTGGGGCCATCAATATAGCTCAGTGGATAAATGGCACTGGCCACTAAGCTGGAGGATCTGAATTCCATCCCTGGGATCCACATTGTAGGAGAGAACTAGTTCCTGAAAGCCGTCCTCTGATTGCCACATGTGAACAAGCATACATACATACATACATACAGGCACAAAAATAAATATTATATATATGGAAAGAGAGACACAGATACACACACACACACACACACACACACACACACACACAGAGAGAGAGAGAGAGAGAGAGAGAGAGAGAGAGAGAGAGAGAGAGAGAGAGAGAGAATAATAGCTCTTGCTATATATGCATGGAAGGAACTTTCTCCCAGCCCCCACCTTCTCTTTATTCTTTAAGACGGAGAATCACACCTGTGGTTATCTGCCAACACAGCAGCCCAAGTGGAGACCTATTTCCCAGAATCCCTTGCAGTTTCATGTGGTCATGTCCTGGCAAAGGGCATTCTGCTTTCAGCAAATACTTATAAAGAATTTGTTCTGTATCTCAATGAGTCACCAAGTAAACAAGTCTTTCTGTATTTGTAGACTGTAACACGCACAGGATACTCTCTCCCAAAGCATGCCGATTGAGACAGATTTTATGAAACTATCCCAGTAACTGAGACTGAGGAGAGGGGAGAGTGAACATTGGTAAAAGCTTAAAATCCCCCTAGAGGGGTTCCCTTCTCTGCCTTGTCAAGTCCTTGAAGCCGCATTTTCAACCGCCAGCCCATGAATTTTATCGTTAGCCATTCACGGTTGCCAGTCTTTGTGGATTTAGATATCTCACTGCCCAGTGGTTTGCTTTCTATCCCTAGACCATACGTTCTTAGAGACTGCTCTTAGCATCAGTGGTGGAGCTGTGACACGCACATGGGAATGCTGAGGTATCTGGGAGGAGACAGACACCCGAGCTGGAAGAATTCCTCTGAAGGAGAGGATAGTGTAGACTGCATGGGTCAGAAGGCTTCTTAAAGAAAACCTGGGTAGAGTTTGGTTGAAAATGGAGACTAATGTCTCAGAAATGACTAAAGGGAATATAAGTTGCAGAGGGAACATTCCAGAAGTCTAGCATCTGTCCTTCGCAGGATAGGAGGCTTCCTGCTAGACTCTGCAACAAGAACTCTTCCTGTGTGCCAGGTTCCCGTGTGCCGGGTTCAGCATGCCCATGGCCTCTTACAGAGACTCCTATCCCCCTCAAGAACCCCTGGGGCCACAGACTGACATTGTAGCTTAGACTAGGCAGGGTAGTTTCTCAGGTGCCTCATTTAGCAGATAAAATAAGCCCCACCCAGAACGTGGACACAGATAGCCTCACAAGTGAGATGAGGGTGGCTCTGCTTCCTTGATTTTAAAGAAAAACAGGGAAGAAACCCAATAGAGCAGGGACGTGCCTGAAATAGAAGATCTCAAGGGGACAGATGCTGAGTGACCAGGCTTAGTTCTTGGTGTCCGCGTCCTCTCTGAGCCCATCTCACTCTCTTTGTCTCTTTTTTTCTGTGTCTCATCCCTCTCCTCTGTCTCACACTGTTTTGTCAGCATGCATGAAATCATTGCTCTATCGCCAACATTCTTGTAACAGCCTGTGCTTAGAGTGCAGAAACAGCTAGCGAGTGGCATCACCAAAATGATAGCTAGACAGCATGTGTATGCATGCATGCACATACACAGACATACAGTCACATATTACAAATGCACATAGACGTACACATACATTCATACCCACATGCTTATATGCACAGATACACGCTCACATATATACACACAAAGACATGCGTTCATACATATACACATAGACATATGCAGACATAATCTATATACACTCAGAACACATGGACATCACTCACAGATATTAGACCCACATGTACACACATGCATGTGCACACACACACACACACACACACACACACACAATGGACTCAATCACAGTTGCAAGAGGGGGGACTCCAGAAGGTAAACTCACTTTAACCAAGAAGTAGGGGCTGGCTGTTGGCTCATGAACATCCCATCCAGTGCGGTACCCACACCACACCTCAGTTGTGTGAGAGTCAGGAACCCCCACGCATCAAGGGCTAAGTGGCCTTGTGTTCCTGTCCCAGCACTTCCACCTTGTTGGGAACAATCGGCTCCTTTCTCCCCGAGTCTTCCTTCCTCCTGGACTAGGGTCTCCTCCACAGCAGAATGTGACACTGCTTATCACCTTATCACTGGGAAACAGTAGACAGGGCAGGTCCCCTCCCTGCATCTCTAGCTGGTTTTAGCTCTTCCCCACCATCCTGTGCAGATGCAGTCTCTCTCTCTCTCTCTCTCTCTCTCTCTCTCTCTCTCTCTCTCTCTCTATCTCTATCTCTATCTCTATCTCTATCTCTATCTCTATCTCTATCTCTAGCTGGTTTTAGCTCTTCCCCACCATCCTGTGCAGATGCAGTCTCTCTCTCTCTCTCTCTCTCTCTCTCTCTCTGTCTCTCTCTCTCTCTGTGTGTCTCTCTCTGTCTCTGTCTCTCTCTGTCTCTCTGTCTCTCTCTGTCTCTCTGTCTCTGTCTCTCTCTGTCTCTCTCTGTCTCTCTCTCTTTCTCTCTCTGTCTCTTTCTGTCTCTCTCAGTGTGTGTGCACACACACATGCACATGGGTACAAGCTGCTTCCTATGTGGTTCCCTTCCACGCTGCCTATATCCTCCCAGCCGAGGCTATGCCTCAGTGATAACTCCTCTTCTGGGGTCTCTTCTTCCGGACCTGGGAATTTCTGCTTTGGAGCGTCAGGGAATACATCCATCTGTTCATTACAAGTTTGTCTTTTTGAGACTTGTTAGGTCTCAAAAAGCATGTCTACAGCACAGAACGCTGTCTGAAGGTTATTGAAATTCACTTGAGAGGAATGTTCCTGAACTGCAGAAAAATGAAATCTGTGGAAACCTGATTTCCTTTCGTCCTTTGAGTTTATCATTTAAAGGCATCAGCTGATTTTGGCCAACTATCATCAGAGTGAATCAGCATACTTTTGGTCCTGAGGCTGCCAGCTTGCTCTCAGGACATCCTTCACAGTATGGAGCTCATTAGGGACTGAGTAGCCGTTCCCTCCAGCTCAGGCTGGGTCAGCTACTGGGCTATGTGAGTATGTGCACACATGCACATGTGGGAGTGTGTGTAAATGTGCAAGTGTGTGTGTGTGTGTGTGTGCACACGCGTGCGCACGTTCATGCATCTGTGTGTAGGTCAGAGGTCAACTTCAGACATTCCTCAGGCACTGTTCATCTTGTTTTTGGAGACTGGGTCTCTCTCTCCCTAGGACCCAGGGCTCTTCAGCTAGCCCTAGGGATCTGCCTGTCTCCACCTCCTCAGTGCTGGGATTACAAGTGCACACCACCTACCCACGGTCTCTGGAGACAGAACTCAGGCTTTTGTAATTGTGAGGTAAGCACACGCTTCACTTCCTGAGCCACCTCCACAGACTCCAGCTTGAGATTTCTGTACCTGTCGATCTACAGGGTTAGAAAGGATGCTCAGCTTTGACAGCTTTTATGGGAAGATATGGAAGTCTCCAAGAGAAAATAACAGGGTCACCAGAAAGCTGCTATGTTTGTGAGACCAGACAGGCTGGGGCAGCACACCCCTGGGGCTCGGACTCCGGGGAAGGATGAGACTCACCGGGGTATCTGCAGTTATGCACCCTTCCCATGCCATCTCTGCTGGTTCCTAAGTCATGTTTGTCTGAACTGGTCATGAGGAAGAAATGTCCCACTCTGCTGGCTTCCGTGAGGCCGGGTCACAGGTATGCTTTGCATCCCAAGTATGCGCTGCACAGCTGCCCCGCCCTGGTTGGAATGGTACTGGAGAGGAAACACCCGAGGCTCTAGGAGCAGACATGTTAGGGCAGCACCCTTTGGGTCCCACCTTCCCTGATGTGCTCTGGGGACTTGGCGCCTGTTACTCCTTATCTATAAAGGCCCAGGCGGCACACCCGTTTCCTAGTGGTGCCAAAGAGCGCTGGTAATGAATGCAGGCACAGGGACATGAATGAGGGTGCCAGTTTGGAATCTTCCCGCTGCCGTGTCAGCCCCAACTTTATCTTTGAGCATCTTCCTCCCGAAACGGTGGGCAGTCACACCATTGCTATGACAAGCCTGGCATGACTGAAGCACAACATGCTTATTACAGAAGCCACACACACCCGGGGGCATGGAGTACCAGTGACAACCAACAGAACTATGTTTGTCTGTGGTAATTGCCCTCCTCCAATCCAGCCTTCTCGATGTGACTACCGGGGGCTTAGCATGACATATGGAGAAAGCCATATGCTGGCTCATGCACCGGTCACAGTTTGCAGGTGACCGACCTCAGGTAACCCAGAGTTTGGGCAGAGATGTACGCAAACTTGCCTTCTCGGCAATAAGGTAACAGCATCCCAGAGTTAGTTGCTGGTCTATGCTATGCCATGGTGTCTCCAGAGTCTCATGGGAGACCTGGCCTGGAGCCCATCTCCTGATGGGTGCCGTGTCCTTACAGGCACAGGTGGCATTTCTACTGAATAACTTCTTTCCAGGACTCTCTGGAACTTTCCAGAGCCTTTCAGATCATAATCAGGGAAAAGAATGTAATAAGAAGCAGTCAACCTCCCGTGACCTTGGAGAAACGGCTTAGCCCATCTCCTAAGAGACTTTCCTTTTCACAAAGGCATGCAATTTATTTGTGAGCTAGTCTTCCTAAGACATGACAGAATGATAAGACTTCTGTGAGTGGGCCGGGGTGACAGTTCGGGGGATAAAGAACTTACTGCACAAGCATGAGAGTCTGAGTTTGGAGCCCTAGAACCCATTGAATAAGCTAGGATTGTTGCTGCAAACCTGTAATCCCAATGCTGGGTAGGCAAAGATGTGAGTGCTCCCTGGTGCTCGCCAGCTAGCCAGTCCTACTGAGCTTCGTGTTCTCGGAGGGACTCAGGCTCCAAACACTAGAGGACAGAGATGGAGGAATACACTCAAAGACCTCTGGCCTACACACACACACACACACACACACACACACACACACACACACGCACACCAGACAACAGAATACAGCAAGTGACAATGGCCTTTAAAGGAAGGGACAGTGAGACATGATGCAGAGGACTTTGGGTGGACGCCACCTTGGCCTCACTCACCATGTGCTGGATTGACTGAACTCCCAGACAGGTTCTTTCTTATGCAACCTATATGTTTTAGGCACAGACATGTGTGAGGTTTGGAGGGCCTGAGTGACAGAAGTCCACATAGCAGTTGCAGGCAGATCTGAGCACATGTGTCCTGTGGCCCGCTTGGGCCCCACTCCTGACTCCTCCGAAGAAGGAGGACTCTGCCTTCGGAGATTTTGTTCAAGTGCACAGATTGACCAGACGACTTGGTGTTACAGAAAGAGGGGTCTGGATGGGTGCCAGTCTTAGACTAAGGAAAGGAGTTCTGACGAAAAGTTAGAAGAGTTGCATCTGCCTGTGTTTCACACCTACTTGTAACATGACTGACAATCCTCTGTATCCCTTTCCTTCACAGGGGTGTGTGTGTGGGGGGGGCAGGATAAGGAAACAGTTTTTGTTGTTCTTTTAAAATTGATTCCATGTGCATGAGTGTTTGCTTACTTGTATGTTTGTGTCCTACGTGAGTGTCTGGTGACAGGGGAATACAGAAGTGATGCTGAATCCCCCAGGACTGGAGTTATGAGGCACCGTGCGGGGGCTGAACCCCGGTCCTCTGGAAGAGCAGCCAGTGCTTTTAACTGTTGACTCATCTTTTTAGCCCCATAAGGAAACATGCTAAGAACATGATAAGAACATGCCAAGAATGCACCATGAAATCAATGCCTTTTCAAATAGTCATTGAAAAATGGGCTTTGCTGAATAATTAACAAAGCTGCGGAGTGTTATGAAGAAGCAAAGTCCAGCTCTCACCAGGGACAGCAAGGGGTCGAGAAGCTTGTCCCTTGCATCTGAGCTTCAAGCGTTTTTGCACGCCACATGAGGTTTAGATAATGCTTTCGGGTCTAAAAAGGTGAGAGTCCTTTGGAAGACTCGAGAGAGAGTGTCGGGAGACTGCAGTTCTATGATCTTATTGCTCTTATGAAATCAAGATGATTAGGAATGTCTGTCATACATAGCAACCAGAAGAAGCTGGCTTGAGATACGCAAACATCTTGGTAGGGTAAATCATTAGTCTTGTCTCTTTCCTGGCAAACTGTGATCAAGCCTCTTTCCAAATTACAAAATCTGTACATACCCTTTGATCCTGGTCATAAAATCCAAGTGGGGTGGTTCCTGTCACTGATCATCCCCTGGTCTATCTGAGTGTGGTCCAGTTTTTTGTCTCAGAACATGGGGACCGGGTTTGGAAGGCTCAGCTTCCGTCACCTACGTTGTGCTCTGATTTCTGTCGGGATGGGTGTGAACTTGCTGAGAATGCTCAGGGACAGGGGTGTCTCTAGAAGCAGCATTTCCTGAGGAGGTGTCGGCAAAGTTGTCTGCCTGGTGTCAGCTGCTGACACTGGATTCATGATGCTGGAAGCCAAGTCCAAGGAGAGAGACAACGACAGTCAGTGTCACAGTGTCTGCCACGTGATCGGGGCCAGAGGCAGCTGAGAAAGCAGAGAGGTGAAGCACCCGCAGAGAGAACATGTATTTGCCTTCCCAGCCTGCCACTATGCTAGACTGCCCCTGAGCTCGGCCCATCCCATAATGGAGGGCAGGGAAGACCCAGGGAACCTAGGAAGCAGCTCTAGACTTGCTTCATTTGACCTTGGATGTTCTGACTCAGCGAGTTCTCCAAGCCAGATTCTGCCACTGCAGGCCTCTGCAAACACCCAGCCTCAAGTGTTACCGAGCCAGATTCTGGGTGCTACCTCGCTATCATAATATCCAGGGCCTTTGCTCTCTCATTTCCTCATTGGTAAGACAGCAAAGTGGGTCCTAGCTTGATGCACTGAGGTGTTCTTAGCACCCTGAACTGTGATATTACATAGTAGGTGTTCAGTCCAGTGAAAGAAAAGAGGTGCAAATGAAATTCTAAAGTCACTTTCTCTTATCCAGACCAGGAGCATGTGCACACATGTGCACCTGTGTGTGCATGTATGCACGAGCATGTGCACGCGCACACACACACATGGGGGGAGGTGAGGGGAGGAAGGGGATGTTTACATGTCAGACTACCCTTTGGGTTGTGGCATAGCATTAGGCGTAAACAGTATGTAAATAAGAGGGAATCAGTGGTCCAGGGACTGGAGAGTGTGAAGACTAGAGTCTGGGTACTGTGAGGACCATGAGCAAGTGACATAAGTACCAGGAACCACACGGGCAGTGAGATCTATGCACCCTTACACAGTAGGGGAGAGCAGTGGCTGAGCGCTGCAGCCCCATCTGCAGCAGGAACCTCTGTTACAGTAGGTGCACCTCTGCAGACTTTGCTCCCAGGGGAGCACCCGCAGGAAAGACTTGCTGCAGAGGTAGGTGCCAGTACAAAGGAGCGAGCACTCGAGCACTCGGCAGACACCTCACATACCAAAACCCAGAGAGGCAGAGGTGGAGGGAAGGAGCAGGTGGCTGGCACCTCAGATGTGCTAACTGGTGGCCATTGTCAAAGTCAGGCTTAGACCCCTATGTACAGGGCTTCCAGGGGATCTCCAGTTACTAAAGGTGGGACTGTGCCTTTCAAAAAGGATCACTTGCCTTTAATGTGTCTGCACTCCGAAGGTCACAATCGCTGTGTATCAGTCAACATTCCATTGATCTTCCTGCCTAGCTCTGTACCAATACCATGCAGTTTTCATCACTGTTGCTCTGTAGTCAGGGATGGTGATTCCCCCAGTTCTTTTATTGTTGAGAATAGTTCTCGCTATCCTGGGTTTTTTGTTATTCCAAATGAATTTGCAAAATTCTCTTTCTATGTCTATGAAGAATTGATTTGGAATTTTGATGGGGATTGCATTGAATCTGTAGATTGCTTTTGGCAAGATGGCCATTTTTACTATATTAATCCTGCCAATTCACAAGCATGGGAGAACTTTCCATCTTCTGAGGTCTTCGGTTTCTTTCTTCAGAGACTTGTTCTGTCATACAGATCTTTCACTTGCTTGGTTAGATTCACACCAAGGTATTTTATATTATTTGTGACTATTGTGAAGGGTGTCCACTCCTGGGCATATACCCGGAAAATGCTCCAACATATAACAAGGACGCATGCTCCACTATGTTTATAGCAGCCTATTTATAATAGCCAGAAGCTGGAAAGAACCCAGATGCCCTTCAACAGAGAAATGGATACAGAAAATGTGTGTAATTCACACAATGGAGTACTACTGAGCTATTAAAAACAATGACTTCATGAAATTCTTAGGTAAATGGATGGAACTAGAAAATATCCTGAGCGAGGTAACCCAATCACAAAGGAACTCACATGGTATGCACTCACTGATAAGTAGATATTAGCCCAAAAGCTTGCAATACCCAAGATACAACTCACAGACCACATGAAGCTCATGAAGAAGGAAGATCAAAGTGTGGGTGCTTCGGTCCTAGGAGGAGTAACAAAATACTCATGGAAGCAAATATGGAGACAAAGTGTGAGACAGAAACTGAAGGAGGGGCCGTCCAGAAACTGCTCCACCTGGGTATCCATCTCATGTGCAGTCACCAAAGGCAGACGCTGATGTGGATGTCAGGAAGTACACGCTGACAGGAGCCTGACATAGCTGTCTCCTTAGAGGTCTGCCAGAGCCTGACATATACAGAGGTGGATGCTCACAGCTAACCATTGAACTGATCATGGGTTCCCAATGGAGGAGTTAGAGAGAAGACTGAATGAAGGAGCTGAAGGGGTTTGCAGCCCCATGAGGAGAGCAATGATACCAACCAACCAAAGCGCCTAGGGTCTAAACCACCGCCTGGGAGCACACAAGGAGGGTCACCCATGGCTCCAGCTGTTTATGTTGGGGAGTATGGTCTAGTTGGGCATAGGCGGGAGAGGAGATCCTTGGTCCTGTGAAGGCTGGATGCCCCAGCTTGGGGGAATTTGAGGGCGGGGAGGTGGGAGTGTGTGGGTGGGTGGGGGCACATCCTCATAGAAGCAGGAGGAGGGGGATGGGACAGGGGGTTTCTGGGTGGGTGGGGGAAATGGGGAAAGGGGATAACATCTAAAATGTAAATAAAATATCTAATAAAAATTAATTAAAAATAACCCATATGTTAATTTACTCAGAGCTGTGAGGGAAGGGTGCTTCTATGAATGAGTTATTTTTCCCCTTGTTCTAGTATGGGGAGCACACTCTCCTGAGACTCCAGGAAGACCTTGCTAAAGCAGAAACATCAAAAACTGGGTCAGTCCACAGAGCGTCTGGCGCAGCTGTGACCAGCTGTGACACTAGGGGACTGCAGACATGTGATCAGTTTCAGAAGGGACAGGGTGTGATGCTGGGTAAGGTGCAGAGATCTCAGATGGGTGCTGGTTTCTTTCTCGAAGCCTGCAGACACTGCTGGGCTAGGCTCCTCACCCTTATTCTCTGTCCACCTTCGTATTTCGAGTCTCCAGATCTGCCTCGAACAGGCAGCTACGCCTTCTGATGACTCAGTGTGCGGTTTGACTACAGTCTGGTTTTCACTCTCAGCAGAGTTTAAGTCAGTTCTAATGAGCTCTTCGCCACCTTATCATAGAGTCAGTGGCCAGGCCTTGCTGTGCTGGAAGCCAGATCACTTAAGACCTTCAGCTTTAGGGACTTTGGATTTCCATCGGGTTTCTCTGGCGGTAAACCCCAGGTGAGTACAGGAGCTCTGGGGGAGTAAATGTCTAACTAATCCCTGAGCGCCTCACACCAGCAGCCTGCGGAAGACTCCAGAGGCAGGGACTGGGGATGTCTTCTCCAGGGAAGGCTGGGCTGTTGCTGGAGCTTAGAGGGCAGCTGCTCATGCTTCAGAGCCGCGCCCCCCCCCATCCCCCAGTAGTCAAGTTAGCTCAGTAGAAAGAGGTCAGATGTAAACCTCTGAATGTGGAATGAAGGCCGAGTCTGAAAACCCTACCTGAAATCCTGAAGACTGGGGCTCAGTGAGATATCAGTGTGTGTGCGCGCACACATTATCTATCTATCTATCTATCTATCTATCTATCTATCTATCTATCTATCTATCTATTATCTGTTAATCTATGTATCTATCTTTCATCTATGATTCTGTTTTTATTCTATCTATCTATCTATCTATCTATCTATCTATCTATCTATCATCTATCTGTTAATCTATGTATCTATCTTTTATCTATCATTCTGTTTTTATATTCTATCTATCTATCTATCTATCTATCTATCTATCTATCTATCTATCTATCTATCTACCAATCATCTATTTCTACCTATCTATCCATCTCTCTGCTCTGGTATGCATGTATGTATGTATGTACCTATCTATCTATCTATCTATTTCCCTATTATCAGCCAGTCTATTCTATCTTCTTTGTTTTTCTCTTTCCTCTTCCTTTCTCTCTTCTTTCTACTTAGCTTCTTATGAATGTTTCTACTATCTATCCATCTTTCCCTCCATATATGTGTTATCTATCTATCATCTATCTATCTGCCATTTCTTTATCTATCTAATCTACTGATTTGCTCCCAGGCCTTATCCTGTTGTCTGCATTTCTGTGTTCTCCCTTTCCATCTATATCAGTTTCCAACAAGCAGTCTGGAAGCAAGCAGGGCTGTCTTTTAGCATCTGCTTTAAATCTTTCTCTCTGCAGCAATAGGTCTGGACACATGAAGATGATAATGTAATTAAGAACCACCATCTCCCCTTAGAGCTCATCGCTTCAAACACCACCACATACAGTGACATATGATGCGGTGCACGTATCATGCCTGTTTCTGAAATATGGTGTGTATTCTTGCTATTTCTAGGACAAGAGCTTTGGCTAGTGTTCACACTGCACTTCAGGACACCCCAAAGCTATTATGTCGTCAGACCTCTAAATAAAAACAACCAGCAGTACTGTCCCTCAGCCTGCAAAAAGGCACCCCAAGAATCTCCCCTACACCTTTCCCTCTCATAGGCAATGCATGTACATCCCCACTCCTACACACACGTTGTCCCACCACACACACATACACACATCCAAACATATGCACACAAAAGAATGGTAATACATGCCTGGAATCCCAGCACTTGAGAGTTGGAGGTAGGAGAATCAGGAGGTCAAGGCCATCTCTCCTATGCCCTCCGCCCCCGCCCCCGTTTCTCCATAATGGGATTGAGGTCAACCTAGACTACATGAGAGCCAATCTCAAAGACAAAACACCAACACACACACCACCATCACCACCACAAAACCAAAGACAACTACAACAATAACAACAAAAGGAGATCGAGTTCCTAAAATATATGAGAATCATTTTTTTTTCCTACACTGTGGTTTTTTAAATCATTGATTTAATGTGCCTTGTCTTTTAAGGTGACATTTTAAACCATGCACTCACCCTTCATCTGGCTTCTAGAGGCAGAAGGCAGGTTTAGATGCTTGATTTCTGTAGAGTGCAGGCTTTTGCTGGGCATCTGCTGGTAGGGTGAGATCAGATGTAGCAAGGCCACTTGCTTATGCAGCAGATAGCGGGGATCTATTGTGCTACATGCTACAGTGAATAAAACACATAGACCATTCCAGAATGGTGTGTGGGGGGAACACAGAGAGATGGCCACATTTCTCTCTTCCTTTGGGGGCAAATGTGTCTTGTATCTGGAGCTGTTCTTAAAGTTGCCGTGTAGCAGAGTATGACCTTGAACTTCTGATCCCCCTGCCTCCATCTCTGAAGGCTGGGATACAGACCTGTAGCACCATACAATACCCGTGGTACTAAGAATAGAACCTCATGTATTCAAGGCAAACACTGTACCAAGTGTTCCCATCCCATGAGAACCGCCATTCAAATGCATGAGGGAAACGAATCCACCACGGTCTCTGCCAGGAATGAACTAGGAGTCTCAGCGTGAGCTTGAGGACGTTCGAAAAGGGACTCTGTAGAGTAAATGGAGGGGCGCAGAGGACATACAGCTACGGTTTATCATCAGTTGTTGTCTGCTGAGGGCTGGACCTGTGGCTTAGGCCAGCAGCCTCAGCCCCTGAGAAGCCAGTGCAGTCCTTCTGCTTCAGAAGCCCTGTGGGGGTTGGTCTGAACATCCTGCAGGGAGGTCAGCAGGTACTTTGCCTTGGGAAACTTATTCATGAGCTTCTAAGCTTCCTAAGAAAACCACAGGCAAGAACTCTATCTACTTTTCCTCGATGCAGACTGAGATACACTGCACTGTCT
The DNA here is from genome assembly GCF_011762505.2 of Arvicanthis niloticus. Taxonomy (NCBI): domain Eukaryota; kingdom Metazoa; phylum Chordata; class Mammalia; order Rodentia; family Muridae; genus Arvicanthis; species Arvicanthis niloticus. Next base: position 7,413,278 of record NC_047671.1, read on the forward strand.
CAGCATAAAACCTTATCAACTACTCCATCAACACTTCTATAAACAGTTTACTTGATAGGGATACGAACAGGGTGTCTTAATGACACTTGAGACATGTTTGTGTGCAAGTGGAATCATTCAGACCAGCAGAACAGAGCTAGATGCGTGGGTCATGCTTGTAAATTTTCTTTTTTAGTTAGATCATAGTTCTAAAGACTGCATCCCCAGCCCAATCTCCAGAACTCTGTGAGAATATGTCAGGGACAAAGCCGAGGGCAACACATTTAATAAGAATTTGTAGTGAAAGGTATGCACGTAGTTATAGACAACCCAAGGAGAGAAACACGATGTGGACAGGTTGGTCCCATCTTCACCAGAAGACAGGGCTGTGATCAGAGCAGGGGCCATGCTCAGAGTTGAGAATGACAGTATGGCCCCTGATATGGAGAAAAGATGACCCAAGTGGGTGGTGTGTGTGTGTGTGTGTGTGTGTGTGTGTGTGTTGACTTCTTGGCCTTTAGTTTTCCAGGTCAGAAGAGCAGATGGGAAGGAAATTCCATGGAAAATCCGCTAGATAGGCTTCATCACCCCAATTTTGGAAGGATAGCTGTCACTTGACACTCTCAAAGGCGGGCCACACACTTGCAGAGCTGCTATGCAGTGTGAATGACAGCACCAAGAAGCTGTACCCTACATAAGCCAGGAGGATGTACACAGCTGAGGGTAGACACTTTCTGTTTATACAAATAATGGATCAAAGGACACAGAATGCTGTGCTCTCAGCGCAGTCCCACGAATCTCATCCGGGACAGCACTCAAGAGTCGAGTCAAAACAACACAAGATGAAGAATCAATATCAGTTTTTTCCATTGTTTGTTTGTCTTTTATTTTCCTTCTGAGAAAAGGCTTCACTGTGTAGGGCTGGCTAGTCTGGAACTTGACTATGAAGAAGAGGCTAGCCTATAATTTACAGAGACCCACCTGTCTCTGCCTCCTAAGTGCTGGGATTAAAACTACCCTGCCTGGCCTATGCTTTCCAATAGTCTTTCATTAAACCCGAAAAACACTATAACAAAAAGCCCCAGCTTACACATCATACTTTACAAAAAAGTTACTAAAAATGGATCGCAGGCTAAAGTGTAAAAGGGGAAACTAAACCCCATCAACAAAACAGAAAAAGAGAAGCAGAAGGGCCTCTAGGCCTGAGACAGGTAGGGAAAGTCTCTGGCTTCTGTTTTCTCTTTCCTTTTTGTTTGTTTGTTTGGAGACAAGTTCTCACTATGTGTCTCTGGCTGGCTTGGAATTCACAGATATCCCTCTGCTTCTGCATCCTAAGTGCTAGGCTTGAAGGTTTATACTACCATACTCTGCTAAGTGAGTAAATCTTAAGACTTTACATCAGAAACAAAACAAACGAGCAAAAAATCCCCAACCTGCCAATCACTAAAGGGAAAAGGAATTCCCCGAAATGCACATATAATGATTAGAGCCAACTTTCTCTCTGAGCAATGCGGTGGAGGAGATGAAAACACTGGCAGAAACTAAGGAAGGAGTCAGATGTCAGGGTCTCCAGAGTAGAAGAACGAGCCAAACAAAAGAAATAGTAATAGAAACAACCCATCTAATTCTAACGTGAGAGAAAGAAACAAGTAGCCTTTTGGCAGAAGGACTTGTGGATGGCAAATGTGTACACCTGATCTTTGACACAGTCAAAACCACCAGGGACTGTCCCATTTGTATATCAAAATAGCAAACAAAACTCTAAACCAGTGACGATCCTGAATGAGTGTGAGATCCGGTCTCTCAGACAGTGCTGAGTGGCGTGTGGGGTGTCTCAGCATCCTGGGAACGAGATGCCCACTCCTTATAAAATTAACCTGTTGCTCACTGTGAGCATCAGCAACTGCACACTCCAGTGTTTATTCAAGCGGTATGAAAACTATGCTCACACAAGTGATTGTAGATGTTCATAGCCGTGTTGTGTGCAATAACTCCATTCTGAAAGGACCCAAGCACTTCTTCAAGGAGGCTGGACGGTGGAGCAAGAGAACAGAATAAACCATGGCATCAGCACTCAAGCACCTGTGTGCTGATTGAACTCAAACTGAGGAAAAAATGCCGATCCCAGGAGGTACCACATTGATGTGCTTGTACAGAGATGATAACACCAGAGAAACAGAGGAACAGCATCGCATCCTGGCAGCCTGCACTGAAGGAGGGGAAAGGAGGAAGTTGCCTGTGAAGAGCAGCAACAGGGCTTGCAGAGATGGCACTGGGGTTCATCCTTGATGGTGTTAGCAGCCAGATGTTCTACACAGTGACATCACATACATCCAGACAGATAGACAGACACAAAGCATACAGATACGTACAGATATAAACACACAGACATAGGCATGAGACACACAGAGACACAGACACAGCTAGATGCAGACACAGAGACGGGCATAGGATGTTGGTGCGGAAACTGTTGAAGGTTGCAGTCTGAGCAAGGTTAATGGTTGGTGTCACGGCTAAATTCCTGATTGTGTTCTGTGCTGTAGCATGGAAGATGCCATTGGGGAGACAAGGTGAGGGGTGTATGTATGAGTGGGCTCTGTATTCTTTTTTTCTTCCTTCCTTCCTTCCTTCCTTCCTTCCTTCCTTCCTTCCTTCCTTTCTTCTTTCCTTCCTTCTTTCCTTTCTTCCTTCCTTCCTCTCTCCCTTCATCCCATCTTCTCTTCTCCTCTCTTTTCTGACAGACTCTCACTATGTAGCCCAGAGAGTTGCGGCCAACTCCTGAGTGCTATAGTCGCATCCATGCACCCCAACTCCGGCTCTCTATATGGTATCTTGCAGTTGCAATAGGGCTGCTTTTATCCCCCAAAAGAAAAATTTAACAGATTGTTTCAACTGAATATACATGGTCTTATGCATCATTCTGAAGGCTGGGGTTGGGGTTAGAGGTTAAGGTTCAGGTCAGGGCTCTATTCTAGATGTCCTTTAGGGCATATCCAGCAACAGCTTTTCTAGGCCATTCAGTAAAGCGTTCGTCTCTTGCTAACACACCCAATCAAGAATTCGAGTCCTTCCTCTACATCTTCCTTCATACGTGGCCCAGTCAGGACCTGAGAATTCTCACTGGCATAAGGAATGTGAAATTGTATCTTATCATTGCTTTAGTTTTCCCCCTGATTAGCTGTGGACTGAAATTCTTTTCATACTTTATTAATCCATCTGAGGTTGATCTCTTAGACCTTAGGAGACGTCCAGTCACGCACCCGCTGTCACGTGTCTCAGAATTTGAGCTCACTTTGTTGATTCTACTCTTCAGACATCTTTTTCATTTTTATTGGAGATGGGGTCATGTACCTCATGTTGTTCAGCTGGCTTGAAATTCTCTATGTAGCAGAGGTTGACCTAGAACCTTGATCTTTCTGTCTTCATTTCCCAAGTGTTGGGGTAACAGGCTGCTGGGGATCAAACCCAGGGCCTTGTACATGCTAAGCAAGTGCTCTGAGGTACATCACAGCCCATTGACTTTCTCCACCCCACCTCCCTCACCTCCCTCCTTCCCTTCCCATCTCTCATTTTTATAATACTGTCCCCAGAGCTTCTCAGTTTTGCTTACAAAGCCCAGAACAAAAGAACTTTCAGAACCACATCTTTAACTCTCCTGAGTGGGGAGATGTCCTGACAGCATCAGGATGGGCAATGTGTTCTGAGTAGCCAGCAGAAGCAGCAGTCGGAGAAGAAAGGCCCATGCTCAGCAGCCTGGGGGGTGTGGGGGGGAGCTCTGAGCAGCTACCTCTTTGTCAGTCTGTTCTAAGAGTAGCAGGCTTTCCTGCTGTTGGAGCTGCTGCCTCCGAAGCATCAAACTGGATGGGTAACAGGCATCGCCTACTGATTGTGTTTCCTGGCTACAATCTTCCCAGCAAAGATTTCAACAGCGTTCGAGTCTTCCTGGGAGAATGTTCTAGAAGTTCTTCATTTCTGCTTGGTAGGCACAGGGGTTTTCCAGTGTGTTACCTACCCCTCCCAGACTTCCTTCAGTACACTCAAAGGGACTAGTAAGACCCCTCTCTGCAAAACCATGGCTTTTTTAATGTAATGTTGAACCACAGGGACACTTGCTTTTCTTTTTTATTGACAGCAATGAAAACCATGGAAGGGATATATCAACAAGGTTGGGTGTCCCTGGGGTCAAGTCACCTGGAGATGGAAACTGGACATTTTAATAGGCGTGGTCATTCACTAGTGGTGGGCTGACTTTTTTTTTTTTTTTTTGTACTGTATGTCTGTGTGAGGGTATGTGCATGTTGTAAGCGCTGATGTCCTCATAGTCTAGATGATGGCGCTGGATTCCCAGGAGCTGGAATTGTAAGCAGTTGTGAGCCAACAGATGTGGGCGCTGGGAACCGAGCTACATCCTCTCTGAGAGCAGTAGGGCGTCTTTAACCGCAGAACCATCTCTCTAGCTCCAAGTGGTGGATATTCAAGAAGAAAGGAAGGGGGCACCTTCAAGTGGCCCTGAGAGGACAAATGGGGCCAGGGGGCATCTCACAGAGGTACTTTACTTCAGTCTCTATGTGCCCAAGAGGCAACTAACGTAATGAAGGAAAAGAAAGGAGAAAGGAGCCCTCCCAAGGCAGTTAAGATGTAAATGCAGTAGTTAACAGCTCTCAGCAGGGAGCCTGTTTTTTTTTTTTTTTTTTTTTTTTTAGTGAGAGGTCAGTCCCTGCCACCTGCTACAGGGAGGGCAGCTGCTGAGGTTGTTAGAAAGAACCTGGAGAGCGGTTGGTTGGTCGGTCGGTGAGATGGGTCAGTGGGTAAAAGCACTTGCCACCAAGGCTAACGACCTGAACATGATCCCTGCAACCCACTCTGTGGAAGGAGAGCTCACTCCTTACACATTATCCCCTGACCTCCGCACACGCTCACCCACACATACACGTAAATAAATGTGATCAAGGTTTAAATCAGGAAGAACCCAAAGAGAAGACAGAATGAGCCTCAGCACTTCAGAATCGGTCTAAACTGGAACCTCCTGGAAAGACAGAGCTATGTTCTAATTCTGTGTTCACACATCTTTTTTTTTTTAAACCACACACACACCATTTCCACAAAAAACCAACACTCCACATCTAGACAGGCATTACATAGATTTACAAAATGGATTTGAGCACACTAGGTTTGTTTTTGTTTGTTTGTTTGTTTTTAAATCTCAAGTTGATAAAAAGTAGTCATTTCAGAACAATTAATTCCTTAGGAGTTGCATCTCCCGTTCATGATTATTTTAAACTGTATTTTCTCTCCCAAGGTTCTGAGAATCTAGCCAGGGATGGCTACACAAACTGGCTGGTGTGGGCCTGTTCAGTTGTCTGAGAGCACACTACAGGCCTCTCGTTCTCAGATGCTCTGGCCTGGGATGGCCTCTTCCCAGGACCCCAAGTGCCCACCCCCACCCCAGAGGTGTTGGTAGGATAAGCTCTACTTGGGAGAGCCATGGGTAGTGAGTGGGTCGTTCTTTGAACTTAGCTAGACAGACTCTCCAAAACCACAGGTCTTAAATTGAGACCTCCCTAAGGTTGCCTTGCTCTGAAAAAGTTCTAGTTGTGTGCCTGCAGGCAGAGATGCTGATGCTTGTCTCCCACCCCCAGTTCCAAGAGTTTCCCCAACACAGAGATACACTCTTGTATGTTGTGTGGATCAGCAGCTGTCCTGCTGGCAAACAGCAAAGAGTCAGATCTGATCCTCAGAGAAACAAACCCTCGTCCAAGCCTGGCTCCACGTTCCAAACCAGGGAGCTGAACCATCACCTCAAAATCCCAAGCGGTGCACGCTAAGCGCGGTACGCACATGCCCTAAAAACCAGAGTTTACAACAAACCATAGCAGAACGGGAGAACTGTCCCCCCACCCACCCCGGGGGAGGGGCACTGGGACACTGCGCTTCAGCAGGACCAGGAAATCAAGTTACGGCGGGAAGATGGGGGCAGGCTGGACTCAGTGCCGGTGCCAGCAGGTGGCCGCAGGTGGGTTGGGGGCTGCGCGCGGCGCCTAAGGGCCTAGGAGCCCGAGACAGGCCCCGAAAGGCGGAAGCCTGGACAAGTGCCTGTCGCCGCCCTCTGCTCAAAGGGAAACTGCTTCCCCTCGTGGGGAAGGGCAGGGCAGGGCAGGGAGCGCCCGCTGGGCAGCAGGTGTGTCATCAGCAGGCACCGCAGGCTTGCACAGACCCCCAGTGTGCCTCAGAGCCCAACAGACTCCTCTCCCGAGCTGAGGGCGGTCTCTCTAGACAGAGGTCACCTCCTCCCCCTAAACTCCTCCCCCACCTCCCCTTACCAAGCCTAGGCCTCAGAATTTCAGCGACCCCGGAGTCCCAAGGCCCGGCTGGAAATCACCCCCGTATACTCCCAGGCTTCCAGTCCCCACTGGTGTGGACCTGAGTCTATACTCGCGTCCACCCTTTCTAAGAAAGATCGGGGCTGCCGACGTGGTGTCGGGTCCCAGAGGTCGCCTAGCTGCCACCTGCCGGGCCACCTGCACTTCTGGTCAGGTGTGACCCAGGCACTTCTGGCCTAGAAGAAGGGGAAACAGAGTTTTGCTGCCCTCACGGAGCGCCCCTTCTTTCGTCTCTTTGGGAGTCTGACTCCGTACTGGGGTCTCCCGCTCGCAGGGGCCCGGAGACAAAGGCACCAGGGCTACCCCGCGCGTCCCTACTAATGATCACTTACCAGTGTTGGCTGCGGTTCGGAGGCCAAGGGGGCCCAGTAGCCCGGGAGCCGAATAGAAAGGACCCAATGCTGGGCTCGGGGTCGCTAGGGCGCGGGTACTGCGTTCCCGGGTCGCGAGGCTCAGGCCGCCTAAGCCAGAGGCTCGTTCTCGCTGGCGTGCAGCGGCTGTGACTGACAGCGGCTGCTCCGGGGACGGGCGCGCACCCTGCTCCTGCCCCGCCTCCCTTTGCTTACAAGCAGGTAAACGCGCGCCACTGGGAGGGCGGGGGACATGCGGGGACCCAGGGGCAGGGCAGCCCTCGGAGCAGTGGGGCGGGGCTTTGCTCGTCACCGCCCTACCTACACTCCGCACCGCTGCTCTCCGGACTTTCTTGCTTCAGGAATCTGAAGAGCAGGACCTCGCTAGAGAGGTCTAAATGGCATCGCCCAGAACCACGGGATACCTTGAGCCCCGGAACCAGCTCCCGATGAGGCCTGAGGTGGATCTCTCTGTTCTGGGCCTTAAGATGGAGCTGAGACCACAGGTGCTGACTGGAGGGCCTAGGACGCCTGTGGTCACCAAGTAGAGACTCCAGCAAGGAAGCTGAGTCCGCTGTGTAGACGCTGCTTCCTTGGGCACAAGTTCCTTGCTATCACATGGATCTTTTGGCTCTATGAGCCTGGCTTCTGGGTATGTGGGAGGGACTAGTGGTTGGGGACCACACTGAGTACGTCTCTAGTTCTTTGTGAGATAAATCATACTAGGGAATTATTCAGACAACCTGGGGACAAATACCACGCATACAAGGGCGAGCAGAGGGCAAGCAGACTCAGAGCTGACTCGCAGGGAGTTTCACATCCTCTGGAAGGAAGGTGGAGAATCTAGTGACTGTAGCCAAATGCCAGTCTTCCTAAGGCAAATATTTCCACAGCAGTCTAGATACACCTAGCTGGTCCTTACCTAGGAAGTCTGTGGTGTGTGTGTGTGTGTGTGTGTGTGTGTGTGTGTGTGTGTGTGTAGGGATGTAGGTTATGGGATTTGAAGGTAAGGATAGAAAGGCAGGAAAAAGATGCTGGTCCAACCTAAGGTGGAGTGACTGTAAGATTGTTTTTTAAGCAAGAGGGTCACTCAGGACAGTGACATCCAATGCTCACAGCTGCTCAGGTCACCCTTGGTACCCAGGACATCAGAGGATGTTGGAACACTAGGTCCCTAACTCCATGCATTAAACTCTATGCATAAAAACTCCATGTCAGCAGCCAGATGTGTCCCAGCATCTCTCCCCTGTAGATGTCTATGATCTGGGCTTCAGAGAGCTGCCTAGCCACAATGAGAACAACAGCCAGCCTTCTGCCCTCCAGGGCTTCTGCTGATTTCCAGAAACAGTAGGACTCTCTCAGGGTGGCAGGCATGGCTGCCCTGTTAGAGTCTTTGCAAGGGATTTATGAAATGTTTCCTGCATGGGGTTTGTGGGGTTACAATGCATGTGTAGCTAGGAGACCAGATACTCAAACTTTATAGAGAATTTCAGAGAAAGATGCAAGTGTGGAGTAGGCTATCTAATAGGGCCACTGGTGAGTATTTGAAGGGCTACAGCTTAGCAGCTTCCTGCCCTGCTGGTTAAAGAAAGAACACAAGACTCAAGGACGGGGGTCGGGGGCTGGGGGCGTGGGGAGCGGAGGGGGGAGAGGGTAAAGCATGTGGAGTTAACTTTTACCCTTAGCAAAATGGCTTCTATTCATCCCTTTGGGAGAAACTGAGTCACCTTTTGACAAGCCTTGTGTTGTCTTTGGTATTTTTAAGGAGCCATGGTGCACAATGCAGTCCTCCCTCTCCCACAAAACCTCGGGCCACTAGAGGATTGGGTAGCCACACATCTGTCAACATCTCACCTCAGTAGGCAGCATAGGCTTCTGTGTGCGACCTGTACTTAGTACAGGAGTCGGACACCAAAAGCGCCATGGTAAATTAAGATGCAGATTAAGGCTGGGGAGAGTTTGCTGGGTGTGCAAGCTTGAGAGCCTGAGTCTGAGGCCTCCCTGATCCGTGTAAAGGCTAGGTGTGATCACAGGTACCTGGGGAATGGGGAGACAGGTGGATCTCCATAGTTCTCTGGCCAGCCAGCTTAGTTAAAGCAAAACAGTGAGTTTCTGGTTCAGTGAGAGACTCAGTCTCAAGGGAATAATGTGAGAAGTATTAGAGGAGAAAGAAGAGGAAGACAGGGGAGAGGGGGAGAAGGAGGAAGAGGAGGAAGAGGATGAGGAGGGAAGGGGGAGGAGAGGGAAGAGGAAGGAGAAGGGGAGGAGGAAACCTTTTCTGGCTTTCATATGCAAATATCTATATGTGCACAAATATGTATGTACCACACATACATACACAGAAGAAAATTGATCTAAGTACTTCTTGGGGTGCTCATATTTGGGTTTTCTGATTTTCCTTTCAGAATTACATTTATAATTCTATTTTGATTATAAAAGGACCGGATTTCACTTTCACCCCTGGTCTATGATTTGCAGTTTGCTTGAGGTCTTCAAGAAGCAGAGAATGGACCTAGGGCTGGTCTATCGTCTCATTGAGTGTTCTAGCAAACAGCTGAGTATGATTGGCCATGTTCACAGACTGTGAGGAAATTAGGTGAGTGACTTACAAAAGGTATAGCCGCCTCAGGAAAACCTAACAAGGAAATCACTTGGGGTTGTCAACCCAAGTGCATACTCATCAGAACCCCTGTTCCTTCAATTCTTGTAAAATTAGGGCAGGGGCATCTGGAGGAGAGAAAACAGTTCATACCATCAACCTGTTATTAGTTTACAAGGTGTAAAGCACATATATTCATTTAACTATAGCTTCACAGTTTCATCGACAAAACAAAAAGCATGTAGTTATCTATAGGGCTCGAAGGTTCTCGATAACCTATAGAAATCCATGGACTGGTCTCTGTGTTCCTGTTTTCCACAGGGGGCTGGTAACTGCCATTCCACTTTGTTTTTTAATTTTTGGATTTTCCTGTGTGATACCTCACATGTTTGGTGGTTTTCAGCCTCTGAAATCCCCTGGCCCTCTTAGCACTCACAAGCAGACTTTAAGTTAGAGTTGGTATGGTGATTTGTTTCTCACAGCAGGCCCAACACCATCTCCAGTCTCACTCTGTCATCTTCCTGTGTGACTTGGCACTCAGGCTGTGGGGGTGCAGCGTCTGTCTCCTCCCCTGAACCTTGAAGAAGCTTTCTAATTTCTTCCATCATCAGGCCAATCTCTGTGCTTGAGACAAATGCTGCACCAGTGAGCTACATCCTCCGTGCAAAGGCCCTGGACACCAGAGGCTGGATCACAGCAACGTCACCAAGGTTGTCCTTTCTCAGAAGAGCTGTCATGTTTGGAACCTGGCCACCAGGTTTGAGGCAGCCCAGACAGAACTGTGGGGTAGCCACGTGCACACCCTGTGCTTGACAGCTGCATGACATGCTGCGAGCTGTGAGAGGGAACAAGGCTTTCAGAAAGTCTGTCTTGGGGTCACCCTCTGCTGAGTCCTCCCAGCTGAGCTCGGACAGCACAGAGCAGAAACAAGCCATCTGCTCACTGTGCTCCCAAACCCTGACCTGCAGAGGTGGTGAGCACAGCTCATTGGTTGTTTCTTCAGTCCATCAAGCTCGGGTGTGCTGTGTGTTGAGGAGGCTGAAAGAGTTGGTGAGAGGATTAAAGCAAACACTGGGGATGACAAAATGTTGAAGAGGGGTTGTTGTGGTCTGTGTAGATAACCACAGAGAAAGGATAAGTTTATTAAATGTCAATCTGGATTATCAAGCGTTCCTGCCACTCATTTATTTACTTATTTAATAAAATAGAACAAAACAAACAGTAATAACAAACTGCAGCAGCAACAACAAAAACCAACTTTCATTAAGCATGAGAACAAGGTGCTTCTCTTGAGGAACATGAAGCACTTTGGCAAACAGGGAAGGGTACATGTGCCTAGAGAACCGGTCTGCACCACCAGGCAGAGCTCCACAGCCCTAAGAGCCTGCTGAGGAGTGCTGAACAGCCTGGGAACTGGCCAGATGGAAGAAAGGGAACAGGAGCACTTGGGGAGCTTGTTACAAATCAGGTCAAAGGGACCGGCCTGCCACCAAGCCCCAGGGAACCACAGCAAAGCAATCATGTCACAACTGATGCTTAGCCAACACCTGTCCGAGACCTAGCACTTTGTGGAATTAACTCACTGCATCCCTGCACTGAAGCTGTTATTCAGAGAGAAAGCCTGAGCTTAGGAGCCAGCTAGTCACCCCTAGGGTCAGCCAGTGGGTTCAGAGCAGCACCTAGGTACCATGCAGAAGCCCTATGTAGTCTACTCAGTGGCCCTGGGAGGGTCTGGAGCTGGAGACAAGATCTTTCCAAATCCCAAATGGGTGGGACAGCTCTGATTGGATCCTGGTCATTTCATGCTTGGCAGAAGACACCCTGTACAGGTGTGTGACCAATACTGTCTTTGATTCAACACAAGAACAGCAGAGAAGGGTCACCTCAGTGACTCTAGAAACCCTAGAGAAACTCTTGCCTCTGTTTGGAGAAGGGCATCTGACCCATCCAGTAAATCTCCTAAACTCAGTAAATCTCCTAAATCTGGAACTAACAGCAACCTGCTTGCATAAGGGACTCTTGCCTTCCTGGCCTGATGTTCCCTGTCCTGTCTCTGGGGACAGCTTCATCGTTGTGAGCCATGCCAGGGTAGCTGAGCTGTGTGCTGTATGGTAAGGAAGGGTCTGCTCCTCTCTGAGCCACAGACTTTCCATATGCAGTGTGGAGACAACTGCATCCTTATCACGTGGCTGGGCTCTTTCCACAGCCCAGGCCACGTGACTCTGAAGCGGCTGTGAGGCTTGCTCATTTGCCTGGCAGTTATCCATGTCACTTACAAACAGATCTAATATCAGAAGAACTCCAGGCTGGCAGTGGAAATATTACCCAAGTTCACCTTGTTACTGACATGAAACCCAGCCTGTGGGGCTCATGTGCCCCCTGGAGGACAGGTGTGTCAATTCAGGCTACTTATGTCACTTGAAGGATGAATCAGGTTGCACCAGCAGCTTGGAGGACAGTGAGTCACTGGGGACAGGGTGCAGGGCAGCGTACCTCAGGAAAATCTGATGCTCAGCCAAGACTGAGGGAAATTTCAGTGATCTTCTCCCTTTTCTTCTGTGTGCCTTATGTGTCTCTGTGGTCTTGGAGGCGAAAGGTAGAAAACCAAACAGATGAAACAAACCCATCAACTCACCAATCGAACAAAAAAACCTGATTTGGGAATGAGGTGGGTTTCTCCCTGTCCACAAATTCACAAGCATTTTCTTGGGTCAAACTTTTAGTCTCATTTCTCCAAGGGGAAAAGGATGAGGTTATATGGTGTTCAGAAAACACTGTTAGTCTTCAGGGCACAGATTACATGGGTGCATTTTATAAAACACGTCGGCGTTGACACTAACTACAAGCACACAGCTAGATTATGCAAGACAAATGGTACACAGAAGTGTGTGTGTGTGTGTGTGTGTGTGTGTGTGTGTGTGTGTGTATGCACAGAGTGCTGGAGAAGCTGTCTAGGCCTCACTCCTGCTAGGCAAGAACTCCACCCCAAGCCAAGGACCTAGAGAGTTTTTGCCTCTATCTCTGTTACCCTTAAAGGATCTGGTGAAGAACACCTGGATATTGTTTAGCTCATCTGCATGACATTCCTGTTTCTAGAGATGATTGTTCATCTATAAAACTGATTGTATGACAAACAGAAGCTTCAGCTCGGGTTAAGAAACTAGACTCTGTCCACAAAGTTACTAAAATAAGTAAAATGTAGCAATAGCCACACACTGTGTAACTGTGACCTTGTCTCCATGGTAACACAATGTGGTTGGGGTTGTGCAAAAGCCATCTTCCCTTTCCTATATTTTTTTCTTTTATTCGCTCATAAAATATACCTCTACCGCAGTTTCCCCTCCCACCATCCCTTCCTCCCAGCTCCCACCCACTCACTTCCCTGCTCTCCCAGATCTGCTCCTCCTTCGTTTCCCTTCAGAAAAGTGCAGGCCTCTGAGGGATATCAGCCAAGCATAGCATAACAAATTGTAATAGGAAGAGGCTGAAACTCTCCTGTCAGGGCTGGGTAAGGCAACCCAGGAGGAGAAAAAGGGTCCCAGAAGCAGGCAAAAGAATGAGACAGCCCTGCTCTCACTGTCAGGAGTCCCAAAAGAAGACCAAGCCTACAGCCATGACATACACGCAGAGGACCTAGGGCAGACCCATGCAGGCTCTGCTATTGTTGCTTCAGTGTCTGGGAGCTCCTATGAGCCCTGCTTAGTTGATTCTATGGGATGTGTTCTGGAGTCCTTGGTCCTTCTGGCTCCTACAATCCTCCCCGCTTCTTCCGAGAAGCCTTGATGAGGATTGCTTTCCCAGATGTTTTATTCAAGACTGGATGTTGAGCCTAGGGCCTGTGTATGCCAGGCAAACATTCTACCATTTAAAATATTTCTCCAGCCTTCTCTTTACTTTGTGTGTGTTTGTGTGTGTACATGTATATGACTTTATGTGTGTACATGTATGTGAATGTTTATGTGTGTACATGTATGTGTGTCTATGTGTGCACATGCATGTGTGTGTTTATGTGTGCACACATATGTGTGTAGGCCAGAGAACCATGGCACAGTGTTACTCCTTGGGCTTGTCATCCACATCTTTTTTTCTAGACAGGTTGTTCCACCTCTTTAGAACGCCATAGCATGCTAGGCTGGCCAGTGAGCCCAGGGACCGACTTGTCATTTCTTCCCCAGCTGGGATTGCAAGTGTGCATGACCATGCCTGGCCCCTGTATGCTGACTCTGGGCACTGAACTCGGGCCTTGTGCTTCCAAGCACACACTTCTGGCTGAGCTATCTTTCCCAGCCTCCCTGTCCCACTTTTTACTTTTTATTTTGAAGCAGAGTCTCATTCTGTAGTCCCGACTGCCCATGATCTGTGGTAATCTTCCTGTCTCAGTCTCATTGCTCAAACCATTATAGATCTGGATTACAGGATGGTGTGTGTGTGCGTGCATGTGTGTGTGCATCTGTGCATGTGTATATAGGTGTGTGTTCATGTATGTATGTGTGTGTGCACATGCTTGTGTGTGTATATTATGTGGGTGCATGTGTGCATACGCATGTGTGTGCATGTGTGTATATGTGTGTGTGCATGTGTGTATGTGTGTGCATGTGTGTATGTGTGTGTGCATGTGTGTATGTGTGTGTGCATGTGCTTGTGTGTGCATGTGTATTATGTGGGCATGCATGTGCATGAACATGTATGTGCGTGTGTGTGCATGTGTATTATGTGGGCATGCGTGTGCATAAACACGTGTGTGTATGTGCATGTATGTGCATGTGTGTGTATGTCTGTGTGCATGTGTGTGCATGTGTACATGTGTGTATGCATTGTGTATGCATGCATTTGCATGTGTGTGCATGTGTGTATGTGTGCGTGTATGTTATTCTTCCTGAGGACTCTGTATGGAAGGTGGATGAGTATTGAGCAGACTATGGCTATAGGTTGTATAAGAATATGCTGGGTCCTGGACAGGAGCCCCATGAATCATAGACCATGTTTAGAGAGTCAGGGACTGTAACTCTAAGAAGTCTGATAGGCAGGGAAGGAAAAAATCTCTCTGCCTGCTATATAGGTCACTTTATGATTTCTTATTAGTTGATGGTTGGCAAGTATATCTATTTTATTTGCCTATATATCTAGAATTTGTGACATAATTTCTCAGGGGAAAAGAGGTTGCAAATGGAGAGAGAGTCTAAGAAGCCCTGCTTTAGAGAAACAGACCAATGGGAGGTGCGAAGGTTCATTAACCATTTCATAATACATGCTCCGTCTATCAGTCCTGAGCCTCCAGAGTACTCTAAAGCAGGCAGCTGTGCAGTTATCTCCCTGTGCATCCAGGCACACATCCAAAGACCTGTTTAAAGGATAAAGGGTTGAGCTCATATGACTTGAGGTCCCCATGAATTCGGAGTCCACAGGCCATGTATGAGGCCGGAACTTGGGGTCCTAACATAAGCTGCTCTGAAGGGGAACTCCTTTGTCTCCAAGAACCTTTACTGGCAGCTAACAACTCAGCTGAAGGGATAAGGCTTACCCACTTCACTTATGGCTATCTCTTCCCTCAAAGCTACCCAACTGTAGGTGTCAACCTCAGACCATGTCTACAGATACCTCACAGAGAGGCGGATGGGCACGAGGTGACCTCAGGCACACTGACCAGTAAAGCTAATCTTAAGGTCATCTGGCCATTTGTACCGACTTCCTTGACTAACATGGAGTTTAATGCCAACAGCTGAAGCGAAGCACAAAGCCTCTTCTCTCATCTGCTTGTCTGTGAGGAGTTGAAATTCATCTTGTAACTTTGTGTTTTGGGTGGGCAAACATTAAGATACACTTTTCATTTGTTTCCTACATCGTATAAATGTGAATGAAACAATTGCTTTCTGGTTTGAAACATGGATGCTTTAAATTTTTTTCCCCTGGATACCAGAGATAAAACCCTTCTGCTGGGCAGTGGTGGTGCACGCCTTTAATCCCAGCACTTGGCAGAGGCAGGCAGATTTTTGAGGTCGAGGCCAGCCTGGTCTACAGAGTGAGTTCTAGGACAGCCAGGGCTACACAGAGAAACCCTGTCTCAAAAAACCAAAAACCAAAAACCAAAAACCAAAAACCAAAAACCAAAAACCAAACAAACCAAAAAAACCAAAAAAAAACCAAAAACCCCAAAACCAAACCAACCAACCAACCAACCAACCAACCAACCAACCAACCAACCAAACAAACAAAAAAACAAACCCACCAACAAAAAACCCTTCTAAGGGATTCTGACTATCCCTCCAACCTCCTCCCTCTCAGGGTCGAATGAGCTTCCTGTGCTAATGTGTGCCACTGGGCGCCTTTCAAATGCCAAGTTATTCCTTTCTGGCAGAATTGTAATCCATTTTCTGCTGACTATTATGAAAAATATGGACAAGAGCAAAATTTTAAATGCTGTTTTTACAAAAATTATTTAATCATCTCTGGCCTGTGGTGGGAATTCATATGCAATGGCCCCACTGATGTATGTCTCTACAGACCCACCCTGTCAGATGCAATCTTAGCCAGTTTTATAAAAAAACTCACCCTGTTCTTCTGCATGATGAACGGTTTCGTGCTAAAGAGAGCTCAGCTAATGTCAGCCTCAGAAAATGGCAGAAGGGTATTTGAGCTTGGAGGGGTTTGTTCACATGCC
This sequence comes from Arvicanthis niloticus, assembly GCF_011762505.2. Classification (NCBI taxonomy): domain Eukaryota; kingdom Metazoa; phylum Chordata; class Mammalia; order Rodentia; family Muridae; genus Arvicanthis; species Arvicanthis niloticus. The sequence continues at coordinate 7,429,244 of NC_047671.1, forward strand.
CTGCCTTCAGGATAACAGCAATTTACTTCCAGCTGAAGAAGGAAATTCTAACATTGTAACATTATTGCTTTATTTTAATGCCTGGATTCATGATAAACGATCTTGCTGGCAGGGCAGGGGAGAGGAGGCTGACTCTATTAGCTGCTTCCATTTTGGAGAAACCACTGCATTGGATCTTTCCTGAAGCCCTTTCATGGTATGCAGAAAGCAGGGGGAGGGCAGCAAGCTCCAGTGGGGTCTGGGCCCAGAGACAGGCTTCGTGTGGGGGTCAGGACCTCTGTACACCACTTTCTAACCTTCTGTGTTTTAGAATGCCTGTCTTCCAATGTCTTTCATAATGAACAAGCTAAAGGCTTTAATTTCTGTGCTGGCTGGTTTTATGTGTCAACTTGACACAAGCTGGAGTTATCACAGAGAAAGGAGCCTCCCTTGAGGAAATTCCTCCATGAGATCTAGATGTAAGCCATTTTCTCAATTAGTGATCAAGGGTGTGAGGACCCATTGTGGGTGGTGCCCTCCCTTTGCTGGTAGCCTTGGGTTCTATAAGAAAGCAAGCTGAGCAAGCCAGGGGAAGCAAGCCAGTAAGTAACATCCCTCCATGGCCTCTGCATCAGCTCCTGCTTCCTGACCTGCTTGAGTTCCAGTCCTGACTTCCTTTGGTGATGAACAGCAATGTGGAAGTGTAAGCTGAATAAACCCTTTCCTCCCCAACTTGCTTCTTGGTCATGATGTTAGTGCAGGAATAGAAACCCTGACTACGACAGTATCATTGACAGATACTAATATGCTGATCTATCTGATAACCAAGCATGGAGCAAGGTTGAGTTGGGGCAGGGGGTGTTGGAAAGGCCAATGGATTTGGATAATGGGTTTCTGGAAGTCAGGTCACTAAGGTCTGGATAACCTTGTAGTCTCAAAGAACAGGGTCCTCTGAGCCAAACAGCCTCCATTATTATTTCAGCACCCATGCCTGTTGCAGGAGACTATCCTGATTGGGCGTTTAGACTGTTGGAATTTGAGGAACTGGATGAGGTCTGGGCTCTCACCTGAAATTCAAGCTACTCCTCCAACCCGTGTTTAGTTTGTTCTAATTATAGGAGGCTTTGTGGCTTTAGGGTCTAGGGGATGCTAGAGTGTATATGGGGTGCTGGAGTGTATAGGGGTGCTGGAGTGTATAGGGGTGCTGGAGTGTATAGTTTGGGGGAGGTTAATTGAGGGAGTGGGTTCTATCTACATGGCTATGGGGAAAGACTTTCCTCTGGGACTGATTCATGGTCATTCATTCTCGTGTTGGTAACCCCTCATCCTTGGTCTGTTTGTAAAGCCAATAAATGTCTTGGTTCCTGTCTTAGTCAGGTTTGTATTTCTGCACCAAACATCATGACCAAGAAGCAAGTTGAGGAGGAAAGGGTTTATTCAGCTTACACTTCCACATTGCTGTTCATCACCAAAGGAAGTCAGGACTGGAACTCAAGCAGGTCAGGAAGCAGGAGCTGATGCAGAGGCCATGGAGGGATGTTACTTGCTGGCTTGCTTCCCCTGGCTTGCTCAGCTTGCTTTCTTATAGAACCCAAGACCACCAGCCCAGGGATAGCACCACTCACAGTGGGCCCTCCTCCCTTGATCACTAATTGAGAAAATGCCTTACAGCTGGATCTCATGAAGGTATTTTCTCAACTAAAGCTCATTTTTCTGTAAGAATTTCAGCTTGCATCAAGTTGACCCAAACCCAGCCAGTATAATTCCTGAAAGTGAGCTTCGGTCTGTTCCTTCTCTTTTTTTGTTCTTGTAGGCAGGAGTGTAGCTATTGTTTACTTTTCTCCCAAGAAGGGCTCTTCATGACAGGTGGGAATGTGAGGTCACATTAGCCAGGGCCCTGGAATATGTCATAACTACTCATAGGGAAGTGCCGAAGCATCAGCCTCTTCCTGGATGCCTCCACCTTACACTGTGGTGTAGCTCATCTCAGGCCCAGGTGGAGCCGATTTCCCCCACTACAGACTCCTCACTTCAGCACACCATGAAAGGCTCTGGTGAGGAAAGGGCTTTGTGAAGACAGAACCACACCACACCACAGAAAGGAAAGTGGGGATACAGTTTGGAAAGAAAGCCAGTACCAGGGACAGAGGAGTGGCCTCCTAAGACCCCTTGGTGTAAATATAATTTTTTTTTCTCATGAAGTTGTCACCTGGATATTTACTGCCTTCATCTGCTAACCTAGGCCTAGTCCTGGAAGCTTCCAGCCTCTGTACAATCTTATCTAGGTCTAGAATATTTTTAGCCTCTTACACTTACTGATGAATCAGCTCATCCTTTCTTGTCCTTTCTGAACTCTGGCTGGCTGGTTCAACTCAGCTGTTCTGGCTCAAACTTCTCTCCAAGCTGACTGCTTCAATCTGGTTTCTCTCTCATTCTCTGACTGAATTGCTCTGCTTGGCCTTGAACTAACTCTGGAAGTCTGTTCTAATCTGGCTCCTTCTCATTCTCTGGCTCATTCTGTCTTCACCTGTGTCTAGTTTGTTCTCTCTTGTTTTATGTTTGTAAAACTCTTCCATTAAAAACTGCTTTCTGCCTCTCTGCTCCCCCTGGGCTGCTTTCTCCTGTTTCCTATCCTTCTGTTCTCATGAGAGTTGGGCATATCCTATGCTGTCACATCTTTCTCTGATTCATCAGTTTCTCTGCCACTGAATTAGGATCACTGAATCACTTTCAAACATTGGTTCTTCTTTCTACAAACTAACTTCATCTTCATTGTTTGGGATTAAAGGTGTGTGTTAAGGGCATGTCTGTATTCCAGCCAGAAAGATTAAAGGTATATGCTAAGGCTGAGCCACACAATTAGAAACAGTTTTTTTTTTCCAATAAATAACACAATCTCTGGGTTCACACTGTGTGATTAAATATTCTACAACACCTTGGAGCAGAGGGAGCTACCCCCTTCACAGGGTGAGAGGCAGCAGACACATGGCAATCCTCCTGCCTCAGTCTCTGTGCATGGGGATTATATGTGATTCTTGCTCCCCAGGAGGCAGATGCAAATCTGTCAGAGCCAGGCTCAGAAGAGTTCACCTGTTTGGCCCCAGCATCTTCCTGGCCTGCCCAGGCATCACCTTGGCACAGGGTCCAGGATACTCATTGTATACAGTGGGGATGGCTCTACAGTGTAAGAAGTGTGAACTGGAGAGATGACTCAGCGATGACCAGCATGCTCTGCTCTTCAAGAGGACCAAGTTCCACTCCCAGCACCCACATCTAGCCTCCTAATAACCACGGGGAACTCCAGCTCTGGGGAACTGATGACTTTTCTGGCTTCCACAACTGCTTGCACATATATGGCGCTCTCTCTCTCTCTCTCTCTCTCTCTCTCTCTCTCTCTCACACACACACACACACACACACAAACACACATTCTCTTTCTCTCTTTCATATACACACATTCTATTTCTCTGCCACACATACACTCTTTCACATCCGCAGTCTCTCTCATATACACAAATTCTCTGTCATCTGCACACACTCCCTCTCATACATGCTATCTCTCATATATACACACATTCTCTCTTTCTCCACATCCGGTTCCCTCCCCCCTTAATCATGCATGCAAAGCTGAATCCCTCCATGCTTCCCCCCATTTGCCCCTTTGTAAGATAGTATCAGGAGAAGACACCCTCACCCTCAGCTGGGGTTCAGACTGTTGAAACAAGTCTCCCCAGGAGTCTCCTGCTGGCAGAGGGAAACGCCTGAAGCCCGGAGTCAGCCCAAGGAGGAATTTGCCTTTCATGAAGTTCTGACACTTCAACTAACTTGCCTGAGAGATGGGACCAAGACAATGAAGGGCCAGTGAGGTGGGGTCACTGCTTGACCAATATAGCTTGTCTACCCAGACCTCCTGCCCTCTGTTTAAACCCAAACCTCTTGTCAGGACCCTGAGGATGGACTTGGGGAGTGGGGGTGGGGTAGAAGTCCCTCGTGTGTCTCACTGCCACAGTTTAAGTATGTGGCCATATTGAGCAGAGCTTTCTCTGCTTTCCGTGATGACTGTCCTGTCGGACCAAGGTTCCGTACTGTCGTGAGTCTGTGTGTCTCCAGGTGTCACACATCTTGAATTTCCCACGTCTCCTGGTTCGAAATGGCCGAAATGGCCGTCTGTGCGACTGTGCTCCTCAGCCGTGCTTTGTTCTGAGTCTCTCTGCTGTGCGCCTTTGGCTCTGCGCAGGGTTTTAGCGGCAGCTGGTGTGCGTGCCCTGGTGAGCTTCTCTCTTGCTGGGAGCGGAGCACAGCTCCTCCCTTTTAATGAGGGCTACAGAGAGTGACTGATGCTACTTTCTGGATTCCTGACATTGTGCACGGTCAGGGCAGCACCCTTTCTGGCTTGTTTCCCTCCCACACCCGGATCTCTCTCAAGGCTTTGTCAGAGGTCCTTTATTTTGGGAATTCTCAGCCTTCGCAGCCTGTAGAAGTCACTTGGCTTTTGGAGTGCTTCGGTTTCTCACAGGCAGACTCCTGATCACCATTTAACTTTCTCTCAGGTAATTCAGTTCTGTGAGGAGGGCCCCTTTCCCCCCACCCCCCTTCTCCAGGCAGGCCCCTCTCAGACACAGACTTAATTGTCATAGACTGAGCCTCCTCTTCAAAGATTTCTGCTGAAATAGTATTAACGGGAGTTCCCAGAAAGAAAAAAGAAAAGTTAGTGCCACACTAAACTTTTTACCAAGCTGATTGACTGATTAGAGTATTAATGATTGTGAAGAGATCGAATATTGCAAGTCTAGAGCAGAATTACCTCAGGCTATCTCTGCTTTCCTAAATAGCCATTCATGGCTTGCCTTTGTGTCACTTCCCATCCTTGTAACTATTTGGTAAATCTGTTGGAAGGTACAAACAAATGTCTAGCTTGCACCAATCCAAGAGCTAAAAATGTCATGAGAGCACCGGAGGCTTATAGTGATTTTTTTTTTTTTTTTTTTTTTTTTTTTTTTTTTTTTTGCTTTATCCCATCTACATGATGTTGCACCAATGTGTTTGAAAATGCCTTAATTTTTTATTTTCTCTGCCCCGTTTCTTTAAAAATTCCATGAATTTGTCACTTTCCCAGAACATGGAATTTGGGTGACCCGAGTCTGTGCTCTCAGGCTGTGGTCACACATATTTGTGTCCAGAATAAGCCGTTTCCTGTATCCTCTGAGGTGATGGCTATGTGACTGAATTTACAATAAAAGAATCAAGAGATCAGGCATGGATCTAGACTACAACCATAGTCACAACCTGGAACCCATCCTTACATCAGAGGTCTGTTCAGGTGCAGTGAGTATAGCCAGCACTGTCTGCTGCTGCCCACTGTTGCTCACTGCTGCCCACTGCTGCTCACTGCTGCTGACTACTGTCCACTGCTGCCAACTGCTGCCCACTGCTGCCGACTGCTGCCCACTGCTTCCCACTGCTGCCGACTGCTGCCCACTGCTGCCGACTGCTGCCCACTGCTGCCGACTGCTGCCCACTGCTGCCGACTGCTGCCCACTGCTGCCCACTGCTGTTCACTGCTGCCGACTGCTGCTCACTGCTGCTGACTACTGTCCACTGCTGTCCACTGCTGCCTACTGCTTCCCACTGCTGCTCACTGCTGCCCACTGCTTCCCACTGCTACCCACTGCTGCTCACTGCTGTTCACTGCTGCCTACTGCTGCCTAGTAATGCTAAAAGCCCAGCAACAGTTTACAATAGCTGCAACATGACAGAGTCAAGCCCCAAAGAAGCTCAGGACAAATGTCTATCTGCAGTGTCTATTAGCATACCAAAGTGTATGCTAGACTCCAGGCACTGTTGGTATCACAAGAGCCTGTCACAGAGTCTATGCTGGTGTCCTGGCTCTTCTCACCTCTTACCTCCTGACCCTACACTTCTCCAGCTCCTGGGCTCCCTCCCTCATTCCCTTATAAACCTATTATTTTGGCTCTGCACTCTCTTGGTCTCCTCTTTCTTGCCACTCTTTCTTGGTCTTCTTTGTCTGTGTTCTCCCTGTCTTCCTGTCTTGCTCTCTCTCCATCTCTTTCTTCTTGTGACCAAGTCCAGTCTGCTGGACATGTTTGGTCTACTACTTTCTCTCTCTGCTCTGTACTCTTCAAGATGCCCCTGGCTGTAATCCTTCATATCTACAATAAACACCTTCCTCTCAACCACACCTTGGAGTGGTTATGTCAGCATATGCACCTAGGACTCTGGCAGTTAAAGCTCAGAGCAATGTGCCTTCACTCTGAGTGCTTAGAGTCAGCATATGCACCTAGGACTCTGGCAGTTAAAGCTCAGAGCAATGTGCCTTCACTCTGAGTGCTTAGAGTCCTGAAACACTGCTGTTAAAGCCTGGAACTATGAGCCTTCAGCTCTGAGGGCTTGGATATGTGCTTGTCCATCTACCAGGCCTCAGCTCCAGGGCTGCCAACTCTGAAGAGAATCGAGATGTCTCCTTGCCTTCTCACATTGTCATGTTGCAGCTGCTGTTGCAATCCTGGGCTTTCTTTCAGCATCACTAAGCAGCAGTAGGCAACATCCTAGGAAGGGAGTTGACCTTGCTGCATTTCCTTTTGCCTACCTGTGCTCACACCCATGTTTTATGACCATTAGACTAGAATAGTCACCAGTTGTAACTTGGAAGGGCCTCGTGTCTCATCATGCCAGCATGTTTGCACTATAGATGGTGTTGCCAAGTTAGTTATGAAGCCTCTTATTGATGGCCTGGGGTGTCCTCCTTGCCTCCCACAGGGGAAGCCGTGGATTAGAGGGTTTGTATGGAGGATTGAGGCTGCATCTTCCCAGATAGACAACACAGGAAGCAGGCGGATCAGGGTGGGAGCATCGGTTGGTCTCTAACCCTCTGCCTCCCCATCTCCATCCCCACACCTGGCAGCCAAAGGTTCCAAAACCCGTCAGGACACACGACCACATCACCACCTGGGGTCAGGTGTTCAAGTACACAACCCCACAGGGAACATTTTACACTCAAACAGCATCAAAAGATAAAGTGTATTTTTCAAACAGGAAGTAACTTCATGTTTCTGCAGAGAAGACAAGAATAGGATTTGGCTTCAAAAGTGTTTTTGTGTTGATAAATGAACACCAAATATTTATGTATTTTGATATTTGAATGTAACTGTATTTCCAAAGTAAACACGCAACTATATATTTTGTATCTTTCTGTAATCTAATTGCTAGAGCTGTATTATACTTTTTTCCAGATAAAATATAGATTTTCCCCTGTATTCAGTAGGAGATGCTCTCAGGATGAGCGAGCATAATTGCTGTCTTGCAATTTCCTCTGCTCACATCCCATGGTGAGAAGGAGGACACCAAGGGGCGTTTGCTCGGGAGTGCTGGTATGGCTTCTCTTCTGCATGTAATAACCCAGAATGCTATCTTTTTCTTTGCCCAAATCAAGCAATATTTTAATCAAATGAGTATTTTGAAGCATAGGAATTCCCAGTCAATATTTTTGCTTAGTTGCAGTGAAGCACAACAGAATTGAAAACAATGCATATCAGAATTTTTTCATGGGTGAGGAGACAATCTTTAGTGAGATAAATTCATAAAGATGTGTTGACTTGGAACTTGTCCTAGGAAACTCAAATCTCAGCCCTGTCCAAAACTGATAATTCAGGCTTTGTAGGGCAATGAGTGTAAACAGAAATCTTAAATGCAGAAGTAATTTGAAAAAAAGATATAGCTGCTAGCTTGTATTGCTAAGAGATCAGCAATGAGAAATTACGATTTCCCAAAGATTGTAAATTTTTATTTTAACATTATGTGTAAGAGTGTGTCTGTGAATTTATGTATGTGCAAATGTGTGTGTGTTTGTGTGTGTATGTATGTGTATGTGTGTGTGCATCTAAAAGAGAGAGGTGAGGTTCTTTGTGAAAGTGTATGGCTCTCTAGTAGACAGATGTGACAGCAAGGTTTTGTCCTGGTCCCAGGAAGAGAGGAAGATGGCAGAGGTGGTGGATGTAAAGTCAGCATCCAGAAGCTGCAGGTGGCATTCCAGACATTGTCCTGTAGCCAGAGAGGTCCGATGCCATGCTAACTTCACAAAGTCCCAGAGCTGGCTCTGGCAGAGACCTCGGCAATGACCTAATGCTGTGAGGGATGACCAGGGCACAGTGACTTCTGCCTGGCTCCCTGGGAAAGCCTGGGAGAGGGTAAAGGCCTCTGCTGAGGTCAGAATAATCCATGTCAGGTTAAGAGAGGTGGGTACTGATGCAATGTATGTTGTCATGGTTCCTGCTTCCTCTGCCAGTCTGTTGACAGCATGAAGGTGATAGGCAGGCTGTGTTTTCAAGGGTGGAACCAGCTTAGCCTCATAGCCAAGAGCACATGCTAAAGTGAAGAGACAGCTCCCAGACCCGCACAGCACTGACTCGGGCACTTAAGTGACAAATATGGCTGAGGAGATAACTAACTGGTGAAGTTCTGGCAGCACAAGCTTGGGAGTTGAGTTCCAGACTTGGAGCCAATGTAAGGAAGCCAGAGTAGTGGTACATTCTTGTAAACCCAGAGGTGATGTGGGTGGTGGTGTATGCCTGTAAACCCAGAGGTAAGGAAACAGAGACAGATCAGTGTCTCGAGCCTGTTGAACAGCTGCTAGATAACTTAATGAGTCCCAGGGCAGTAAGAAGCCCTGTGCCAATACAAATAATAATAAAAATTGGTGGTGCCATCTGAGTAAAGAAACCCAAGGTTGTCCTCTACACACACCCATGTACACATATATGTATGTATACATGTATGTATGTACTTGCACACACACTCATGTACACACGTATGTGTGTATGTGTGTGTATATGTATGTATGTATGTATGTATGTATATATGTATGTATGTCTCTCTTCAACTAGTAGGGAAGCCCCAGCCTTTCTGATACCTCTACTCCTTAGTAACAGAAACTATGGTCAGGATGGTGAGAGGCCTCAGACACAGATCATCTTTGTGAGGGTCTTTGGGTACTAGCCAGCATGCTGGCTGACATACAGCTGTGATCCCTCTTCCTCTGTATAGCAAACTTTGTTGGGGGGTTGGAGAGCACAGGTCAGGGAAGTTGCCAGAGGCTGTTGACCAAATCAGCACAGGCCTCAGAGCCACCTGGTTTCTGAGCCAGTCATTTAAAATACACTGGTGTGTCCTGTGTTCTGTAAAGGGCTGGCTTTGTCTTCCAATTTCTGATTCACTTACCACCTTCTTTCCCTGTCCCTCCGCAGCCCCTGTGACCCTGAAAATGATAAATTCTGGTAGACTTTTCCTGCTCCACTGTGGGATCCTGCATCTTTCACAGATGATCAGGGGCTCATTTAGTTCTCCTGACATACATCAAGGGATGGTTAGAGGAAATGCGAAGTCAGGTGGCCAGCAGGTGGCAGCAGTCAGCAGGTGGCAGCAGTCAGCAGGTGGCAGCAGTCTTTATCTGCCGGGGATGTGGAAAGCCCAGTCGAGGAAGGCCACAGAAGAGAGTCTTGCCTTTCATCTCAAAGTGTGCACTTAGCTGTCAGGAGAATCAGGCAGAATAAGTGCTCTGGTCTCTCCTTAGTCCAAGAACACAGAGATACAGGGAGCTCCTGACTCTGGCTCACGTTCCTGGCTCTCACCACTTCTTGCCTTTCCATCTTCTTCCCCTCCCAGCCTCATTCCGCACTGGGAGGAGGCTCCAGTGACTCTCCTGGGTTCTGAACCCCAGTTAGCTAAGCCTGTGATGACTGGACCTCCAAACAGACTCCTACCCTGAATGTTTCTCATTGGGGATGTCGTTGTCTTTGTCCTGATTTCAGCTGACCCTGCTATGCCTTGACCACCTGCCACCCCAGCAGGAAAGAAATGAAGACAGGTCTCCTCTCGCTCAGTGTTGGGTAATACAACGTTTACTTCCATCAGTCAGTGTGTTCTTACCTACCTGAAAGATACTGATTGTCTTATATTTCTCACCCCTACCCTGGGTCCCCAAGAGCAGGGATGGTTTCAAATGTTTACCCTCAGTTTCTGTCACCTTTGGAGGTTGTTAGAAGAGCAGAACAGTGTGAGTGATTCAAGAGAAAGATGACTGTAAGATATTCAGTGTGGCTGGGGATGACCAGCGCCATGCTGTCTGAAGGGCTGCCGTACCCGTCTTATGCTTGGCCAGTGAGGTTTGAAGGCCGGTTCATAATGTGCCAACAATAGGTAATCCTTTATGTTGCTGTCTTAGGTCAATGCTCTATTGCTGTGATGAGACACCATGACCACAGCAACTCTGAGGAAGGAAGGAATGTAATTGGGGCTGGCTTACAGTTTCAGAGTCTTAGTCCATTGTCACCCTGAGAGGCATATGCAGACAGACATGGTGCAGGAGAGGTAGCTGAGAGTTCTACATCTGGACTGGCAGACACCAGGAAGAAGGAGAGAGAGCCATTGGGCCTGGCTTGAGCTCACCTCAAAGTTCAGCACCACCCCCACCCCCCCCACCTGCTCCAAGACCAGGTTGTAATCCTTTCAAATAATGCCACTCCCTATGGAGTTGGTTTGAATGAAAATGGCCCCCATATGGTCTCTTAAAATAGCCCTGTTCCTGATTGCCCCTGGATGCCCTTTGTGGAGGGGGTTGTCCTGGACACCATAGGACAGCAGCAACACTCCTGGCCCCATCTATATAAGAGTCAGTGCCTTACCTGTCAGTCACAGCCATGGGTCTTCAGGCTTTACACTGTGTCCCTCGGGAGGAGATTCTGTTGCCCCAGGTGAAGTCATCATTGGACATGTTACTGCTGGGATGTCACTCCCTGTAGAGCCTCAGGTTTTGTTCTCAGCCTTGAAGTTCTGAGAGAGATTGTGTACTGTGACAGAGGATGACCAGGTGGAGGACATGTGACAGTTCAGCAGGAAATGGTCTGTGAGCTGCCAAGTCAATTAATCACTTCACTGAGTACCAGGCCTCAGGACTTCTGGGCACAAGGGTCTTGTTGCAGTGTTAGGATGGGATGCCTCCGAGGCTGGTTCTCCCAGAGTGATGCTAGTTTGTTGCCATAGTGATTCCACTTGGCACAGAGAATGTTCAGTCAGAGCCAAAGTGAGCAGTGGCTATATCTGGACTGTATCCAAACAGGCTTGTCTTGAAAATCAACATATTCCACCCTGTGACAGATTTATTCCAATTAAATTAAAAAACAGGCCCACTTGGAGAGATGGGTCAGTGGTTAAGAGCACTGGTTGCTCTTCCAGAGGACACAGGCTTGGTTCCCAGCATCCTCAGGGTGCCACCTCTGTGACTTCAGTCCTAGAGAATCTAACGCCCTCTTCTGGCCTTTGTGGGCACTGCATGCACACAGAGTACAGATATATATATATATATATATATATATATATATATATATATATATATATATATCACCCATACACATTAAAAAAAATTAAAAAGTTGATTTAACATCTTTTAGCCTATATGAAAGAGAACACAAAGGGTTTGTGTTAATTTAATGAGATAATGAGAGTGTTAAGTTCTTAGTGTGTATTAACTGCACTATAATTATAAATGGTACCAGCAATGGAAAATGAGTGTAATTACTGGAAATAATGACCACATTAATAATAATGGTGACAGCAATGATATCGCTCTGTAACTAGACAGGCATACAATGGTGTTTCTTTACGATGGGGAACTAAAGCTTAGAGAGCCAGCTGCCGCGCTCAGGTTCATCTGACTACTCCTCTGAACTCGAACGTCTTTTAAATTTAAGCTAAGGCTCCCCCAGCAATGGCATCCTGAACATAGAGACCCGTGAGCATTTATATAAGAAAATAAGGCCAGCATCTCTTTACGGGAGCTGGGTGTTTGTAAGTGATGGAGCTCTCGACCCCACAGACTCATTGCTCAGGGCTGATCACAGGGCTCCTCTGTATTTGGTCTGAGATAGGTGTGGAAAACGCCTACATGGAACAAGTGCAGCCTGGGCATGCCGGTCACCGCAACGCAACCCCTGTGGCCAACTCTTCTCCCTGTGGCTCCTCATGATGGTTCTGTTGCCAGAACCTTAGAGTACAGTTTTTAAACCAAAAGTTATATTCCCTTCAAATCTCCCAGTTCTGGGCATGGGCTTCTCCTGAATTGCTCTGCTTGGCCTTAAATTAACTTTGGCAATCTGTTCTAATCTTCAAGCTCCTTCTCCTCTTTATGTCTTCACCTGCATCTAGCTTGTTATCTCTTTGTAATCTGCCTCTGTACCACTGTAAAACTTCCTCCTTCATACCCTCCCCCCCCTTCTCTCTCTCCTGCTCCACTCTCCCTCTCAACTCTACTGTACTGCTCTCCAGGAACTCTACTGTATCCTGTACTGTGTCCTCTCCCTCCTGTTCTGTCCGTCTCTCCCTTAAGTAGGTTCCCTTTCCCCTCTCTTCTTGTGAGAGTTGGGCATATCCTATTCTGTCAAATCTTTCTCTGATTTGTCACTTTGCCATTCAATAGGATATCACTTTCAAACATGGGTGTTTCTCCCTACAAACTAACTTCATCGTCACTGCTTGAGATTAAAGGTGGGCACTAAAGGTGTGTCAGTATTTCACCCAGAGGGATTAAACATGTGTGCTAAGGGCTGAGCCACACCACTAGAGACAGGTTCAAATAGCCTGAAACAGGTTTTCTCTTATTTGTTTCCTTTCTTTCTCCTCTCCTTCTTTCTACTTCCTTCTATTTCCCTCCCCAGCCCTCCCTTTTCTTCCTCTTGTAAGGCTCGGGAAACCCCCAAAGGGGACCCCACTCGAGTCACAGGATGGCGCACACCCAAAGGACACACGAGAGACCAACTTGCTGCAAGAACAGGAGGTAGTTTAATGGCGGAACGTTCCGGGCCGACATGTGTCTCAATGTAGGAGACACGGGCATCGACCTCCTGGCTCCGGGGTTTAGGGTTAATATAAGCTTGGAGTGGGGAAAAGGAGAAACTTTTGCGAGGGTGCACATGATTGGTTGTTTTCCAATTTTTGAACATCTGGCCAAACTGGTCCATAGGGGCAGGGAGATGTTTATCTCTTATCTTCATTCCTGGGATGACTCAGTAGCCTATTGTCCTGTAACTCTGCATTCTTTGTTAACGGGTTAACTGGCCTCTGGTTGGCAAACCCCGAAAGTGGCAAGTGGCGGCTCTAGCTACTCAGGTTAGGGAGAGGGAATCTATAAGGCCCTTTTCTTTTATATATGTTTTTCATGGGACTCATAAAATTTTCTTTTACTCTCCCTTCCCTTCCCTTCTCTTCCCTCCACTTCCCTTTCCTCCCTTTCCTTTTGATTCCCTCCCCTCCCTTCCCCTTTTCTCTCCTCCCCTTTCCTCCCTTTTCTTCCTCTTCCCTTCCTTTCCCTCTCCTCCCCTTCCTCACACCCTACTTTCTTTTGATAAGACTTTATTAGTTCAGGCTGGCTTCAAACTCCTGGCCTTCCTGCCTCAGATTCTCAAGCATCGAGGTGAGAGGTACATGTCACCACATCCTACTTACATGTCGTTTCTTTATCAGATTCTTTTTTGTTCTCCACAACAAATCACTTAAGCTCTGAGAAATGTACCAATGGTAAGTTTTAATTTCAACAAAGCTTTCTGATCTGACATTTCCCCCCCCTCTGGAGCAGTGTTTCTTAATCTTCCTAATCCCGAGACCCTTTAATTCAGTTCTTCATGTTGTGGTGACCAAAACCATAAAACTATTTTCATTGATAATCTATAGTTGTAATTTTGCTACTGTTATAAATTGTAATGTAAATATCTCTGTTTTCCAATTGTCTTAGGCAACCCCTGTGTTCAACTCCCAAAGAGTTTGCAACCAACAGGTTGAGAACAGCCCACATAAAGTACTGCCAGGATCAGCTCCTGAGCTCTGGTTCTCTCTGGAAGGTAGCAGAGGGGGAAGGGCATTGGCAGGGGTGAGACTTGGTCTTGCAGAGATTAAGGTTACTTTCTCTAATAACCTTTACCTATCCTGACTTTAAATTACTCTGAGGCCAGAAGCTGCTATCCTCTGGGCAAATTAACATTTGTAGCTTAATTGTGATGGGGATTAAGTAAAGAGGTCCTTTGTTTTTCTCTCCACAGGTCCTGCAGGAGCTCTGGGCCCTAACACTGAGAGTTCAACTCCTTGTCAGTTAGGGAAATTAAAAAAAAGACACTTTGAAAAGAGATTCTAATCTTTATTTCTAAGGGAATGTAAAAAGAGAAATAGCCTATCAGACTATATGCTCTCTTAATTTCTAAATTAATCTAATCTCTTAATTTCTTTTTGTCATTCTCAGTTCTTTATACATTTTTTTCAGAATACATGATTACATGGTATTCCAATTATCAAAGACTTCACTACAAATCTAAACATAAATTTAGATCATAAATTGAATAAGAAGTTTACAATAAAGATTTTACATGTGTTTCCATTAAGATGAGTTATCTAGTGAAACATTATCTGTCACAGGCTCACTGAGAGTCTAAAACTATAATTTGCATGTCTAAGTTAGCATTGAAGTTTTATGTAGATAAGCCCAGTCAATATTTTATCTTCTGTCCTTGCACCTACAATAGTTTGTTCCCTTTCATGACCTTTGGTGAATTGTTTTGCATCTCTAAGGAATGTGCTCTAAGTTGTAAATGCCTGCTTTCTATCTCAGAAGCAATGACACATGAAGGCTGGCAGAGTTCTGACTGCAGTTTTCTTATCAGAGAGGGCTCTGATAGCAGTCCTATTATAAAGGGCTTATCATTACTAGTATAATATTAGGAATTCTCCTAGAATTATCATTAGGAATTAATAAACCATCTGTTTGTCTGTATAGCATCACTACAAGACAGTACATCTTCATTGAGCTGCAGAAAATCTGCCCAATAGGATGGGCTAATGGCCAGGGATTGTTATTTAATTTAATAATGATAGGAAAGGCATACCAATAGCAGAAGTCAAATTGTGAAAATGTCATTCTATGAGTCTTGCCTGCAAGGACTCATTCATTGCAGTCCAGAGTCCACGGTGAAATTATCTCAGGCAGAGCACGTGCTAGCCTTTAGCCTTATGGTGTTCTTCTTCTTTTTTTTTTTTTAAATTAATTTATTTTTTAATTTATTTTTTTATTGGATATTTCACTTACATTTCAGATGTTATCCCCTTACCCCACTTCTAACCCCCTGCCCAAGAACCCCCTATCCCATCCCCCCTCCTCCTGCTTCTGTGAGGATGTGCCCCCACCTACCTCCCCACTCCCACCTCTCCACCCTCGAATTCCCCCACACTCGGCATCCAGCCTTCATGGAACCAAGGATCTCCTCTCCTACCTATGCCCAACAAGGCCTTCCTCCCCTACATATACAGCTGGAGCCATGGGTCCCTCCCTACATGCTCCCAGGCTGGTGGTTTAGACCCTGGGAGCTCTGGTTGGTTGGTATTGTTGCTCCCCTCATGGGGCCACAAATCTTTTCAGCTCCTTCAGTCTTCTCTCTAACTCCTCCATTGGGAACCCCTTGATCAGTTCAATGGTTAACTGTGAGCATCCGCCTCTGAATATGTCAGACTCTTGCAGACCTCTAAGGAGACAGCCATATCAGGCTCCTGTCAGCATGTACTTCCTGACATCCACATCAGTGTCTACTTTGGCAACTGCACATGGGATAGATACCCAGGTGGAATGGTCTTCAGACGGCCCCTCCTGTCCCACACTTTGTCTCCATATTTGCTCCCATGAGTATTTTGTTACTCCTTCTAAGAAGGACCAAAGCACAAAACGGCAACCAACAGATTGGGAAAAGATCTTTACCAGTCCCACATCCGATAGAGGGCTAATATCCAATATATACAAAGAACTTAAGAAATTAGACTCCAGACAACCAAATAACCCTATTAAAATGGGGTACAGGGGAGATGGGGAAAGGGGATGGCATCTGAAGTGTAAATAAAATATCCAATAAAAAAATAAAAAAATAAAAAGGAAAAAAAATGGGGTACAGAGCTAAACAAAGAATTCTCAACTGAGGAAACTCGAATGGCCGAGAAGCACCTAAAGAAATGTTCAACATCCTTAGTCATCAGAGAAATGCAAATCAAAAAACCCTGAGATTCCATCTCACACCAGTCAGAATGGCTAAGATCAAAAACTCAGGTGATAGTAGATGCTGGCGAGGATGTGGAGAAAGAGGAACACTCCTCCATTGTTGGTGGGATTGCAAGCTGGTACAACCACTCTGGAAATCAGTCTGGTGGTTCCTCAGAAAATTAGACATAGCATTACCTGAGGACCCAGCTATACCACTTCTGGGCATATACCCAGAAGATGCTCTAACATATAACAAGGACATATGCTCCACTATGTTCATAGAAGCCTTATTTAATAGCCAGAAGCTGGAAAGAACCCAGATGTCCTTCAACAGAGGAATGGATACAGAAAATGTGGTACATTTACACAATGGAGTATTACTCAGCTATTAAAAATAATGAATTTGGGAAATTCTTAGATAAATGGACGGAACTAGAAAATATCATCCTGAGTGAGGTAACCCAATCACAAAAGAACACACATGGTGTTCACTCACCAATAATTGGATATTAGCCCAGAAGCTTGAAATACCCAAGATTCAACTCACAGACCACATGAAGCTCATGAAGAAGGAAGACCAAGTGTGGGTGCTTTGGTCCTACTTAGAAGGAGTAACAAAATACGGTGTTCTTAAAGATTTTACTTATTTTATGTGAGTACACTGTCACTGTCTTCAGATACACCAGAAGAGGACATTGGATCCCATTACAGATGATTGTGAGACACCCACCATGTGATTGGTGAGGATTGAACTCAGGACCTCTAGGAAGAGCAGTCAGTGCTCTTAACTACTGAGCCACCTCTCCAGCCCCCTAATGACGGTGTTCTTATCCAAAGTCAGATGTTCTCTCTAGTCCTGCTTGCTAGTCTCCTCACTCAGCATCACCTGCTTTACAGTGACAACAGCTC
The DNA here is from genome assembly GCF_011762505.2 of Arvicanthis niloticus. Lineage (NCBI taxonomy): Eukaryota > Metazoa > Chordata > Mammalia > Rodentia > Muridae > Arvicanthis > Arvicanthis niloticus. The sequence continues at coordinate 7,446,210 of NC_047671.1, forward strand.
CTGCCATCCCTCCTGTTTCTCTCCTTTTTTTTTGTTCTTCGGAACTTGTCTAGGGATTCAAGCTTGCATAATTTTCATATGAACACTATGTTAGCTACGTGTTGTTCTCTCTACAGATGATGCTGGGATTTTGTTTACTATGAGTATTAAAATTGTAAGTGAACTCTGGGAACATGCTTCTTGATCATGTTGATTGGCACCTGCCTAGTATCAGAGGTGTATTTCATTCATCTATACTTTGTGTGTGTATGTGCGCACGTATGTGTGCACATGTCTGTGTGTATGTGTGTGCATGTATATGTGTGTTGGTCTGCAGCAGCCAGCAAACAAAGTACAGTCCTGGAAGCTTAAACATCAGAGTGTCATCTCCTTTGGTTCTGGAGGTGGGAAAGTCCAAGGACAAGACGGCTCTGTAGATTCACTTTCTCCTGGGACCTTGCCTCTTGTCTTGCAAGCCTGTCATCTCCTTGGGTCCTTCCATAGTCTCTAGTACATGAATAAAGGACTGGTGTCTCTGTGTTTCCAGATCTTCCTTTCTTGTTCAGCTATCAGTCAGACTGGTGTACAACCCAGCTGCCTTACATGGCAAAATAGTCTCATATTGCTTCACTTACGTTTTTATAAATCTTATCTCAGTCAATAGTCCCTTATTGATATTTTATCTCTGTGTGTTTGTATATGTGTCACATATATATGTGTTCATATATATGTAGGTACATGTGTATATGCAGGTACACATGTGTATGTGTTTCTATGTGTGTATATTTCTCTCTCTCTCTCTCTCTCTCTCTCTCTCTCTCTCTCTCTCTCTCTCTGTGTGTGTGTGTGTGTGTATGTATGTGTATTTACTAGAGGTGTCATTTCTCAGGTACTACTTACCTTGCTTTTGGGGCGTGCAGGGCTTGGAATCCACCAAGGAGGTTAGGCTTTCTGGCCAGTCATCCCTAGAGAGTCTCCTCTCTCTATCACCCCAGTGCTGGAATTACAAGTGTGTCTTGGGTTTCTATTGCATGAAGAGACTTCATGACCATGGCAACTCTTAGAAAGAAAAACATTTAATTGGGGATGGCTTACAGTTCAGAAGTTCAGTCTGTTGTCATCATGGCAGGAGGCATGGAGGCATGGAGGCATGCAGGAAGGAAGACATGGTGCTGGAGAGGCAGCTGAGAGTTCTACATCTGGATCCACAGGCAGCAGAAAGTGAGAGAGAGAGCCACTGGGTCTGCCTTGGGCATTTGAAACCTCAAAGCCCACCTCCGGTGACACACTTTCTCCAAGAAGGCCACACCCCCAATGCCCCTCCTTAAGTATTCAAATATGAGTCAATGATGGCCATTCTTATTTAAAAAAGCCACAAAGCATGTAGCACTAGGTCTGGCTTTCCCCCCTTGTATTGAAAATAGATTATTTCCTCATATAATATATATTAATTATAGTTTCTTCTTCCTTGACTCCTCCCAGTTCCTCCTTGCTCCCCTACCCTCTGGATTCACTCCTTTTCTGTCTCTCACTAGAAAAGAATAGGCTTCTAACAAATGACAGCCTAACATGACAAGATAAAATAAAATAAAGCGAAAACTGTCATATTGAAGTTGGACGTTGCAAATCAACAGGAGGAAAAGAGTCCCAAGAACAGGCAAAAAACGCAGAGTCCCACTTGTTCTCACTCAGGAGTCCCATGAGACCACTAAACCAATAGCTCTAATGTCTACACAGAGGGCCTGGTACAGCCCCATGGAGGACCAGTGCTCGCTGCTTCAGTCTCTCCAGTTCATATGCACTGTGCTTAGTTGTTTCAGAGGCCTCTCTTCTCCAGGTGTCCCCATCCCCTCTGACTCTTACACTCTTGTCTCCTTTTTCATGGAATTCCCTGAGCTTTGATGGGAGTCTCTGCATCTGTTCCCAGCTGCTGCTAGAGGAAGCCTCTCTGATGATGATTGAATATGGTACTGCTCTATGAATATGGCAGAATATCATTAGGAGTCATTTTATTGATACTTTTAAATCTATTTTAGACCACTAGTGTTTGGTTTTACTCTAGTTCTCTGGGCTATCTGGTCTCTGGTCCTTGGTCACCCAAACAGTGTCAGGTATGGGTTCCTTTTTCTGGAATGGCCAGTATGCTACTCCACAAGGTTTGTCCACCATTGCCCCAAAATATGTTTTAGGCAAGATAGATTGTAGGTCAAAGGTTTTGTGGCTGGGTTTGTGTTGCAGCTGGAGCTGCCCCACATTTGGGGGCCAAAATGTCGAGGACCGTTCTGTCAATGTTGGACCCTCACTGCCAAAAGCCTTGGGGGCTAAACTGTTAGAGCCCGCACTGCCCCAAGCTGCTCTGGTCCGCGGGTCCGGGTTCAGCAAGAGAGAGAGTGAGGATAGACTCGAGGAATTGAGACCAGACAGAGTGTGATTCAATCCCGTTTATTCTTCAGTCTCTCTTCCTAGTCCAAGTTCCAAGTCTTGAGTTCCTAGTTCCTAGTCCCTAGTGCCTCCAAGTTCCAAGTTTCCAGTTCCAAGTTCTCTTCCAAGTGCCAAGTGCCTAATAACCTAATGACTAATAATTAACTCCACGTGGTACTCCAAGTTGTACTCTAACCTAATTCCTAGTTCCAAGTTGTACTCCAAGTTGTACTGAACTCTTCTGTCTGCCTCTTGCCTTTTATATGTCTCACTTCTAAGTCACGCCTTTAAGTCATGCCCTTAGGCCTTGTCTCTAAATCTGATCTCTAAGTCACACCCTTAAGTCTCAGCTCTAAATAACAGCTTTAAGTCTCACACACCCAAGGGAAGATCCTGGGTATCTAAAGCAAGATGTTATCAGAGTGTGCTCAGCTGTTGTAGGCTGATGTAATCAAGTCTCTTGTCGGGTATATGGCTCAAGATGGCTGCAAGGATGATAGCTGCCTTCTGTTGGCTCCCCACAGTTTTGTGTCCACATTTCCCTTTCTGTAGCCAGCACGGTACCTTCCTGCACCAAAGAGACTAGAAGGTAGGGATGAAGGCTCCATGTAGGCACTAATTTGACCTCTCTGTGTCCAATGACTTGTGTGGGTGTTATCCCGGGCAATGGGAACCCGCAGTCTATTTGAATAGAGCAACCCTTTGTCTCAGCAACAGACTGGGTGTTTTGAGAATTTCCTTGGGACCCTCTTGGTTAACAACTCCACTGAAAGTAACCCAGTTCTGCCAAAGAAAGCTTTGCCTGGTGACAAGAGGTGGCGAGTTGCAACTCTGTATGCCCCATTACTAGGAATCTTCAGTGGGATCACCACCATACATTCCAGGAAGTTTCCATTGCACTGGATTTCCACTCCTGCCTCCAAAGTTCCACCAGTTCCAGCTGTCTCTCCTTATACTCTGTCACTCCATCCTATACCTGATGCCGACTCCCATCCCCATCCAACCCCAATCCGCCTGTAAAACTACTCTATTTCCTCCCTTTCTGGAAGATCTACACACACTCCCTAGACCCCCTTTCTTTACCCAACTTCTTCAGGCCTTTTGATTGTAGCTTGGTTATCATTTACTTAACATCTAGTATCTACTTATAAGAAAGTATATACCAGTTATTTTTGTTATTGGCAGTGGAGATATGTTTGTGTAGCTACCTTCTTTTATGGTTTTTGGAAGATTACTTTCTTGCTTTTTCTAGGTTGTAGTTTCCCTTCTTGTGTTGGAGTTTTCCATCAATTATCCTTTGAAATGCTGGATTTGTGTTGAGATACTGTGTAAATTTGGATTTGTCATGGAATATTTTGGTTTCTCCATCAATAATGATTGACAGTTTTGCTGGGTATAGTAGTCTGGGCTGGCATTTGTGTTCTCTTAGGGTCTGTATGATATCGGTCCAGGATCTTCTGGCTTTTATGGTCTCTGGTGAGAAGTCTGGTGTAATTCTTTTTTTTTTTTTTTTTTTTTTTGGTTTTTTCGAGACAGGGTTTCGCTGTGTAGCCCTGGCTGTCCTGGAACTAACTCTGTAGACCAGGCTGGCCTTGAACTCAGAAATCTGCCTGCCTCTGCCTCCCAAGTGCTGGGATTAAAGGCGTGTGCCACCACTGCCCAGCTGGTGTAATTCTTATAGGTCTGCCTTTATATGTTACTTTGCCTTTTTCCCTTACTGCTTTTAGTATTTTTTCTTTGTTTTGTACATTTGATGTTTTGACTATTATGTGGCGGGAAGTATTTCTTTTCTGGTCTAAATTATTTGGAGTTCTGTAGGCTTCTTGTATATTTATGGACAACTCTTTCTTTAGGTTAGGGAAGTTTTCCTCTATAATCCTGGGCCAGAAGGCAGAAGAACAGATGCTCCAACGTTTTGTAGTAGAGGGAGTGTCCAGGTGTTCAGAGGTCTCTATAAATTGGCTAAGTTTTAGAAGCTATGCTTTGTGCTTCCCACAATTATAGTTAACTCAGTTATTCTGGATTTCTGATGGAGTTGAAAACTTATAGCCTCATAGCCAATCCTGGCTATTTACCTTGAGAGAAAAGATTTGAGTGGATGGTCGTCAGCTGACATTCATCCTAAAGCCAAGGAAAAAGCCAGGTTCAGAACTAAGTGTTTTAGTTAGGAGAGACGACAGAGGTTCTGGGTAGTCAACAAAATGATGGACTGGGTATGAGGACTATCCTGTACCTCACGGGTACAAATTGGCATAATAATGCTCTAACTGTATTTTGAGAGAAATGTTTCATTTTAACAGGAAGGGTGATATGTAGGAGGAGCTAAGGTGGGAGGAGTACTGAGAGGAAGAGAAGGAGTAAGAAGAGGAGGAGAAGAAGGAGAGGAGAAGCTAGGTGATGAAAGAGAGAAGGGGGGGCATGGAGGCAGATGTTCACGTGTCTCCACCAGTCAAAGATAGTTGATATATCTAGGTTGGGTAGTGGGTTACACCTCTGATTGAGCAATACCAAACTTATAAAGCCTATGATTAACATTTTTAAAAAAATGTATATGTGCAAAAAGGAAAAGGGGGCATGGGATAGGGGTTTTCTAATGGGGGGGAATGGGGAAAGGGGATGGCATCTGAATTATAAATAAAATATCTAATAAAAAAGAAAGAAAGTATATGCGAATTTGTACCTTTCTGAATCTAGGTTACCTTACTCAGGATGATTGTTTTCTAGTTCCATTCACTTGCTTGCAAATTTCATGATGTCATTTTTAAACAGCTGAATAACAGTTCATTGTGTAAATGTACCACATTTTCTTTATTCATTCATTTGTTGAAGGATATCTGGGTTGTTTCTACATTCTGGATATCATGAATAAAGCTGTGTAGAACATGGTTGAGCAAGTGTCTTTGTGGTAGGGTGGAGTGTCCTTTTGAGTATATGGCCAAGAGTGTTATAGCTGAATCTTGAGGTAGATTGATCCCCAACTTTCTGATTCCATAATGGTTGTACAAATTTTCACTCTCACCAGCAGTGAAGAAGTGTTCCATTTGTTTTACATCCTTATCAGCATCATAAGCTGTCACTTATGTTATTACACTTATTGCACTTAGCCCCTCTGATAGGCATGAGACAGAGTTTCAAAGTAGTTCTGAATTGCATTTCCCTTATGGTTAAGGACATTGAACATTTTTCTTCGTTTTTCAGCCATTTAAGTCTCCTCTATTGAGAATTTTCTGTTTAGATCTGTACCCCATTTAAAAATTGAATCATTTGTTTTGATATCTAGTTTCTTGATCTTTATGTACTCTGGATATCTGTCCTCTATTAAATGTTGGTAAAAATATTTTCCCACTCTGTAGGCTGCCACTTTGTCTGATTAAAGGTGTCCTTTGTCTTACAGGAGTTTTTCTGTTTCATGAAGTCCCATTTATAATTGTTGATCTAAGTGCCAGCACTATCAGTGTTTTGTTCAGAAAATTATCTCCTCTGCCAATGAGTTCAAGGCTATGCACTTTCTCTTCTGCCAGGTTCAGTGTATCTGGTTTTATGTTTAGGTCTTTGATCCATTTGCACTTGAGTTTTGGGCAAAGTGGTAGGTGTATGATCTACATACAGAATTTGCATTCATCTGCATACAGACATCCAATATGACCAGTACCATTTGTTGAAGATGCTTTTTTTCTGGTGTGAATTTCTTGCTTCTTTCTAACAAAAAATCAGGTACCTGTAGGTGTGTGGATTTATGTCTGGGTCTTCATTTCGATTCCATTGCTCAACATGTCTGTTCTTGTGCCAATACCATGCCGTTTTTATTACCATGGTTCTGTGGCACAGCTTGAAACCAGGGATGGTGGTACTGCTAACATTTTTGTTAGTCAGGGATGTTTTGGCTATCCTGGGTTTTTAGTGCTTCCATATGAAGCTGAAAATTGTTCTTTTGATATCTAGGAAGAACTGTGTTGGAAGTTTGGTGGGAATTACATAGCATGTCTAGATAGCTTTGGTAGGATGGCTGTTTTTACTATATTAATACTAGCAATTCATGAGCATGCGAGATCTTTCCATTTTCTTATATTTTCTTCAATTTCTCTCTTCAGTGTCTTAACATTTGTCTTACAAGTCTTTGACTTGCTTGGCCAGAGTTACTCCAAGCTATTTTATATTACTTGAGGCTATTGTGAAAGGTGTTGTTTCCCAAATTTCTTTCTCAAACCACTTGTCATTTGTATATAGGAGGGCTAATGATGTTTGTGAGTTGTTTTTTTTTTTTAATCTAGCTACTTTGCTGAAAATGTTTATCAGCTATTGCAGTTTCCTGGTGGAGTTTTTTATGGTCACTTATGTGTACTATCATATCATTTGCAAATAAAGATACTTTGACTTCTTCCTTTCCAATTTTTTTCCTCTTGATCTTCTCCAATTCTCTTATTACTTTAGCTAAAATTTCAAGTTCTATATTGAAAAGGTATGGAGAGAGAGGGCAACCTTGTCTTGTTCCTGATTTTAGTGAAATTGCTTTGAGTTCCTCTCCATTTAATTTCATGTTGACTATAGGCTTGCTGTAAATTGCCTTTATTATGTTGAAGTATGCTCTATGCATCCCTAATCTCTCCAAGACTTTTATCATGAAGGGGTGTTGGATTTTGTCAAAGGCCTTTTCCTTATCAAATGAGATGATCGTGTACTTTTCTTTCAGTTTGTTCATATGGATCATGTTCATTGATTTTTGTATGTTGAACCATCCCTGCATCTCTGGGATGAAGCCAACTTGATCATGATGAATGATTTTGATATGTTCTTGGTTTTTGATTCAAAAGTATTTTATTGAGTATTTTTGCATCTATGTTCATTGAGGAAATTAGCCTGTAATTTTCTGTCTTTGTTGAGTCTTTATGTGTTTTGGGTAACTATTGCCTCATAAAACAAATTGGTAAATGTTCCTTATTTTATGGAATAATTTGAAGAGTATTTTCAATAACTCTTCTTTGAAATTATGGTAGAATTCTTGCTGAAACCATCTGTTCCTGGGCCTTTTTAGTTGGGAGGCTTGTGTAGGGGCTATAGGTCTATTTAAGTTGTTTTTCTGATCTTGATTTAACTTTGGTAAGTGATACCTATAGAGAAAATTACCTATTTCTCTTAGATTTTCCAATTTGATGGAGTACAGTCTTTAAAGTATGTCCTTATGATTCTCTGGATTTCCACAGTGTGTCCCCTTTTTTGTTCTGATTTTGTTAATTTGGATATTCCCTCTCTGCCTTTTAGATAGTTGGATAAGGGTTTGTCTATATTGCTGATTTTCTTATTAAAAATCCTCTTTGATTGATTCATTGTATTTCTCCCATTGTTTTTATTTTATTGATTTCAGCTCTAGTTTAATTATTTCCTGCCTTCTACTCCTCTTGGGTGAGCCTACTTCTTTTTGTTGTAGGGCTTTCAGGTGTGTTGTTAAGTTGCTGCTATGAGATCTCTCCAATTTTTTCATGTAGGCGTTTAGTACTATGAGTGTCCTCTTAGCACAGCTTTCATTGTGCCTGTAAGTTTGGATGTGATATTTGTTCATTTTCATTTAATTCTTTAAAGTCTTTAATTTCTTTCTTTATTGCTATTTTGACCCATTTTTTATTCATTAGAGAGTTGTTCAGTTTCCATGAATTGTGAGCTTTCTGTTGTTTCTGTTGTTAATCTGTGGTGGTCTGATGGAATGCAGAGACTTATTCCAATTTTATTGTATCTGTTGAGACTTTCTTTGGGTCTAAGTTGATTTCGGAGAAAGTTCCAAGAGGCATAAAGAAGAGGTATATTTTCTGTGTTTGGGTGAAATGTCTGTAAATATCTGTTAGGTTCATTTAGTTTATAATGTCTGGCAGCTCCAGTATTTCTCTGTTTAGTTTTTGTTTGAATGACCTGTCCACTGGTGAGAATGGGATATTGAACTCTTGCACAATCAGTGTGAGGGTCAATGTGTGATTTAAGCTGTAGTATTGTTTCTTTTACATCCTCGGGTGTACTTGTATTTGGTGCATAGATGTTAAGTCCTCTTGCTGGATTTTTCCTTTGATGAGTATGCAGTGTCCTTCCCCATCTCTTCTGATTAGTTTTGGTTTGATGTCTATTTTGTTAGATATTAAAATGGCTAAACCCACTTTTTCTTAGGTACATTTGTTTGAATATCTTTTACCAATCCTCTTGCTTGAGGTCACGTCTATCCTTGATGTTAAGATCTCTTTTTTGGATGCAGCAGAAGGATGGATCCTGTTTTTTTTTTTAAATCTGTTTTGTCAGCTTGTGTCTTACATCAGTGCATTTAGGCTGCTGTTAGCTATCTGAGCAGGTGAGCTTTCTGGATATACTAACATACTCATGACTAAACCCTCTCCTCCTCTTCTTGAGTCCAGTTAACTCAAGTTCCTTTGCTTTTAGGCTGGTGTTGAAAATAGTGGGGAGCTAAGGGGGAGACGAAGCAGACAAGCCCATGTGTGGTCACATGTTTGGGCAATAACAGTGTCGGGGAAGTAGAGCAGGTCTTTGAGTCAAGGTGTGAGAGCCAGCAGAAGTCAACCTAGTGGCAATCTGGCTGAGTGTTGTTCTGAGTCTTGGGGTGCAATGTGAATTCCTCCAGTGGCATCAGATAAACTATAAAGCAGAGGAAGGGCAGAGTCTTAGTGGGCAGGAGAGGAAAGGGATGCAGGGTACTGTGCAGGCCTGGGCTACATGGGCTAAGATAAGAGGATGTTCTCTAGATGAAATGACTGACTGCTTGAGGGAGGGAATGTGCCTCAGATAATGAAATGCATGAAGATGTCACAAGAGAGTGACACGGGGCTAGTCAGAGGGCAGAGGGTCCTAGCTGTGGTGTCAGGACCCCTTTACTCTCTTGAAACTTTCTCAGTTGAGTAGGAAAGTGGCTTACTTGTTAAAGTGCCTGCCTTGCACAGCTTCTGTAAGCAGGAATGGTCAATGTGTCCACGGTGAGCCCTTCCTTAAACAGTGTGCTCATTGCTTCTTGTTAGTGGTAGGAGCCAGCAATGGTGACTTGTTCACACGGTGGGCCAGAGGCTAGAAACAGAGGCATGTGTCATCTTGAAGGATGACACTTCTAATGACCTGCTTCCACCAGCCACACACCCACTCCCTCAATTTTCATGTTCTTTAAAATAGTGCCACAAGCTGGGACCAAGAATTCAAAATATAATTCTGTGGCTGGCATTCTAGATTCAAACTGTAATAGCTACCATTTGGCTCCCATCCCAAGCACCGTGCTTCATTGGAATGTCCTGTCTGAGACATAGAACCTTGAAACAGAGTGTGCCCTGAAGAGTCAAGACTTCATAAGTCAACTTGCACAGTCTTACTTGGGTAGGTATTGTACCCATTGGTTCTTTGATATGGTTGAAGCTAATATTTATCTTCTAATTTTTGAATAAAAAATATTTACTTTTAACTAGTTCTTTGAGAATTATATACAATATATTTTGTCCTACTCACTTCCCGTCTTCTCTCAGATCTACCTCCACCTACCTCCCTAACGCCCAACTTTCTGTCTTTTTTCTTTTTATTAACACATCAAGTCAAATTTTTGATGCCCATAAGCTCTTAAATGTGTGACCTTTCGGTGGAGTGTGGTCCATGTATCAGAGTCACATCCTCAAAGAAAACTGACTGGTCCCTCTCCCAGTTCCTACTAATTGCCAATAGTTCCTAAGCTAGCAGTAAGACTTAGTGTCCACCACCTCTGACTTCATGCCCACCTCTGACTTTATACCTACCTGTGACTTCATACCTACCTGTGACTTCATACCTACCTGTGACTTTATGCCCACCTCTGACTTCATGCCCACCTCTGATTTCTTGGCCACCTCTGACTTCATTCCCACCTCTGACTTCTTGGCCACCTCTGACTTCATGTCCACCTGTGACCTCATGCCCACCTCTGACTTCATGCCCACCCATGACTTCATGCTCACCTCTGACTTTATATCCACCTCTGACTTCATGCCCACCTCTGACTTCTTGGCCACCTCTGACCTCATGCCCACTTGTGACCTCATGCCCACCTCTGACTTCATGCCCACCCGTGACTTCATGCTCACCTCTGACTTTATATCCACCTCTGACTTCATGCCCACCTCTGACTTCTTGGCCACCTCTGACCTCATGCCCACTTGTGACCTCATGCCCACCTCTGACTTCATGCCCACCTGTGACTTCATGCCCATCTCTGACTTTATACCCACCTCTGACTTCATGTCCATCTCTGACTTTGTGCCACCCATCTTTCCATGGTGTGATTTTATCTGGCTTGAGCTTGCACAGGTCTTGTGCATCCTGTCACAACTGTCATGAGTTCATATGTGTGATTGCCTTGCCATGTTTGGAAAGCACAGTATCCTTGGGGCTGCCTACCACCTCTTTCACATTCCCCCAAAAGCACTTTGGGGACTGTGAGGAGAGGATGACAGAAGAGGATGACAGTGATGACAGAAGAGACATTGTGGTTCTGGATGTTTGAGAAGTGGACTTTGGATTGCTGTGGTTTGGGAAGACATGCATGCCCATGTTCTGTCTATACAGGATATCATGCTACCAGAATGCCCCCCAAGGCTGGTACATCCTCCTACTGAGAACTGTCAAGATACATTGTTTCTGGAAGAGCCTCTGCCTCTTCAGCTGTGGGTGCTCACTGTAAGCCCAGCCTAGAGAAGCCTGAGGATTTAGATGCCACTATCAGCACCCATTTAAGCTGTCTGTGGAGCCCATTGCTTCTGGGCACCCATAATCAGCTCTTTGAACACCATCTCTTCCTTTCATCTCCTGACAGTTGCTTTTTGTGAAACCATGACAACAGCCCGGTTCATGGTACTTTTTACAAGGCCATGGCCAAGTGCGTATGCTCTTGATTGCTGAAGTGCTTCCTCTCATTGAGATCTCTCTGCAGCTCTTATTTATAGTGTAGATCGGTGAGGAGATTGATACTAACTCTATGAAGCCTGTCATTTATTAGGCTATTCACTTTAAAGCATTAGCGTTTTTAAAAGTCCCTTCTTTCAACTCGAGAGCTATGGGCTGTGAAAGAAGCCACAGGCTGTGAGCCTCAGCCAGCGATGCTCAACGGTCACTGACAGTGCTACCGTCATTCTCAGCCTTGATTATTGTTGACTGTTTTGTATTTGTTTGTTTTGGTACAGGGTCTCCCACTTGCCTGAAAGCTACCAAGGAGGTTAGGTTGGCTGGACTGAGAATGTTAGGGACCTGCCTGCCTCTGCTTCCCTGATGCTGGGTTATAAGCCCCCATCCTTAGGCTTCCCTGATACTCATCATTAGGCTTGACTTTTATATGTGTTCTGGGCACTGAATCCAGGTCCTCACGCCATTTTTAATTCAACTAAGCTCTTTCTTTGACTCTCAACAACAACTTTAAAGATAAAACATTCTAACCCAATACAATTAAAAGATACTGATTTGATATGTACTGAGACATGGTGGTAGGGAAATGTTGGAAGTCTTTCTCTGCAATTAAAACACGATGTTTTTTTGTAAGAGCAGAAAGCTGTGTGTGACACTAAGAACCACTGTGATTCATAATAGACAATAGTCTTGAATCTGAGTGGACAAATTCCAGATAGGGTTCTTTGACGTTATTTGGCGTGTGTGCAAGGCAAAGGACTCATACAGGATGCTCAGAACCAAGGTCACAGTAAAGTCACAAGACAAAACATGGGGTAGTCCTGACAGAAACACTATGGACTCATTTTTACTTTGACTTTGAATTAGATTTTGGTTGTCATGTACATAGAACCTTTTACTGATGCCACAGTTTTCTTGATCCCTTATGTTCAGTTATGACCGCCTATGAGAGTGTGGCCCACAGTTAAGAATCTGAGCCCTGGGACATCCTCCTAAAGGATGAAACAGAGACCAAAGGAAAGAGGAAGAGAACTTTTCATGAAGCAGAAGCAGAAAAATGCACATTGGAGGGTCATGGTGGGCCCAGCAGAGAGAACATCAGAGAGGCATCAGGGGCCTCAGGGTTTGAAGGGCTGAGGCTTGTATTGAAATGCAGGTGAAGACTGAGATTTTACAGGATGACATGAGCCTTGGGAGTGAAATGTGTGTTCACTTTCTCCAGGGAACTGAAGAAGAAATAAGCAGCCCTGTTCCATGATTGATGGTTGGTCTGTGGTTAGCAATGGCTGTTCCACACGGCCTTGTGATGTCTACTCCTGACTGTCAACTTGACTACATCTAAAACTGACTAAACCCCAAACTGTGGGGGCCCTCCTGTGAGGAGTTTTCTTGATCACATTACTTGAAACAGAAAGACTCAGTGCTTTAAATATGGACAGAACCTTCTGGTAGCAATCCAGATGGAGGACATGGGAGAAGGAAACTTTGCTTTCTGCTTGCTTGCCCTCATTCTTGCTGTCAAGTTATTTTTCCTGTTGGGGAGACATTTCCTTGTCAATATCAGAACTGGCTTCTTTGGAATTCCAACGTAGACTAAAGACTAGTATCTCTCTAGGAATCCTCCCTCACTGGGGCTGCTGGGACATCCAGCCTTATGAAGTGAGGACCTTCTGATTCTCGGCCTCTCTAGTGTGAGATAGTAATTGTTGAAATATACATATATATATATGCATACATACATACATACACATACAAGTGAGATTTATCAACATAAGATGATAATATTTCTATCACTATTAAATCTATATGTATTTCTATGTACCTATCTCTATATCTCTACTATCTATCTATCTATCTATCTATCTATCTATCTATCTATCCATCTACCTACATCTATCTATCTATCTATCTATCTATCTATCTATCTATCTATCCATCTACCTACCTACATCTATCTATCTATCTATCTATCTATCTATCTATCTATCTATCTATCTATCTATCCATCTACCTACATCTATCCATCTACCTACATCTATCCATCTATCTATCTATCTATCTATCTATCTATCTATCTATCTATCTATCTATCCATTCATCCAACTATCCATCCATCCATCTACCGCTGCATCTTCATGTACATCTATATCTGTCTCTATGTGTCTCATATCTTTCTATATATTGTATCAGTCCCATTTCTCTAAAGAACTCTGACTAATACACACCTGAAGCTTAGGGCGGGTGTTTGGGGAAAAAGACAGTTGACCACATTGGTTACCATGAGTTTATCTTCTGGCTTTTGTTAGCATTGGGTCAGCAAGGCACAGAGATGGTGTTACTGCCACCCGCTTACCCCTTTTCTTTGCAACCAGCTGAGGCTCAAGCTGTTCCCCTGGTTTGTTTTTAGTCAAGCAGTGACTGGCAGCTTGAAGACTGTCTACCAACACCCTAGCATTTGGAAGCTTGAATCGGGTTCCGAGAACCTTCCTCCTTTCCCATTTCCTAACCCTTGCCCAGTCTAACACAGTATTCCATTTTCTGAATCCCGTGAGGTATGCACATTATTAAATGTCACAGAACAATGAACCTCTCTGGCTCTTGCTTCCCACTGGGCTCTGTAACATCCCAGTTTAATTTTGGACTTCTCTCATATACAGTGTCCAGTACATTTGGTAATATTCAATGAATCAAAGGATAAGATAAAATACACACTGTCCTTGTGTTACACCATATGCACAATTCAGTGTAAAAACAATACTTGGTACAGTGTGTGCACTAATGTGGTTGTTTCTCACTTAGCTCAGAGACTAAAATTGAAAGGGGGTTTGCCCTGTCAGAACCTTTGGTGGCATTAAAACCTGGATTCACCGAACCCATCTGTAACTAGTCACCCAAAGATGTGCTGTCTCTGAGTTATGCCACCAGCCTGCAGTGCAAATTTAATGATGGCATTTATTACTCCTTCATTTTCAATCCTAAAATATACACATTTGGATACTCTCGAACAATGTGCCATAATTCCTTAGCCATCCTTAGTATCACAGCACAAGAAGGAAAATGCTTAGGACAAGAGCAAGCAGTGTCCGTGGGACCAACAGTCCTCCTTGTGTGCCTCCTTGTGCAGGCTCGCCAGGCACTGTACTTGCTCTGTTATTATTTGACTTTCCAGCTTCCCTGGAGCATCCACATGAAGCCAAGGCACAGAGGCATGTGTCATGGACCACAGCTCCAGATGAGCATCGAAGCAGGGAAGCGGGGAAGAGTTAATAACTGGATGACCCCCCAAATGTCATTACTGTCAGGTCAGGAGAATATTACAAATGACAAATAAAATTCACAAATGACATTTCAAAGATATCTTCTTAACCCAATTTAAGTGCATGCCGTTGAGATTAGCTACATATGCCCATGAATAAAGAATCTAATTATTGTAGCTAGACAAATTAAAATGTTTCTGGAGGCAGCAATCTTTTCCTCCTTCCTTCCTGGGACAGACAAGAAGGTTGGTCTTGTAGAAAGCAGGGGCTGACACTGAGCCGTTAGGCAGAAGGGGCTGACAGACCTTCCTGTTCTTGTCATTTCTGACAAAGCCTGTCTTGATTCATGGAGTGGTTGTCTCTGAAACAGCAATGTTAAATCATAGCATCAGGGCTGGAATGTTTCCCTTCCGGGATGTGTTCTAATGGCATTGTCTTTCCTGTTTTCTAACGATGCTATTGGTACTTGGTGAGAACAGACTTAGAAGATCTGAATGGTTCTGCTGAGGTGCATACTAAAAACCATCACACATGTCCCAGGCCCTTAGTGACTAATTGACATGTTTATAAAAAAATTTAAATGGTAACTGGGTAGGCTGCATCTTTGAAGTATCAGAACTCAATTAACAAGTCATTTGCAAAGATTCGAATCAGTATGAGTGTGAGGCCGGTCTGAGCACCATGGAGAAACTCTCTCAAAGCCCTCTTCTTCAAGCTTTAAAGATATAAAGTGGGGATGGTGAGATGGCTCAGTGGTAAATGTACTTTTTGCCAAGCCTGATGACCTGAGTTTAATCCCTGGGTGCACATGGTGGAAGAAAAAAACCCAACTTTCCCAAGGTGTCTTCTGACCTCCACATGTAGGCCATGGCATGGGCATTCCCCTCCTTCCCCCAGCTTCCCAATGCATGCACACAAAATACAATAAATAAATAGAAGCAGGGAGACCTCCGTGAGCTTTAGATTAACAGAGATATACAGTGAGATTTCAAAATAAATGTTAACAAATACATCCAATGTGATAAAAAATTAAAAGCTGTATAGAAACACACTAGGAGTCCCCTCAAATGCACTTAGGACACAGTCTTGTGGTCTGTGTTTCTTTCACTTGGGGTGTGTTCCCACTTATTCTTTATCCAAGTGTGTTGCCTTTCTTGCCCCATTCCTTAGTATTTGTTTTAGTCAATGTGTTGGGACAACCATGAGGAACAACCACAAGGAAAGTACACAAGGCAGAGTGATAGTTTGATGACTCCATTCTCTCTCTCTCTCTCTCTCTCTCTCTCTCTCTCTCTCTCTCTCTCTCTCTCTCTCTCTCTCTTTTGGTTTTTCGAGACAGAGTTTCTCTGTGTAGTCCTGGCTGTCCTGAAACTTACTCTGTAGACCAGGCTGGCTTCGAACTCAGAAATCCGCCTGCCTCTGCCTCCCAATCTTTAATCTGCTGGGATTAAAGGCGTGTGCCACCACCACCTGGCTGACTCCATTATCTCAAAAGTATGTTTATGTGGGCATGTCTGTGGGCATGTGCACATGAGTGCAGGTGTCTGAAGAGGCCAGAAGCCTGGAGCTGGGGTTACAGGCAGTGGTGAACTGCCTCATGTGGATTCAAGAAACAAAACTCTGTTCTTCCATAAGAACAGCCAGCACTCTTGGCCACTGAGCCATCTCTCCAGCCATGATGATAAGTTTTAATTGTCAAGTCCACACAATGTAGAATCACCAGGGAAGGGCTTCTCAGTGAGGGATTGTTTAGATGAAGTTAGCTTATGGGCATGTCTATGGGGGGATTGCTTTGATTATGTTAGTAGATGTGGGATGAGCCAGTCCACTGTGGGCAGCACCATTCCCTAGGCTTGGGACACTGTATATGAGTAGAGAAAGTGAGCTGATCGGCAGGCACACACACATTTCCTTTCTACTCTCTACTGTGGATACGATGGCTAGCTGCTTCAAGCTCCTGCCATCTTGACTCCCTGCTTATGATGGACTATAACCTGAAGCTGTGAACTAAAAAG
The DNA here is from genome assembly GCF_011762505.2 of Arvicanthis niloticus. Classification (NCBI taxonomy): domain Eukaryota; kingdom Metazoa; phylum Chordata; class Mammalia; order Rodentia; family Muridae; genus Arvicanthis; species Arvicanthis niloticus. The sequence continues at coordinate 7,462,783 of NC_047671.1, forward strand.
AAACTTCTCTCCCCTAAGTTGCCTTTGGCCAGGGCATTTTGTCACAATGACAGAGGTGGCAGTAGTAGGACCCTTAGGATTGATTTTGCTCAGATAGGAGTTTGCTGTACTATTTCTGTCTCTGTAGAAGAATCTTAATACCAACCTCTCTGTTCGTGGGTCATTCAAAGAACCAGTCATTTACTGTTATTTTCGTGTTTGCCCTGTGGTCTCAGTGAGGTTGGCTTGCCTTCCCTGCGCATTAGAAGGTTTGTGTGATGAAGACAAAGAACACCAGACTGAGAAAACTCAGAAAGCTTACAGGTGATGATGGCCTCTTGTTTCTTGTGAGGAAAGACTGGTCCTTCTGTGAAGGCCAATATTTGGTTAATAGCTGTCTGTGTTTGCTAGATATGTCACAAATATTTACATAATAAATTTTGATTTTCTACTTTTATTTATTATTCTGAGATAGGGTCTCACCATTAGCTTGGGCTGGCCTCAAATTTGTGAAACTTGTAATCCTTCTGGCTCCACCTCTCAAGTGCTGGGATTACAGCTGTATGCCTCCCAGTGGCCTGCACCTCTCAAGTGCTGGGATTATAGCTGTATGTCTCCCAGCTTCTTCCTCCTTTTTGTCTAAGCCAATTTTCTTACGCAGATTAGTTTTTGTTTTTTAAAGCCATTATCTCTCGGAATTCTACAAGCTTGTTATAATTTTATTCCATCCTGTAGTAATTAAAAAATATATTTTAAAGTATCTCTGTGATATCCCAAATGGTAATATCCAAAGGCTGCAGACAAGGCTAATGTCGTTGTTCACACTTGGAGTCTCACTACCCAGGAGTCTGAGGCAGGAGTGTTGATGTGAGTTTGAAACCAGCCTGTGCTATAGGGAGAATGAGGCCAACCTTAGCTACAAACTGAGATCCTACCTCAAAACAAAAGCAAACAGACAAACAACAACAACATCTGCCAAAACAAAAACAATGTATTTGGTTAACAGCTGTCTGTGTTTGCTAGATATGCCACAGATATTATATAGTATTTATATTAATTTATAAAGTATTAATATAATTTTGGACAAAAATTATGGCTTCCTCCTTAGCTATTGCTCTTGGAAGCAGAGCTCAGAGATTTTTTTTTCTACTTTTCATTCTGACAGAAGGTGGCTCCGAATCACATATCCACGACTTAAAAGCATTGAAGCTTCAGAAAATTATCTATCCACTCTCTGATTGACAGGTGAATATTTGACTTTTGTAGACTTCCTGGCCTGACTATGCCACTTTACCAAACCTGTAACTTAAGATCTTCATTCCTGCCTTATCTTCCATCCCCTTTACAACAGCCTAACTGAGATGTCACTGATGTATTATAATAGACACCCCTTTAAAGACCACAATTCAGTAGCTATTATTTATTCAGAGTTGTGCAAATGTTACTGCTCCCTAGTTGTAAACTCTCTTCATGCTGGGAAGAAACGCTCTACATGGAACATTCTCTCCTTTCCCCTCTGCAGGCCCTGCCTATCACTAATCTCTTTCCTGTCTCCGTGGATTATATAGTTCACGGCCTCCTGTGACTGGCTTTACCCAGGGCATAGAGCTTGCATGGTTCATTGTCTTGTAGCTGCTGTGAGCCTTCCCGGCTTTGAACTTCCAGACAATACTCCATAGTGTAGTGTGTCATACATGGTCTATCTTTTTATCAGTTATAGATGTTGTTTTCTCTTGTGGATATTTTGAACAACGACATTATGAATATTGATGTGTAAGATTTATATGGACATAAGCTTTCAATTTGAGTAAGAGCAGAGTCCATGGGTCATATGGAAATTATACATTTAACTTGTAAACTAACTTTCCAAAATGGCGGCACCAAATTAACAGCAACATGTGGCTGTTGCAACCCCTCCACATCCTCATCCTCACTCAGGGCTTTAAATAACAGCCATCCACGTGTGAGATGCTGCATCTTCGTGAGGTTGGCTGGCCCTCTCTCCCTGATGGCCCGAGCTTAGCCTTTTGCTATTATTAGCTATTTTCAAATTTTCTTTTGAGAATTGTCTTCTTGAAGCTTTTGCCCAATTTTAAAAAAAATGGCTTGTCTTTTTACTAGGGAATTGAAAGGGTTCTTTATATATTGTTGACTCTTGGCTTTCTGGGATGTATGAGTTGTAAGTAGTTTCTCCCACCCTTTAAGCTGTCTCTTCTTTTTCTGGTGAAGTGTAAAGGGGAGTTTTTGGGTGATGAAATTTGCTATGTTGATTGTGTTGGTCTCAGAACTATATCTCTTAAAAGCTCATAATATTCCAGGCTTTAAAAGGCTGAATTTTTATGTATGAAAATTATTATGCAATAAAGCCAACATTGAAACAATAAAATGAAAATAGGAGAAGTATATTTCTTGATTTCTATTTTTTCTTCTAGACACACTTGGTTGCTTTTCACCCAGTAACAAGCTGTGCATTCTCAGTAACAATGGGAGACTCAATGCCTACTGTTATTTTGTTCCCACAATCCAGTAGCTGACTCATTCAATTCAAGTCAGAGGAACTATTGCATACCTTCCCAGAGCTTGGGTCCTACACAGTACCTAGGAACAGGTCACCCTGGTCAATTATCTTCTTGCAGACATGACCATAGATAGTTTCATGGGTATCCAGGGAGGAAAGATGCCTGGAGGTCAAGGGTCCCTGTGGATGTAGCTAACATTTGAAGATTCTCTGTGTGCTTGGGTTCCATCCATCTGTCCTCTCATCTACTCACGTGTTCATCTATCCATTCATCTGTCCCTCTGCCCATCCACCCACTCATCTACACATCTATCTGACCACCCATCCACCCATCTCCTCCTCTATCCATGCACCCACCCACTTATCTATTCACCTACTCATCTGCTCATTTATCCCTTCATTTATCCTTTCATTCAGCTATGAACCCAACCATTCATTTACCCACCCATCACATTAGTTATTCATACTAAAGAAGTTTATGATGAATTCAAAACAAATAGGAAAGTGTGTGTGTATGTGTGTACGTATGTGTATGTCTGTGTATGTGTGTATATGTGTATGTTTATATGTATGTGTGTATGTGTATGTATGTATGTGTGTGTATGTTTGTGTATACATGTGTGTATGTGTGTGTATTTGTGTGTAAATGTGTATATGTGTGTGTATGTGTGTATGTGTGTGTGTATGTGTGTGTGTTTGTGTGTATGTGTGTATGTGTGTGTTCGTGTATATGTGTGTATGTGTATATTTGGGTATGTGTGTGTACGTGTGTATGTTTGTGTGTATGTGTGTATATGTGTGTATGTATGTGTGTGTATATGTGTGTGTATATGTGTGTATGTTTGTGTGTATGTATGTATGTGTCTATGTGTGTGTATGTTTGTGTATGTGTGTATATGTGTGTGTGTATGTGTATGTTTGGGTATGTGTGTGTATGTATGTATATGTGTGTATGTGTGTGTATTTGTGTATGTGTGTGTATTTGTGTGTGTGTGTGCATGTGTGTGTGTGTATGTGTATGTGTGTGGTAGATCTGGAGTTAAGGTTGAGGTTGATGATAACTAGCTAATAAATAGTCCAAGCTGGAGAGAAGATAGGAGGTAGGGGATTTACGTTCCTAAGGATCTTTGGACTTTATGTAGGACAAGAGGATTTCGTGTGAAAGAATGTTTGATGTTTTTAGGACAATCTTGTTACCTGTGGAATAACTGGTAGAGTGAGGAAGAGAAACCAGAAACAAGTTCAGGGCATCTTTAAAAACAACATGCTTAAAATGATTACGAATGGGCTTAAAATGATTTTCACAACATATTTTTTTGCCAATTAAAACCTTATCAATCAATTGTGGACTATCTGTTAGAAGCTCTAAGATGTGATGCCAACCTATGGAGCTGAGAGTTAGATTCTCACTCGGTCTCTCTGAGATGGTGGGTATTGAGAGCTGCCTGGGGCAGGGCATCCTGGGTTACCATGTGATTCCTTTTAGACATGGCCAGTGGCAGGATTTCTTGATTTTAGATCATGTCCAAAGACTGAAGAGACATAATTTGTCAGAGGAAGAAAGGGCTTCAGATTATTACTGGAGGCTCACCCTAGAAAAGGATGAAGATTTCCTTTGGGGATAGTTTTCCTCCGCATCCATCAAGCAGCACCATCTTTAATAGGAAGGCATGCTGCAAGCAGGGCAGGTGCTGGCCCTGCTGCTTCTCCTAGCCTAACCTGAGCAATCGGCTCAGAGATGTGAAGGAGCTGGAGTGAAGTTAAGGACTCCAGTGTGCTTGGTGCTATGAAGGTCAAGGAGTGGGCACTTGAAAATCAAAAAAGCAATTATGCTAGAACTCTTGACTCTGGTCCCAGAATAACAACACGAATGTTGTCTTAATTATTACAGTCAGGGGACCCTAGAGTCCTACCATGATTGCATATACTCACGCTTTCATGTGTGTTAAAATAGATCAGATGTTCACTTAGGTCCTAGCTCACCTTAGAATAACTTTATTAGCAGAGGGCTTACCTCCTTCTTAAACATCTTTTGATGACATTTGTTAGACTTAACAAACCCACTTACCTATGTAAGCTTAGCCAGACCACAAAGTAGAAAGGATGGACAAGGAATCTCCTGAAGTAAGGCTGCTAATTAGACCATTTAGGTGTAGTTGGGGACCAGCAGCAGCCTCTCACTGCAGACATCAGACACATGAGCCCTGAGTCTACTCATTGGGTCTCCACAGCCCAGAGCTCTCACTGGATATGACAAGACCCTGGAAACTCATCACCTAGGTCTGGATAGGAACCGTTCCTGTGGATGCCCCCACTTGGAAGGTGTCTACATGCTACATGTTGTTCTAGATTAAGTTCTTCTGGCTACAGTGATGAAGGGAGGAGACCTGACATGACAGAGACACTGAGTAAGCTCCCTCCTCAGCTGTCTCTGTAACAGCAGGACTAGTGGGGCACTGTAAGCACATCACAGAGAGTGACCAGCCATGTATTACTCTGATGGAAGCTGGTGATTAGCAATGGCCCAGGAAGACCTGCCTGTGGCGAGTGATAAGCTAACAGGTTGGATAGCTATGAATACGAGTAGATGGAACGGTGGTCAGGTGGTAGAAACTGCTGGGTCTTCTGTTTGTGCAGGTGATGGGTGTCCAATCTTTTGACAATTCAAAATAGTGTTATCTACAAATGTTGTTGGGCAACATTCATAGCTATTCTAGGATGCATGTGGCCTATGATCTGGAGGGTCGAGACCTCTGCAAGTGAGTCTAGAAAGAATAAACAGGAGAAACAAAGCTATGCGTGCATAGTTGAAAACATGGGGGAAAGAACCCAATGTGTGATCAGAAAGCCCCGGGGCAGCTCAGGCAGTGGTCTCATCTCTGGATGTGTGAGGCTGAAGTTGCAGCTTCAGCCTGATGGTCACTTGTGCATGTTTAGCACAAAGGCCAGCTACAGGATTCCTATATTCATATGATGGTGTCAGAGCCTGTAGTGGAATATGGCAGGGGAGAGGTGCACTTTGCTCACTTAAAGTATTCACTTGGAAGGGTGCCTTGAAGTCTGTAGCATCCTCTTTTTGAAGGAATATTTTCCTAAATAATCTCTGTTGAGGGATGCCTCTAAGGTAGCTTCCTCCAACTGACTCTAACTTCCAGGGTGGCACCCATTTCCTCTGGATACACAGCCATGGGGTTGAAGGGAACAGGCAGGAGATGACTGACCACCTGGTGGAATTCTGTACTCACCTATATTGAGGGGATCAAGGTGTATGCATGGAAGGAGACACTAACAGGGCATGTCCCCAGAAAAGTGACGATGCTCTGGGCCTGCTCCACTCCCATGGGGCTTGGGGGTGCAGCAGCCTGGCTTCAGAATTCATTCTACGTGTTCAGTGGCCACTCCATCATGTGTTCAGAGAGGCAGAGCTGAGTGAGGCCGAAGGGAGACAGCTTTTCTTGAATCCTGCAGAATGATCCTATGGATTCACCCCAAAACTCAGCTGAGTTACAGCTCATTGGAGTTCCAAGGCTTGAAAATCAGTGAACATGTGTGGCTGATACTGGCTAGGATAATTCTTTGGGAGCCAGGGCTATGGAAGGGTCAGTTTGAATGTGAGATCATGGATGTGGGGTGCTGGCCAAGACCTCACATGGAGGAACTCTGCCACCCTTATCTTATTCAGGGGCACTGAGGGGTGAGGCAGCAGCTTCCAGAGGACAGTGCCAGCTATCCTACAGGCCTTAGAAGATGAGAGTAGCCTTCCCAGGAATGCAAAGGAGACATGGAGCCACACAGAGGCCAGAGGCAGTGGCATCATAAGCAGAAGAAGGAGCAGCCCCTGTGCCTGGGACCTAAGAGGCCTACATGGGCTCTAGAAGCAGAAGTCATGAAACACTAAGATGCCAGGTAGAAACTTCTGGAGTCTGCTGGGTAGAAGGTGACTGTGGAAATGGCTGTGCCAAAGAAGAGATGAGGACCCAAGGACACGGAGTGGCCACCCTGGCTCACGTCAGGCTCATGAAGACAGATTTCTGACAACTGGTTTAAGGCATCAGGCTTTAGCCTCCTTTAAAAATGTTCATAACACTTGATAAAAATATTCTAATGAAGTAACCGATTGCTGTCCACTTTTTTTTTTTTTTAACATTTTTCTCTCTCTTTGGATTTATCCACCTTTCTTCCCTTTGATTCTTTTTTTCTTTTTAAAGATTTATTTATTTTATGTATATGAGTACACTGTAGCTGTCATCAGACACACCAGAAGAGGGCATCAGATCCCATTACAGATGGTTGGTTGTGAGCCACCATGTGGTTGCTGGGAATTGAACTCAAGACCTCTGGAAGATCAGTCAGTGCTCTTAACCATTGAGCCATCTCTTTAGCCCCCTGATGTCCCCTTTGTATTGATTCAGTATTTCTCATCTTTCCCTTGTGACCTAAAAGCAAACTGAAAGACTCTTTTAAAAATTCAAAATGAAGGTGACATGAAAGTGTGAAGACTTTTCCATTGCTCCCGTTTATTCTTTCTCAAGTTGGCTCCCTCAGGAGAAAGACAGTGTGCGTCAGTCATCTTATTCCCATTCAGAAGCCAGAGAAAACTCTAGAGAACTCTGTAGAGAGAACTGATGGGGCCAGTGAGAACTGTGATCTGAGGAAGGCTATAGCTGCGTGTGCATGTGTGTGTGCATGCATGTGTTTGTGTGTTTTTAGGTGTGTGTATGTGTATGAGAATGTGCATACGTGTGTGAGTATGTGTGTATGCCTGTGTATGTGTGAGTGTGTATGTGTGTATAAATGTGCGTGTGTATGTGTGTGTGAGTATACATGTACGTGTGTGAATGTACATGCATGTGTGAGTAGTGTGAGTGTGTATGGGGTATGTGTGTGTGTGTATGTGAGTGTGCATGTGTATGTGTAAATGTGTATGTGTATGTTTGTGAATGTGCATGCAAGTGTGAGTGTGTGTGTGTATGTACAGGCAGTGTTAAAATACTGAAGCCTCTGCTCTCTGTGAAACTGTAGGCTGTAGGGGACTTTCACCTGCAGGGGTGCTCAGGTGCTTGCCAGACCCTCAGAGTCTCCAAGGACTCTGGTAAGCTCTGTGTTCTCTAAATTATTGAGTGGTCAAAGCGTTTCTTATTTTCGACTTAAAGATTATATCTAGTCTTTTTACTCAATAACTAAACAATATATGAATATGAAAAAGCTCTCCTTCTTCTAGCCCCTCTCTGCAGTTTGCACTGAAATCTACAATTTCTTCCACTCTGGAAAACATGCTATGATGGTAAATATGTGTAAATACCCGTGTTCACATACAACATACAAGCAGGTCACGTGAGCTCCCTGGCTTTATTCTTTTTCACTCTCCAATGTGACCCTTGCCACTCTTCCCAGATGACACAGACCTAGTAACAAGTCCCTTGCTATTCTTCAGGGTTACCCATCACAATGAAGGGGTAGAAGTTCTTAGAATAAATGGAATATGGCTTTGTTTTTAATTCTAAAGAAAATGGCAGGTAGCATCTTCCCAGTGGATCCATTGGGATATTTTTATTTCTGCATAATATAATCCCAAAAGCAGGCCCCCTATGTGTTATCACGCCAATCCCTGGGCTAGTCAGAAGGGTTGTTCCAAAAGTTCCCAACACCCTTTTCCCCAATGTGCCCCTCCAGATTTAGTTGACAGCCCTTTGTCCATCCCCCTCTGCCTCTTCCAAATGTACTGCTTGACCTTGGAGGTGTCGGTGGCACTTTCAAGTCTTCACAGTTGCCTGTGTGGCTACAGGGCGGAGAAATTCATCTCCATATCTATCTTCTGTTATCCACTGATCTCTATCATTTGTTGGGATTTTTAAACTCCCTCTGCAGGTTGAAATCGTCATCCCGCATGCAAAACGAGTCTTGTCTTCCTTCCCAACGCTGTCACTTTGTACTTATTTCCAACCGCACACATTCCATTAACACAAAGATGCTGCTTGTTTTGTCCCTTTGTGTCGAGATGTTGCTTGTCAGCCCTTACTCAGCAGAAGTATTGGGGGAAGTTCTTATATTTCTCTTCACTCTAAAATAATTTACATTGGAGGTAAAGCGATGAGCTCCTCAAGTGATTGACAGGTCCATGTGCGGGGCGGGTGTGTGTGTGTGTCGGGGTGGACCCTGCTCTGCCGTGGGCGGTCCACCTCCTCTCTCTTCCTATGCGTGGTTTTCTTATTCCCTAGGAAGCACATGTAGGGAAAGTGCAGTTTCTAACCACATTAATATTTTAAGCACGATGGTTATGAATTGGTCAGCTGCACTCTCTCTTCCTGACCAAAGGCTTCTGCCTACGTTTAGTTGATCACCTTCAAATTCCTGTGGCTTTTGTTTGTTAATTAGACATTTGCAACAATTCATGCTGATTCATTTTCACTGTCAATTTCTTGGATTAAGAAACACCTAGGATACTAACGTGGTGCAGCTGTACATAATACGTCTATGAAGGCGTTTCCAGGAAGATTTAACAGAGAAGGGACGACCCATTCTGAAAGTGAGTAGCTTCATGGACGGGGCTCACAGACTGAGTAAAAAAGGCAAAAAGGCAAAAAGGCAAAAAGGCAAAAAAAAAAAAAAACCCAAAAACCCCAAAAAAACCACCCACCCCAAAAAACCAAAACAAACAAAAAACCAAAACAAACAAACAAAAAAACCCTAGCTGATTCCTCAAATTTTCTATTGTTTGTTTTCTGGTCAGTGCCACGGACCAACGTGCTCCCTTTGGTCTCTCCCCCTCCAGGGTGGACGTGTTATTCTCAATTATGCGCCAAAGTGAACCTTCCTTCCCTTACGTTTGTGTGTCTATATTTATGTATAACATCTAGCAGTATTCACAGCAGTGAGAAAAGTAACCAGTGTACCTTTGTTTCTGATTTTTAAACACAATATTAAGAATTTCGGATTTTAGAAAAGCAGTGCCAGCTTCTATCTTGCAAGACTATAGTTGAAAAATTCTCAACAGAAGTACACTAATTTTCAGATTTCATGACAGTTAAGCAGACGTATGATCGATCTCCTCAGTGGTACATCTTAATGTGCAGCATTGGCTTCCCCTGAGGATCGGCTGCTGTGGCTGCGGTGTCATTGAGAGGACTAATCGTGCGGCTTTGGGGATGTTTTGAAATTTGACTTGCAAAAAATATTAATTCATTTTTCTCTCCCAGTGGCTTATGAGCTTCTGCATCCCTATATTCTTGACAAATGTAGCTCTTTCCTTCTTAGCTAGTCTGTTAGTCATCAATGTGTTTATGCTAATTTTTTTTCTGCTTGGACAATATTCTGTGATAACAGTTGTGGAGGGTGCTTTTGTTCCCTTCCCAATTTCTATGGGAACATCTTAGGTAAAGTCTACCCTTACCATTTGGTGTTATTTCTTGGAGATATATATATATATATATGCTTTTTAAAAAAGAATCACATTCAGGATTACATCATAAATAGGAACTTCTGGTCACATTATTAAGCTACGATCCTAAGTGGGGATTTATTCTTAATATATATTTTAATATCACTCATTATATTATCTTTATTGATATAACAAATTAGATTAAGCAATTTCCTTTTGTCAAACTTTTATTGGATTATTATGATCATCAACCCGAGTCATTACAGTGGGACAGTATGTGTTTGCAAACATTGTTGAGTAAATCATTATTTTACGCAACGCTGGGTTTATTTCCCAGCTAGTTATATGGCTTCTCTTTCAGTCTGGAAGTGGGGGGAACTGTTCATTTCAGTGCGGTTTCTGTGGGGTTGTGGGAGCTGGATCAGTGCTATAATTTACATGCGGCTGTTATTAGCCCTCTCAAGAGTGACTAGGTGGTGAATAAACCGTAGGGGACTTTATCCTGGTTTGTGGGATGAAGACAGCCAAATGGGGAAGAGGCACAGACATGGTACCCACCTGCTGACTGCCAGAGGGGATGAAGGAAGCCAAGAGGCTCCTTACTGCTGGGGTCAGGGCACTGGCTCATGTATAGACACTAAATGTATTCCTTCCCTTGAGAATATTTCCCTTCACAGGCTTGAAATTCTGTGAAATTAATGTCTTTTTTTCTTGCAAGAGAACTATATCTCCTCCAATGTCTAGTGGGATGGGATGTACACCTGTGAACCATGAACTACACTGTTACCATTTATTTATTTATTTATTTATTTATTTATTTATTTATGGAGGAATACCCTTCTGTAACCCCTCTAGGCTAGCTTTAGAGGAAAGGAAACAAACGGCAAATTCCTCTCTGTTTGGAGACTTGAATGCAGTCTTTGTTCTGACTGATAACCTACCATGGGAGCAGAGCAGGCATTGACTAATCCTGGTGATGTTGGTTTTGGGGAAGCCCAGGTGTTCTGATGGAAGGGGTTAGAAACTCAGATTCTAGGTGTGGAGTGGCTCCCTCTGATCTGAGCACGATGCTCTCCTCTGCAGCGGCTGGTGAGCCCTTCTTGTTTCCGTGCAAACGTCTTCTCCCGTCTTTTCTCTTTCAAAGGCTGCTTTTAGTCAGACATGGAATGATGCGGCTCTGACTGGACCTGTGCCAGCTTTTAGTTCTATTGCTCTTGTACAACCCTGAAGCATCTCATGATTTTATGACTTCTTTACACTGGGCTGCTTATTCTAAACCAGTATTTCTCCACCTTCCTAATGCCGTGACCCTTTAACACAGTCCCTCATGTTGCGGTGACCCTCAACCATGAAATTACTTTCATTGCTCCTTCACAACTGTAACTTTTTTCCTACTGTTATAAATCGTAATGTAAATAGTTTTGGATACAGAAGGTTGCCACAGGTGTCGCAGCCCACAGGTCGAGAGCCACCTGACACTGCGTAGGGGTGTTAATTTCTTACTCTGAATACATAGCAGTTTTCTCCTTGCTCACTAGAGGCTCCTCAGTGTTTATGGATGCTATGATCCCTGATCTCTGGCTCCATAGGCAGCAAGGCTTGCCTTTGAGCAGATCTCCTGACCATCTGTAGTGGGCCACCTCTTTCTGGTTTACTTTGCCCCATTTGCTTTCCAGATGTTGGCATCACCTGTGAGTGGAAGATGAGAGATACCAGTGGTGTACAGAGCAGGCATCTTTTGTAATGTGCCATTCAGCTCTTAGGCCACAGAGAACCTTGTCCAGATTCCTAGTTTGTCTGCCTGCTTTCCACTCTGAAGTGTAGGGTTTGAGGAGACGGCCAACTCCGTTTCCTTGCTTCCTTCCCTAGTTGCTTCAATGTTTTGAGATGATTTAATGAGGCATCTGAGGTCATCTTTCCATTTTCCTCCATTTCCGTTTTTCTCCAAGGTTCGGATATTACTTGGACTGCCAGTCTTTCTTCTTATTTTGACATTTGCAGCCATTTGGGAGGGAAACGTTTCTTCTTTCTCACTGAGTACTAGCTCTTTGCGAAAGGCAGTGTGGAATGTCAAATTAATCACATTTAGTCATCTGAGCTATTACAGCAGACTCTGTTTTGTAGTCATGGTGCTCCCATGGCCCATGCAAGCTACAGCTTGTTAAAACCCAGGAAAAGGGGAGGCAAAGGGGGAGATGAAGACAGATAGAGGAGAGAGAAAAATGAAATAATATGGCTCAACGCCCACTCCCTAGGCTCACTGGGGCTTTGATGAGAGATGTTTCATTTATTAACAAGCCTCTTCTGTTTACCTGAATCACTCCAGCACCCTGGTCTAACCAGGGCTAACATGTATCTTAATTTAGATTGTTTTCTCTTTGTGTGCCCAGGATACCTCTGGCATCATCGATATGGTGCATGTCAAGAGAAAAGAAATCTACTTCAATAGAAATGTAAGGAAATACATTTGGAGTGACATTAAGGTGAAATGTTGTAAAACTTAAAACCCTAAGGTATTTTGAACTCCAGAGGCTAGAGATGTAGCTCAGTCAGTAGTGTGCTTGCTTGGCATGTGTGTGATACCAGCACCACATGAACTGGGCACAGCACTATGGCAGTGGAAGGCAGGAGGGTCCAGAAGTTCAAGGTCATCCATGGCTACTGTCAACCCCAAGGCCATACTAAGCTTCTTGAGACTCTGTTTTGAATTATCTGTATTTTAATATTTATATGTACAGAGCAATGTATCAACAGATACCTTATAGGTCATGAATAATGAGTATGAGAAAATTAACACTGTCAGGGATCCTGAGACAACATAATTGACTCTGTTATAAACACAGGAAATGCTAGCATGATTAATGCATGTACCTTTAATAGAAAACAATTGAAATCAATGTAAAACTTCCAAATAGTACCTCTTGCATCCTTGTTATTAGCATCATTTTTGACATTTTATATAATAAGCTTGTCAGATTTTCAGAATAACTCTATACAAACCTGGCTACCTAGTATTACTTCTATTTAATCGAAAAAGCATTTGCTGTAAGTGGGAAGGCATTACTCAGTGACGGAGTGAGCAGAATCAGGACAGCTTCTGAGGAATGCTCTTCCCTTAACATTTCCCCATGTCTGGGGCTTGATGCAAAGATGCCATGGGTAGAGGTGTTGGGGAATTGGCAGGTGGATGACCTGGGAACCCTTGGCTTTGAGTTTACAGTTTTAGCTTACACCTCCTGACTCCTCCAGCCAACAGCTTCTCATCTGACCTGAACCTGCATGAATTAGGGTCCTGAACAGTGAGTTGTTGAGTGGGTAGAGGGGATTGAGGAATAAAGGAGTTGAAAGCAATATCCAGGACTGGGAGGCATTTCAGAAGACATATGCCAAAAAAGTTTATTAAGAAGTACAGCATCAGCTGTGTGGAGATGTCATGCACCTTTAATCCTAGTATTTGGGAGGCAGAGGCAGGCAGCTCTCTGAGTTTAAGGGCAGTTTGACCTACAGAATAAGTTCCAGGACAGACATGGGTTCACAGAGAAACCCTGACTCAGAAAAGAGAAAAAGGAAAAGAAGGAAGAAGAGGAGGAGGAGGAGGAAGAGGAAGAGGAAGAGGAAGAGGAAGAGGAAGAGGAAGAGAAAGGGAGAAAGAAAAGGGGGAAGAGGAGGAGGCAGAGAAGGGGAAGGAAGAGGAAGAGAAGGGGAGGAGGAAGAGGCAGAGGAGGGAGAAGAAGAGGAGGTAGAGGAGAAGGAAGAATACAACAACAACTTATGTACTATTTATAGGGACAAAAATGGCCAGGGTGAGCAAGTAGCTAAATTAGATAGTGTTGGCAAAGAGAACACAGGATGCCGTAGACACAGCTGCCATAGAACTGTTAACCACAGCCAAACAGAAGTCAGTCCTCCAGGAATTGCAACCTTGGCTCCTTCATGACTTTGGCTCCAGCCCCAGTCCAGCCTTGTCACATTCACTCCTGAACAAGAACACAGGATCACACTTCCCTTCATTTTTTCAGGGTCTCTGAGAAAGTCTGGGTCATTCTGGCTGCCAACACTCACCTGCTCACTTCTGTAAGAGAAAAAAAAATCTCTGGTTTCAAGACAGAAGTGAATAGAATGAGCTTAGGGCCAACTGCAGATGAACAGAAAACTCTAGACCTTGGCCAGCATCTGTGGAGTAGAAAATTATTGACATCGAGCTTGCCGAACAGCCGGAGGCTCTGCCAGACTTCAGGCTCCTGAAAAGCTTTAAAGTGCACAAGATGCAACATACATACATCAGTCCACACTTAATCTTTGTTGAGAAGCTGCAAATGTAAGCATTGGGCAACTGATGTGGTTCTCTGTCCTCCCCATAGAGGATGAGGAGAGAGGCACCAGTGTTCAGGGCCCTGTACATCTTTGGGCTCAGTTGCTGCACTTGCTGTTTTGTTTGGGTTGGTCTTAACCTTGCAAGAGCCTAAAATAAACTGCCTTGTGAAGTGGATATGATCCCACGAACAGTGGGAGACGAGCATTGAGCTTTGGTTTGGTTTGCTCCAAACGCTGACACTGAAAGAAGCTCAATGAGGTTTCTGCGGCAGTTTTCCACTTTGGTGGCCTCGCCTCAGGCGGATTGGGGAGTTTAACGGTTCCTTCAGCACTGGACAGCAGCTGCCAGATCGTGTGTGCCATCTGCCTGTCTTCAGGACTGGACAGCAGCTGCTGGTCCGTGCCAAGTTCCTGTGTGCAGATTGCTTGCCTAGAGGACTGGTTTGGAGCTGATAAGTCATATTTGGTGTTTGCTACAGGACTGAACTACTGCCAAAGAAGACCAGGCTTGTCCTTCAAGGAACTGTTGCTGAACAGGTTCACTTCCCCCAAATCCCAATAACTTTTCCACTACCTCGGCTGGGTGGTGGGCTGGAGCAGAGGTTCAACCCTTAGTAAAAGTAGGTGGCAAAAAAATTTAAGCCTACGACCTTGTGGTTCATTCTGAGCCTCAGAACTTGTTACTACAGAACAGGGCCTTTCACTCTCTGCACCCCCTTTTTACTCCAGAAAGTGTCTCCAGTTCCAAGCACTTCTCAGAGATGTTTTATGGAGGCGACATTGGATATACTTTCAACGGGTAACAGTTGTGAGTGGAGTTCACACAGCAAACTGGCAGGCATGAATTTTCTTAACCAGATAGACAGCTGTTCACGAAGTTCTCAGCTGGAAAGCCAACTTGCTGACCTACATGTTATGACACTTTGTGATTTATCTACCAGGAAAGTCAGGACTGGTTGATCCCACCTGGGCAGTCTGAAGGCTTTTCTTCATTTACTCAACAAAAAGATGAGGACAAAGACTCACCTAGAAGAAGTGTTACATGATTGTCTGATAAAGGGATTATTAAGTCCTTGGATTCTCTTTTAGCAATGATTGTGAAAACAACTGTCTTTGACCCATATGGCCGGTGTCCTGAAGCCTGTGACTTTCAGAGAATGTTACCTACATTCTATAGTGAGAGGAAGTGTATTTTCTAGGGAAGCTTCTTGGTGAAAAGTTATTCCTCACCCTGCTTTTCATAAGGTATGTATATACATCTATATGTATACGTGTGTTTATATGTGTGAATATTTTCATGTGTATGCATGTGTCTAGGGTCAGGAGGGTAGATTGGAGAAAGAACAGGAAAAATAAATGGTTGAGTTCTCCACTGCTATGTGATTCTATAGTGTTATTTAAAAAAACTTTTGTTTGTCTCTTTTTTATTAGCTCTTCAAGAATTTTATAAAATGTATTTTAATCATTAAGAAGTATGAGAACCACCGTTCTGTGGATCTGTGGATGGTAGCTTGATTATCACCGACTCAGTAGATAATATCCACTTGTAGGTGAATACACACCTTTGCTTTGTCTTCAGGGGTGTGGATTACTTCATTCAAGATGATTCAGGATAATTTTGTTTCAGTTCCGTCCATTTACTGGTGAGTTTCATGATTACATTTTTAAATGGGTAACAGTCCATTGTGTTAATGTACCACATTTTCTTTTAAAATCCATTTGTCTGTTGATGGAAATCTAGGTTGTTTCCAATTTCTGGCCATTATGACTAGAGCAGACATAGTTGAGCAAGTGACTCTGAGGTAGGATGAAGTGTCCTTTAAATACATGCCCAAGAATGGTTTAGCTGGATCTTGAGGTAGATTGATTTCTAACTTTCTGAGCAAACTCCATACTGTTTTTATTAAAATAGTGATTGTATCAGTTAGCAGTCCCACCAGCAATGGAGGAGTGTTCCCCTTGCTCCACATACTCCAAAGCATGAGCTGTCACTTATTTTATTGATCTTGGCCATGATGATGGGAATAGGATCAACTCTCAAAGTAGTTTTGATTTGCACTTCACTGGTGACTAAGGATGTTGAGCATTTCTTTAGAAACATTTCTGTTTCTCAGCCATTTGAGTTTCTTATAAACATTTTCAGTTTCGATCTGTTATTTGACTGGGTTATTTGTTGTTGTTTTTTTGTTATCTAGTTTCCTGAGTTCTTTATGTATATTTTGGATATTGGTCCTCTACTGGCTGTAGAGTTGGTAAAAATCTTTTCCTGTTCTATAGGCTGCCACTTTTTCTGAGTGAAGGTGTCCTTTGCTTTGAAGTTTCACGAGGTCCTGCTTACTACCTGTGCTACCAGTGTTCTGTTTAGAAAGTTGTCCTCTGTGCTTGTTCTATTTATTTATTTTTGTATTTGTCCTAGTCTATTGATGTCATCCCCGAGTTTATTTCTTGCCATCTACTCCTTTCAATTATAGAAAGTCTTTAATTTCTTTCTTGACTCATTTTTCATTCAGTAGTTGTTTGGTGTCCATGAATGTGTGGAACAGCTTTCTTCTGCTGTTGATATCCATCTTTAATCTGTTGTGGTCAGATAGGATGCAGGATGTTATGTTAATTTTCTTGCCTCTGTTGAGACTTGTTTTATTTCTGAATGTGTGATTAGCACCCATGAGATGTGGAGAAGAAGAAGGTATTATTTTGTGTTTGGGTGAAATGTTCTGTAACTATCTGTTAGGCCCTTTTGGTTTCTAACTTCAGTCATCTCCAGCATTTCTCATTTTAATTTTTGTCTAGATGGCCTGTCCATTGGTGAGCGTGTGGTACTGAGGTCTCCCACTGTCGGCATGTGAGGGTCAATATGTGATCTAAGCTACAGTGGTGTTGCTTTTATGAACTTTGGTGCCCTTGTGTTTTGTGCATAGATGTTAAGAATGGCAATATCCTTTTGGTAGATTCTTCCTTTAGTGAGTGTGTAATGTCCTTCCATATCTCTTCTGATTAATTTTGGTCTGAAGTCTATTTTGTTAGATATTAAAATGGCTACACTTGCTTGCTTCTTATGTCCATTTGCTTGTAATATATTTTCCCATATTTTTACCCTGAGGTGATGTCTATCCTTGATGTTAAGTCGTCTTTCTTGGATGCAACAGAAGGATGGATCTTGGTTTTGCATCCATTCTGTTAGTCTTTGTGCTACTATTTGTGAGACCATTGGTGTTGAGATCTATCAGTGAACAGTGTCTATTGGTACCTCTTATTTTGTAATTGTGGTGTGTATGTTTCCTCTCTTTTTATTTGCTGGTGTAGGATTATTTATTTCTTGTGTTTTATTGACTGTGCCCAACCTTTTAAGGTCAGAGCTTTCCTTCTGGTGCCTTTTACAGGGTCAGTTTTGTAGACAGATACTGCTTAAATGTTTTTTTTTTTTTTTAAATTATGAAATGTCTTACTTTATTCATTTATTGTGTTTGAAAGTTTTGCTAGATATAGTAGCCTGGGATAGCATCTGTGGTCTCTTAGAGTCTGCAGAATATGATGTTCAGGCACTTTTGGCTTTTAGAGTCTCCACTGAGAAATCAGGTGTTATTTTCATATGTCTGCCTTTATATGATACTTGGTTTTTTTTCCCTTGCAGTTTTAAATGCTTTTCTTGGTTCTGTATGTTTAGTCTTGATTATTTTGTGGTGAGAGGATTTTCTTTTCTGGTCTAATCTGTTTGCTGTTCTGTAAGCATCTTGTACTTGGGTAGGCATCTTCTTTTTTAGGTTAAGAAAATTTTCTTCTATGATTTTGTTGAAAATATTTTCTAGGTCCTTGAGCTGGGTTTCTTTTTCTGTTCCTGTTATTCTTAGATTTAATCTTTTCATAGTGTCCCATATTTTCCTAGTGGTTTGTGCCAGAATATTTTTACATTTAACTTGTTTTTGATAGATGTATCCACTTCTTTTATTGTGTCTTCAGTGCCTGAGATTATCTCTTTTATCTCTTGTGTTCTGTTGATAAAGTTGTTACTTGTCTCTGTAGCTTCTGTTCAAATTCATACATTCTTCATTTCCAGACTTCCTCTAGTTTTTTTTCTTTATTGATTCTATTTCCACATTCATATCTTAAACTGTTTTATTAATACTGTTTTATTAATTTGTTTCTACTGTTTGTGTTTTCATAGATTTCTTTCTTTTTAAAAAAGATTTATATATATATATATACGTGTATATATATACATATATATGTATATATGTATATATATACATATATATGTATATATATGTATATATACGTATATATATACAGTGTACATATATATATATATATATATATATATATGAGTACACTGTAGCTATCTTCAGACGCACACCAGAAGAGTACATCGGATCCCATTACAGATGGTTATGAATGGGAATTGAACTCAGGACCCCTGGAAGAGTAGTCAGTGCTCTTAACTGCTGAGCCATCTCTTCAGCCCTTTCATAGATTTTTAAAAGGATTTATTAATTTCCTTGTTAAGGACCTACATTGTATCCATAAAAGGTATTTAAAGGTCTTTCCTTGTGTTTCATTTATGTTGCAGTATGTAGGGCCTGCTGTGATAAGGTTATTGGACTCTAGTGGAAACATAGTCTTGTCTGTTATTGGTTCTATATTTAAGTTGGCATATTTGTATCTGGGTTTGGAAAGATTGTAATTTTAGGTGCTGATATCTCATCTTGTCTTCACTGAATGGATGTTTTGTTCCTTGGTCTGTTTCCTCTCTGGTTCTTAAGAGAGTGCAGGAGTTGTACATTGCCTGGTAGGAAAATCTTTTGGGATCTTGATAGGTGTGGCCACTGAGGGTTCCAAGTAAACTGTTTCTAGGTATTGGGAGATGACACTTATCAATGGGGATGAGTTGGGGGGGGTGAGGAGGTTTACAGGAGGCAGAAAAGCAAGGCGTTCCACTGGGATCTGCCTGCACTCCTGGGAAGGGTGTCAGAGAGCAAGGAGAATTCAC
Source organism: Arvicanthis niloticus (assembly GCF_011762505.2). Lineage (NCBI taxonomy): Eukaryota > Metazoa > Chordata > Mammalia > Rodentia > Muridae > Arvicanthis > Arvicanthis niloticus. The sequence goes on from NC_047671.1 coordinate 7,481,956, forward strand.
AGTAGGTGTCGGATACAGAGCTGAGGATGAGACTGGGGATTGGATTTAAGGAGAGGAGGGAGATGGAAGATCTGAAGCATCCCTATTTGCTTCTCTGTCTGGCTTGGCTGGAGATTTTCCAGAGAAAGCCTGTTGGAGTTGGAGCTAAAACAGGATGAGTTGGCAGGTGGGTCAGAGGAGCGTATCTGTGTGATCTGCTGGAGATGGGGAAGAGAGGATTGGGGTCCACATCAGGTGGTCTGCTACAGAGATGGGGTTGACACTAGGGTTGGGTTGGGAGGAGAAGAGGGAAAGGAGATGATCCACAATACCTGCTTCTGTGGCTGAGTCCTCATGCTCTTTTCATCAATATCTTCCAATCTCCTTATCCTTCCCCTCCTCCCTCTCCTCCTCTTCTTCTTTGTTCATTTGTTAGTCCCTTCTTTCTTGCTTCTCCCTTCCTTCTCTTCCTCTTCTTTCTTTGTTCCTCCCTCCCTCCTTCCCTCCCTCCCTCCCTTCCTCCCTCCCTCCTTTGTACTCTTCCTCTTTCATATGAACCAGGAACCAGGAACTGTAAGGGATTTGGTAAAATGCCACCTTTGATGGTCTCTCTTGCATCATCTGTACCTGCTTGGTTGCCTTTTCCTTCTGGCCTTGTTCTGTGAGACTTGGGTGTTTTATTCTTTTCTTCCCATTTGATTTCAGTGGGCATTGAAGATGGATCACTGCTAAGAAATCCTTTGGAGAGAACTTCATTTTCAAAAATGGATTTTCATCTAGATAAAATTCTTCTGCAACCTGATTCTACATTGTCAAATTCTGTCACTTGAACTCTGGTCAAATACTGCAGAGCCTCTTCATTCTCCTCCTTAAGCAGTGCAGACTCTTGTGGATGGTCAGCAAATATTGCTACCCAATGTTTGGAATTTTGGCCATTAATTTTGACCTCTTCTCAGAAAATGGTTAATGGAGGAGTGCATATTTCTGTTCTCCTTTCAGGTCTCCTCACTGCGATGCTTCTTAACTCCATCTGTTTCATTTTGACCAGCATCATTGTATTCAACCACTTCTTGTTATTCTATTTGGCAGGTCAGGAAGAGCTTGTCCATCAACTTTGGGGCACGAGCCAGTCTGGGTTGCTTGGCCTGAGACAGGAGTATAGATTGTCATTTCTGGGCCATGCAGAGAGGGGAATGTTCAGACATAGAGGCTGGAGTTCAGATGCTCACAGCAGAAGAAAACCCAAACTGAAGTAAGTTGGTTAAGAGCCTCAGTAGGAAACAGCATCACTAGAATGGATCATTTTAAAAGCAGAATCAGGCTTGGAAGACAAAGCAGAGGAATTGGATCCCCGAGTAAAGGTCAATGGGAAATTGAAACGCAAATGAACAGAACACAGGAGAGCTTTGGGACAGCAAGAAAGACCTAATTGCCAAATGGGTAGAAGAGGAAAATATCATGGTAAAAGCTTGGGGAATCTCTTCAGTAAAATCATAGAAGAAAATTCCCCAAACCTAGAGAAAGATGTGTAGAAGTTTGGTCTGGTTTTTTCCTCCGAGCCCCATGCTTCCAGAAATAAGATTTCAACTCAAAATATATTTACAAATACCTAGGCCATATAGCTAGGCTCTTCTCTGACTATATCATAACTTATTATAACCCATTTACTCTAATGTACATATCTGCTATATTTTGTGCTCAGGCACCATATGTCCCTCTTGCCATCACATCTTCCCGGTAAATCTCCTGCCTGGCACTATCCCAGAATCCTTTCTGCCTAGTGGATGCCTATCCAGGTATAAGAAATCTACAGAAGATAGGCAAGACTAGAAAAAAATTTCTGTAATGTATTCAAATTTCAAAAATAACAGTGGAATTAATTTTAAGGCCTCATATTCTGCATTACTTTGTATAGATAACTTCTTTAAATTTTTGTTATATTTAAAATTACATTTTATTTGTGTATGTGTGTGCATGCTACAATGTGTGTCTACATGCATGCCACTGTGTGTGTATGTGTGTAAATGTGTGTTTATGTGTGTGTGTGTGTGTGTATGTATACATGCATGCTACAGTGTGGGTATGAAGATCAAAGAACAGGTTTTAAAAGTTGTTTCTTTCCTTTCACCATAGAAACTTGAGAGACTGAACTTGGGTTGTCAACAGCTTGTTAACGAACTTGTTAACATAGAAACTGTTGCCACGGAATATGGGTGTTTTACTATTTCTGTGTTTCCAAACACATCTTGATATAATGAGATGCAGAGAACAACTTCAGAAAAATTCAACCCTACGATGGTCTCTCCTGGTTCCCAGGTGAGGAGACTGAGGCAAAACATAGTGATACAGTCTTCTCAAGTTTGGAGATAAACACAAGCCTTAGCTTGAAGGTATGGCTTTTTCCTCACCTGTCACAGTGTCAGTCAAAGCCTAGCTGCTGAGAGATGCCAGTAGAGCTGCCACAGCTCAAGCAGACGGAGGGCATATATTCTGCACCCCTTGTGCCTCCTGAGGACTCAGTAGCCATGACTGAGTATGGGTAGGCCAGGTAGGACCCTAACAGCTCAGGCTTCCCCAAATAGGAAAGTGACCGGCTGTCTAGAGTAACAAGAAGAGGGACTTGCTCTTCTCTGGTGCTTTTCTTGGGGTCAAACGTGACATCTCACCACCAATTACTGTAATGCAAGGTTGGAAGGAGGGAGAGAGGGAGTAAATTCATGGAGATAATTGGACAGATGAGAGCTTTCATTCCCTTTAAACCCTGGAAGTCACATTGACTTTAAAGGAAGAGAATGCCAAAAAAAAAAGTTGTTTCAAAAGAATATTGAAGATAAAAATATCACTTATGTAAGGGGAAAGATAATGTGTGTTCATCTTAATTAGCTGGAAGTCAGTCCTGTGCTGCAGGGGGCATCACACCATGTGGGTGAATCTCACTGTGCTGGGAAGAGGTATAGCAACGCCTGTTAGTCCCCTGTATTCATCTCAAGGGGCATCAGGGCCCTGCTTGTTGGTGTTGCAGATCAAGCTTGTTAAGATAAAGTTGGGCCAGTGCTTGTGATTACTTGGAAAGACTACGGCTCAGGCCCGCCCACTTTTTCTGACTCAGAAAACCATGTTCTTTTTTCCATCCATTTCTTTCAGATACTAGTCAAGGTCTGTACATGCTGTCCCCAATGCTCTAGGCCTTCTCATGTGTTCTCTGAAGCTTTCCCCTCTACCTCTTCTGACCTGCAGTTACTTGCCAATCTCTATGGCTGGGCCAAGCAGGCTTTCTTGGATCCTAACTTAAAAGTTGTGATTTTCTTTCTTTCTCTCTTTCAGGCGACTGCCACAGTTTATAGCCTGACTGCCCTGCTGTTTTTCACTTAACTTTTGTTAAAAAATAAAAGATTTCTTTTTTTTTTTTGTCTTGGGAGAGTATGAAGGGTGCTGTGGGGGAGGCCACGTTGTTCTGAGGTGTCTTGCTTTCTGCCTCCGTGTCACCATGCGTGAGTTTAATTTTGAGTCCTCTTTTGAAGTACCTGGTGAAACATCTGGTGATTTTTCAGGTGACATGTAAGTACAGCTTTCAGCAGCCTTTACAGGACATTCGGAAAACTGCAGATCTGTAGATATATGATATGTGTGTTTCTTCGTGTGTTCGTCACATATTCTAGGTAAGACGTGATGCTTCTGCAGAGCTACACAAGGCACTCTTCCCGTCTTCTGTTTCCTGAATTTCGTTCTTAAAGGAGGGAACCTCATAATGGCTAATTAATTCATTCATTCAATAGAGGCATATGACAAGGTTGCTCTGAGGTCACGCTGAGCTAATGAATGGTGTGAGGTACTATGAGATTCTGTGGTTGGATTGCAGCACACTACTGAATAGAGAGCAGAATTTTAGCCAACTCAAGGCTAAATGTTTCATGAACAAGAAGTAAGCCATAACTGTGTGGTGGTGGTGCATACATTTAATCCCAGCACTTGGGAGACAGAGGCAGGTAGATGTCTGAATTCGAAGCCAGCCTTGTCTGTAAAGTGAGTTCCAGGACAGCCAGGGTTACACACAGAAAAACCTGTTTGGACAAACAAAACAAACAAAACAAAACAAAACAAAAGCCTCTGTGAACTTAAAAAAGCCTTTTTACCACAGTAAAAAGTCACTGTGTGTAAGACAGTTGTTCATGGTGGCAGATCCTTCGTGGGACTGAAAAATGAACTTTTTGTTTGGGAGTTGCCCTTCGAGTGAAGCAAGGCCTGCTGGGAGTAGGCGTGACTAATTTTTGCCCCACCCACCTACTCACCCAAGTAGCTCATAGACTTTCAGAGAATGAGGGTAGAGAACTAAAGAGAGTGGGGGCAGGGCTCTATAAGTATTCAGCAAGACAGCAAGGCAAGCAAACTCTTAACCGAAACCTAGAGAGGTGTGTTGGTGTTCTGAGATCAGGAGGAAAAAACAGGTTCTCCTCCGGGATCTCATGCCCGTGTGCCTCTCTGGAGTGTAATTCTCCTTTGTGTGTCCGGAATACTCGGGTTAAATCAAATTCCGATATCCTGAGTTGAGCATAGTTTTGTGAGAATGTACTCAGAGCTCAGGATCCATAAAGTTCTCACAGATACAGTCTAGCAGGACAGAAATTTAATGAGAAATTAGAAAGCAAGCAGAAACTACAGAAGGGGCACGCACACAAATACAACTGAGGAGAAATGACAGGAACACATTGGGCTTCAAAATGTTCAGACATTGAAATATTCAGAATATAAAATGATCACATTAAAAGTACTTGAATAAATAACCAGGATAATTAGAAACATAGATAATGAAAAAGAAAGTAAGTATTAAAATAAAAACCCTAGTCCTGGTATATTTTTCCAAAAAAAATGTATTAGAATTCAAGAGCCGTGGTAAAATGGATGGTGCATGGTCTGAGAACCGCCAGGGAAGTACCACGGAGGAGAGATGGATTGTAAGACCACATGACTAAGAGACTGAGGAGAGATGGGAGGTCAGACCACGTGACTAAGAGACTGAGGAGAGATGGGAGGTCAGACCATGTAACTAAGAGACAGAGGAGAACGTCATAGATCTTTTAGAAATTCAGGAGCACAGAAAAGTAGGAATTGGGAAGCTCAACATCTAAAGAGATAATGCCCAAGAAGTTCCTAAAATCTATGAAAGAATATTACTCCTTACTTCTAGAAACAAGGGGGAGAGTTTGTGTGAAAAATAAAAACATCACAAACATTGAAGCAAATCCTGAAATGCTGGGAGCAAAAAGAAGACAATAAAATGTAGAGAAAAGTAAAATTATCTATAAAAAAAAACGACAAAGGACAGGGAGCCAACTTGAAACAACGGGGGAGAAAAAGAACTGTTTGGTTAGGTGCTGTTGGATCAGAAGGGCCAAACGCTTTGCTTTTTGTCATTGCCTCCTACTAAAGGAAGAACTGAAATGTGCTCTCTGACAGAGGGAGGAGGCTTCTGATGGGTTGAGGAGGCAAAGGCAGACAGCTACAAGTTTCAGGAGAAGAAAATGGGCTTTGGCTGTCTAGTGATGGTCTCCAGCAAGGGCATTAAAAAGGTCAAGCAACTGGGCTGCAGAGCCAGGTGATCCAGAGGAGTCATGAGACTAGCAATGATCCAAGGCTGAGCTGTTAGCAGTGGGTCATAACAATTCATTTTAATTTTTATTAACTAATAATGGGCTCAAGACTTGTGTCTCCAGCTCTGAGGTGTTGCATTATTTCAAGACTTACACTTCCAACTCCATGCTTGTCAACTTCTTAAGTACTACAGATAAGTCTTCGAAAACGATGTAACAGTATAACATGAAATGTGGCAAAGACTGCAAACAGGGAAGAAAGCAAGGTAAGGACACAGTAACATAGGAGAGAAACAGTGTTAGGAGGGTCAGGAGAAATCCCTATGAGCAAGATTCTTGGAGCAGAATCTTGCAGAAGTCAGGGAGGAAGCTCTTTGGAGGGGCCTTAGAACATTCTAGCAGAAGAACAGCAGAGGGAGTGGCTTGCAGAAAACAACAGAAATGCCAAGTGTCCAGGAAATGTCAACCAACCAACTGTTGGATCAGTGACAGCAAGGAATAGACATGGACCAAACTCACTAGTTAGGAAACAGGAGAGCATGCCGGGTCCGAGAGTCTTGCATTTATGTACTGCTCTGAAGAGTTTGCAGTATAGAGTAAGAGGGCAGAAAGCAAATGACAGGATGCTGTGAATGGAGCCTTGGTGGTCTATATGAGAACAGATGAATTACTTGCCAAACGCAAACCAAGGCAAAACGTGGATCACAGTGCGGAAGCATCTCACACTCCTAAAGCAGAAATGAAACTTCAACCTCCCCGCTTCCAGACTTTGTTAGGGTTTTTATTGCTGCCATAAAACACCTTGACCAAAAAGCAAGTTGGGGAGGAAAGGGTTTATTTGGCTCACACTTCATCACTGACAGAAGTCAGGACAGGAACTCACACAGGGCAGGAACCTGGAGGCAGGAGCTGATGCAGAGGCTATGGAAGGGTGCTGCTTACAGGCCTGCTTTCCCTGGCTTGCTCAGCCTGCTTTCTTATAGAACCCAGGACCACAAGCCCAGGGATGGCACCACCCACAATGGGCTGGGCCCTTCCCCCTTGATCACTAATTGAGATCCACAGCTGGATCTCATGGAAGCGTTTTCTTAAGAGAGATTCCTTTCTCTCTGATGACTCTAGCTTGTGTCAACTTGACACACAACACCAACCAGTACACCTCCAAGCCCATCACGAACTACCATTTAAGGACATATGCATATATCACAAGTACATTTGGAAAGGAGCGGTGAGCACCGTTTAGGTGGCCGTGGTGGAGATTGTGATTAGACAAGTATTTGAATTGACTTCAAGGATATTGATGAGTTTTTAAGTATTTTAAGCTGGATGATGGGCTCAGAGGCATGAAATAATGGTCTTCCCATGTCAAAAACAGTTCGTTCGGAGAGGGCCAAGGAGATGTCTCAGGGCATGAAGGCACTTCCCAAGCAAATCTGGTGTCTTGAGTTCTATCCCCAGAGCCCATGGTGGAAAGAGGGAAGCAACACCTGGAAGTTTCCCTGTGACTGTGACCACCATGAGTTCCAGTGCTCGCACGCGCACGTGTGTACACACACACAGAGTCATACACACACACATGTATGCACTCACACAATATATACAAGCACACACACTCACACACATACACAGAGTCACACAAACATATGTACTTACACACATATATGCAGGCACACACACACACACATAACACACACACACACACCAGAATAAAACAAAATAGAACCCCCCCATGGCTAAACTGTTCCCCCAAGTCCTATTCCATATGACCTTCAATACAGCAGAGCTGTCAACAGAACAGAACTCTTTGAAGCTCTAGGACACAGAGCATTGCTGGGGAGGAAGGCAAGACAACTGATAACCCAGCTCCATCCTCCTTGGCAGGTAAGGATGCTCTCTGATGCTTAGATGAATGCTAGTAACTGACAGTCCTGCTCTCCTTAAGATGAATACACAATCCTTTTGTAAGGGAGCGCTCTGTATTAAGCACAAGAGCAGAGGACTAGCAGGTACGTGATGCATAGCATCAGAGTGTCCCTGGCAGTGCGAAAGAAGAGAGCTGGAGAGGGGGAGAAATGAGGTACATCTGGTTCCTAAACTGCCCCAGGTAAGGGCTCATGCCTCACCATGCATACTTGCTTGCAGGGCTGGACTGCACTACCTGCACTGGCACATCTCCAGGGTCCAGAGCTTCCCCAGGGACACCCTGTCCTACCCTTCTGTGCTTCTCACCTTGTGTCTAGCAGTGGTGGTCACTCACCGCTGGAGGACGCTGGCGGTTTGGAAAGCGATGCAGTTACCAGTACCTACACGCAAGGGCAGGTCTTTCTTTTGAACTACTGGAAGCAGCAGCGGTTCATAGTTGGTGTGCCCCCCTTTTCAGCAGGGCGGCCGTTCCACACAGTCAAATGACTCTTCACAAACACTTCACTCGTCAAGGCTTCCGTTTGTGTCACTCGGATGAGTAATGTCTAGTGGAAATAATGGATCCCCGAGGTGAGCAGCGTGCGCAGGACACGCTGGTGAAGAAAACTCGCGTAGCCTGCGCTAGTTTCTTTCCTGCCTCTTCCCTCCCTAGCTTGTGACTGGACGAAGGAGGGAGCGAGGCAGAGAATGTCACCCCCCCCCTCGCCCCCCGTAACAATACCAACCTTTGATTTTCGTGGGATTTATTTCTGCTTTTGCCTGGAGTGGGAAAGACCAAAGGTACCAATTGGCAGGAAGACCGCACAGCTTGTCGCCTCTGCTTGCATACACTGGAGCGCACCCAGGTTAGCTTCCTGCGCCAACAGTCACCTTCAGGAACCAGAGGGCCAGCGGGGCAGCACGTAGAGCGGCGCCTCAGTTCCTGCAAGGAGGTGGGCTGCCACCTATCTGGTTGAGGAGGCTCCTCAGAGGGGACGCAGTTGAATACGCACCGTCTCCCAGGTACGGCAGAATCTCTGCAGGCCACTGGGGATCCGTGGGAGAGGTTCGCCTTGCAGAGGACCTGCCACAGCGCCAGCGCCAACGCCAGCGCCAGCGGGGCAAGGAGGTGGATCTTAGTGAGGAAAGCTCAGCGACCCTCTTCACCACTGAAGGTGTGCATCACTGGGCTCTGCGGAGTGTGGCGGGAAGAAGAGGCTCAAAGCAACAGGTGCGAACTCAAGGCACTGAGGGCAAGGGGACTCAGCTCACAAGGGGCAAGGGATTGGAACCCATAACCGCGTAGAAGATCCTCCGCCTGCGGATAGCTGCGGAGGAGTTCCGCCCGCCCGCCCGCCCGCCCGCCCAGCTTGCTGACTGCCAGCAATGGGAGTCGCCTAGACCGGTACCTCTGTGTTCTGGAGCCTGCCGCCCCCGCACGGGAAGGCTCAGCTCCGGACTTGCAGCACCGCCTCCTCTTTAGCCAGACCAGGCAAGAGGATAGGGTGACCAGGCACGACCCGGGTCGCTGTCCCCTGCTGTCTTGCCGGTCTCCGGAGGTACTAGCTGGAGGAGCGCTCTCTTAGCGCTGTCCTGGGCCAGCTGGTGACCCTAGGCTACGTCCAGAGCCTGCTTTCCCCGACTGGCACAACTCCCCAGGGCGCTCCGGTCCGTTGCACAGCGCCCCGAGGGGGTGTCCCAGTAAGTGATGGAACTGGCTACTATGAACCTCACTGAAGGGAATGGGAGCGACCCAGAGCCTTTAGCCCCGGAGTCCAGACCGCTCTTCGGCATCGGCGTGGAGAACTTCATCACGCTGGTGGTGTTTGGCCTGATTTTCGCGATGGGCGTGCTGGGCAACAGCCTGGTGATCACCGTGCTGGCGCGCAGCAAACCGGGCAAGCCGCGCAGCACCACCAACCTGTTCATCCTCAACCTGAGCATCGCAGACCTGGCCTACTTGCTCTTCTGCATCCCCTTCCAGGCCACCGTGTACGCGCTGCCCACCTGGGTGCTGGGCGCCTTCATCTGCAAGTTTATACACTACTTCTTCACCGTGTCCATGCTCGTGAGCATCTTCACCCTGGCCGCGATGTCTGTGGATCGCTACGTGGCCATTGTGCATTCGCGGCGCTCCTCCTCCCTCAGGGTGTCCCGCAACGCGCTGCTGGGCGTGGGCTTCATCTGGGCGCTGTCCATCGCCATGGCCTCGCCGGTGGCCTACCACCAGCGCCTTTTCCATAGGGATAGCAACCAGACCTTCTGCTGGGAGCAGTGGCCCAACCAGCTCCACAAGAAGGCTTATGTGGTGTGCACTTTCGTCTTTGGCTACCTTCTGCCCTTACTGCTCATCTGCTTTTGCTATGCCAAGGTGAGTGGGGAGTGCTGGCCAGGCTCCTATGCAGCTCTTAGTGTCCCCTGACTCTGAGGGAGCGTCATTATCTCTGCCCCACTCCTCTGCTCTCTATCCCTTTCCATTTTGCTTTGTCTTAGCTTGCTTCAACATTTTTTGTAGTACAAAAAAAGTTACCTTGGAGTTTGAGAGGCAGTTGTGTGTCTTGGATCTGCTGCTCTAAAGGTTAGGGCCCCTCCTTAGTTTTATCAGCTTTTAAACAAGATCGGTGGGCTCCAAGAAACTTGTATTAGGGACCAAGGGAGCTGCAGAGTTTATGCTCCCTCTAAGAGCCAGCCAGAGGCCATGGGTTCGAGTCTCCCCTCCTAGCTCTCTGCTGAGTCCTGCTAGTGTGGTAGTCCCTGGAGCCATGTTCTTCTGACAAAGCACGTTGGCTCCTGCACCTCAGCAGCTTTCCAGAGTCTAGACTTTGTAAGTCTCTGCACATCAGGTCCAGGACTTTGGGGTTTAGTTTACTTTTCTAAAAACCAAGTGGGAAGCCCTTCTTCCCCATAGAGACCTGACTGAAGTCCCAGGGAACTATGGGTAGGAGGACAAGTGCTGTCTCCAGGGAAGGTTGTATGCAGGGTTAGGTGGTGAGTAAGAATGCACAGTGGGAGGCTGAGCACCTATCTCCCCCTGCCTCCTGTATTGGGAAGGACTGGTGGCTCACAACTCCTAAGGAATTAGAGCGCTGTGCACTTATGTCAATCAAAAACCTTAAACTTCTTAGGTACTACTTGTTGATGGTTTATTAACTCAGAATGTATTGTTGGTGGCCACTTGATGTGGTTCATGGGGTAACCTCTGTCACAATATTTCCTCTCAGGTTACTATCAGAACCAGTCAGGCATGGGTAGAAAATCTCTACAATGCAAATTCTAAGGTTTCCATGTAACTTTATCCTTCCCTGACTCCCAATCTATTTATCCGTGCCAGCAAGATCATACATAACCTCCTGTCTAGAAAGCAACGGTTTCTTACATTCCAGTCATAAGGCAGATCTGCCCCCCCCCCCCAAAAAAAACACATTTCAAGGAGGTCATCTTTCCCACCTTTATATGATCAGATTGTGTCTTTTTTGAGTGGCAATACCACCTCAGTGAGCGCACTGGATCAAAGCTGCAATGACAGCCTTGCTAGTTGGAAGTAGCAAATGCAAAGCAAAGGCTGCTGTGCACCTGGAGTTGTGGGGTGTGGGCACACATCCATGAATGTGCCCAGTGAGTCTCTGGGTGGGAGCTGCTATCTCTATTTTATTAATAAGAAAAAGCACTTTCAGAGCAATGCAGAGTGACCAGGTGGTAAGGCTGGTAAGTGATTTAGGAAGTTTCAGGAGGTGATAGTCCATTCCTGGAGGACAGGAGGCTGGGACCTAGAGTCACACTTAAAATATTGGTCCCTTAAGTTCCTGATTGTTGCCTTGAGATAGAAACATGCTTCTTCGTTTCCTCCAAAGTCCTTAGGCAAAAACAAAAAACAACAACAACAGAAACAAAAAATTTCAATCTTTGTGGAAATAAAAAGGTAAGCATTTAGGACTAAACAATTTGTCATTAAAGAGTCTTTAGAAGTCCCACAGAAGCAGAGCTTAAGAGTTAATGGATAGATCATTTAAATATTCCTCATTCAGAAATAGCGTCAAGGCAAGCATTGCAGCCGGAAGCATCTTTTGAGTCAATGTTACCACTTGTAAATTCACCCCAGGCCCTTGATAGCTGGAGGTAAGTTACTTGGACTTGCCGTTTTTTCTGTCCGGCACTAAGCTTGTGCCGTCTAGTTAATGAGTCTGAAACTTCATGTTGGGTGCCGAATGGGCTGTGTGTGTCCAAGGATGGGGCTGTCAGCCCGTGCAAGGAGTCACGGACAACCAGAATAGCACTTGAAACTAATTACCATGTATTTAATTACCATGTATTTTAGATTTTTTCATTTTAAAAATACATGAATGAATTGCATTCCTGAGATGATCTTTTCTCATCCATGTTTAATGAGACAGTTCTTTGCACCTGAAAGGCCCGGGAGGGCATATTTGAGTTAAAGTAGCCTGCTGCTCTGAAGATGTTCCTTTCTGTACTGTAGGGTCCTTACCTGGTGCCCTCTTCCCTCAGCATGCGTTCCTGCTTACAACCTTCCTGGGTCAGAAGTGAGGACACACTTCTGTTACGCTCATTGTCTCAAGAGCCAAAATCGTAACTGATCCCAGTGTCTAGACTCTCTCCCTCAATGGCAGGACCTTAAGATCTGTCACAACCTGACACTTCATACTCATAGCCTGAGTTGCAGAAGAGAAACAGAACTAAGAAAAACACATTTAGGTCATCTCCATGGATGGTTCAGCAAATTCAAAATTCTGAGATGCTTCAAATTGCTAAGCTGGGACCCACCATAGTTAGCCTGTTTTTTAAAACCCAAGTAATGCCAAGAAGTTGGCTCCCGATGCTCACATCCTTTAGCAGATTCTCCTGGTATCTCCCCTGTCCTTTTCCCTCCGGGGCCCATAGTATTGTGATCTGTGGTCTTTAGACAACTTCCTTCGGGAACTCAGACTTTCTAGTGACTCATGATTATCTTCCAGGTTTTGCACTTAGCAGACCTGTCAGAGAGAATAAGCTAGTTTTAATAAGTTTGCAAATATTAGCGTCGACGCAAAAGGCATGTTTCCAGCTAGAAATAATAATTGCCTAGAAGCTATTATGCTCTCTTGTCAGTGTCATATTGGGGAGAAATGACATGAATATTGCTGCTGCTGTTACATATAAGGGTTCACAAGGATGCTGGCCATTGTCAGTTAGCTGGTCAGTCCTGACTCCATCAGCAGGCTCCGGGCTCCAGCCCCCACCTTCCTCTTACAAGTTTTTCAGATTGCTGCTATTGAAAACTTCTCTGTACTTTCTGTGGGTAGAACAGAGCTATTCCGATGCTGGTATATCAGCCAGTTATCCACTTGCTTCCATAGCAAGCAAAGACTCATTTGGCTGTGAGATGCTGACATGTTTTCAGGCAATGAGAAATGTCTTAATAGGGCAAGAAGTCTGAAGACAGAAATTCACAATGGAGATGGCTGCTGGGTGGCTGCTTCGGTGCTTGGGTAGAGAAGGCTGGTAACTGAATCCTAGGGTTTCTTAATTAGGACCTGACTGATGGGTGGTGCTGCTTGGAGCTGAGTGGAGCAGACTTTGGCAGTAAGGCCAATTCGATTAAGTTATTTCCATGCTGTGGTGTTGGAGGGAAACATCCAAGTGGCTGGAACACGCGAACACGCACCCACTCCCCGAGCACACACATCTTCAGAAGTCTAGTTCATTCCAAGCTCCTTGCCCTTTACTCTAGGTTCTCCACCAGAATAGGAAGGACCATCCCCGCAGGGCAGGCACTGTGGAGAGATCACAGATTGTGAATTCCTATATACGATAGCAACGGTTATACTCACATCATTTCTCCAATATATGTCAGAGGGAAGAGAGCAGAAGGGACTTTTCAATTTATTAAAGCTAACTTATCTCCTTGACAGGAATGGTAATTGCACAACCCGTAGGGTAGTAAAAAGTCACCAGCAATGCTGAATTCCTAAGGGGATGGTCTAAAGACCTCACAGTATTTGAATTATACATGAAAGAAACCCTGCTGGCTCATGCTCTGCTCTAGAGCAGTGGTTCTCAGCCTTCCTAATGCTGTGACCCTTTCCTCATGTTTCGGTGACCACCCCCTCCCAACTATAATATTCTCTCTGTTGCTACTTTGCCGCTGTAATTTTGCTTCTGTTAATGAATTGTAATGTAAATATTTTTTGAAATAGAGGTTTGCAAAAGAGATGGTAACATGCATGTTGAGAACCATTGTCCTAGAGACATAAAATGGGAGGGTTCATAGATAGCATCAGAAAGCGTTGCAGGACTGGGCAACCACACCAAACAACTGTTACATTAGATGTATTCTTTTATTTGTTCAGTTGGCTTTCTCCCCTGGATGCTGAACTTCCACAGCCTGGATCTCTAGTTTTCAATGTCTCTGAGCTGTCTCTGCATCCCATGTATATTGTAGGACCTGGTGATTTTAGGCTTCTGGATTCTCAGACAGAAGAGCAGGAGACTTGCATGAGTAAGCCCTACCCCACCTCAGGAGACTCTTTTTCTTCAAGAAACTCTTGAGCCTGGTTTACCTTTTCTATGGCTCTGTTCTCTATGGCTCTATCCACATCTGGGTGTGGCAGGGCTTCCAGGGATAATTCTGAACTCATTCAGCTACTTGGATTCAGAGCTTTTTTTTTTTTAAATCTAAAATGCATTTCTATTTTTGCTCTTTAATAAACACTAGTATTCCCACACCCAAGATCAGTGGTTGTCACTAAAAAGAGGCAGTGTGTAAGTATGACCTGACGTTAACCCGCTTCACCTGGTTATGTTTTGCAGGTCCTCAATCATCTGCATAAAAAGCTGAAGAACATGTCAAAAAAGTCAGAGGCGTCCAAGAAAAAGGTAACAGCCACAAACAGATGTGGCTTCTGTCCGTTTTTGGGAGCTTAGCTTATTTATGTTTTGGATTATTCTAACGTACAACCACAGGTTAGAAAACCAGATGACTGAGATGGACCTTTTCATAAACTGCCATAGCTAAGGGGTAGGGTGGAACATGAGTCAAGTCAGGAAGTGTGACAGGTAAACACCAGACAGGATAGGAGGCCAGGAAAGACAGACTCCTAGAGGAAAAGCTCAGATCAGGGGGAACTCAGAGAGTCTATGATGTAATTTGCATATCTAGCATTCAACATTATAGGAATGATTCAAAACTGTCAATTTGCTTCTCACCATGGAGAGCATTAGTATGTCACTCTCTCAGCCCCAAGAGCAGGTCACCAGCCCTATCTCTTCCCGAGACTTTGGCTGACCTTGGCATGGAAAAGACAGAAAAATCTCAGGGGTCCTTCCTCTCTTTCACTTCTAGGGAACCCCACCTAACACTTTCTTCTGCATAATAACACTAAAAGCTTCTAACTTTCTGGGATGCCCTGCATTTTTATTCCCGGAAGAAAACTGTTTTGCACACCAGGATTAATTTATCTTTTACCGTAATGAAATCTATGTGATTTCTAGGTTTAGACAGTGGAATGAAATTATTAGACAATTTTATTAGAGGGAAGATAACCAGACATTTGAACACACGTGCATTACTGAAAGAATACCCTTCTTCTTTCTAAATACTCATTCTGATCAGTTATATATATATATTACGTAAATAATCATCCAGGTAATCACATTTACTCTAAAGGTTTTGACTTAAGTACAGCCTGCTCTGCTTTTCCTGTTCATCTACACGAGTGTGGAGACCCACTGCACTCACATCTTTGCATGCAACAATAGCTGTCCTGGAACCTGTGATGCAGAACAGACCTGCCTTGAACTTGCGGTGATCCTCCTGCTTCTACCTCCCAGAGCGACCGATTTACTCCTGGTAGCTCAACATAACTTGCATTTGGGATACCATTGTTTATGTTTTTTACTAACTGCCTAAGAATAAACCACTGCCTCGGCCTTCTGCCCCTGGTCCTCTCTCACATCCCAGCAGTCACCAGGTGGTTTTAGTTTTTAGCTTGCAGATCTCTCTTGATAACAACTGATGAAGTCTGAGGCCTATGACTGGGGTCAACCCTGATACTGTGTTCTCCTCCTCTGCTTCCAATGCTGCATTTTAATGCAGTGGCAACATTCTTTTAATCTATTAGTTTTTCCTTTAAGCAACACTTCTCGCCTCTAAGAGCAATTAAGGACTTGGTGTAATTTCTCCTTGGACTGCTCCTCATAGAGTGTAGGTACTGTTCAGGAACAAGCTGACCTCTGATTTCTCAAAGGAACGGCTTCCTTTGGGAGGCAGAATCAAGAGAAAAACACAGACCATAGATGCTCTGTGGAAGAATGCTAAAGATTAATACTCTTTGTGGAGCTGGGGAGATAGCTCAGTCAACAAAAGGCACACACAAAGGAGAAACCGAGTTTGATCCCCAGAATCTGAGTTTTATTTTAAAAAAAAAGAAAGGAAAGGAAGAAAAGTTGTACTTGGTGTGTACTGGTAATCCCAGAATTGTGAAGGCAGAGACGGGCAGATCCCTGGGGCTTGCTGGCCTGTATCCTAGCCTAGTCAGTAAGCTATAGGCCAATGAGAAACCCTGCCTAATCAAGAAACAAGGTAGATTGCGGCTGAGGAGAGATACCTGATATGGTCTTCTGCATTCCACAAGCAGGCCCACGTGTGAGTGTGAGTGTGTGTGTGCATGAGCTAGCACACAATGTGGGTGCACACACACACAGACACACATACACACACAGACACAGACACACATAGACACACAGACACACACATACACACACATATCCACATCTAGACACACGCACAAACACACGCAGACACATATACACACAAACACAGACACACAGACACACACACACACAAACACATATACACATCCAGACAAACACACACACAGACACACATACACACAGGCACACACACAGAGACACACAATCACACACACACAGGCACACACGGTACAAGAAGGCTTATTAGGATTCAACAGTGAAGAAGATGCCTACAACTATGCTAAATATTTACTATTAATTCAAGATATTTAAACCAGGTGGTGAGATCCTCTGATCTTAGCTGCTTTAGAGGCTGAGACAGGAGGATACTAAATTTAGAATTCAAGGCAAACCTGAGTCACTTAGCAAGACCCAGTTCATTAAAAAATACAAAGTAAATGGCTAAGGACTGGGTCACACTCTTGTGGTAGAGCTCTCCCTGACAGGCAGGAAGCCTGTGGTTGAATCCTGAGGACAGAAAGAGAAAATAGAGTTTACTCTGATTGAGTCAAACTACTCTTCGAAAAAACAAAACACACACACACACACACACACACACACACACACACAAACACAAATTACAACAACAAAACTTTTGATGAACTTCATCTTTGTCTTTGACGAGATGTTGGTGAGAGACTGAAAAGCTCCCGGAAAGAACACTGTGTTTGATGAAAAGATGCAAGACCGTGTAAGAGAAGGCGAGGGAAGCCTCTGCTTTATTTTATAACGAGGAGCATAAAGGTCGTTTTACAAGCGAGTACATATGTAAAATGAATATGTATTTAGATAAACTTCCCTTTCATTCTCTCCTGCTATACAAGAAAAAGTTTGAGCATTTGAAAAGGGAGTTTTTTTTTTCTCCTCCTTTCTCAGACTAGCCTGTCACAGCTGCTGAACAGATGTCTGATCTCCTCTGATAGGTTTAATTGCCTTCTTGTTTGCATAGAGCAAATAAACATGATGGTAGGGTGCGTGAGAGTCTAAGAGATAGGAAAGAGATTTCTGGGGGAGGGGCAGGAGACAGAAGACAGAGGAGTAAGAAAAAAAGAACAGGGTCACCTGGCAGAGCCCAGCACAGACCACGGTATCCCATTACAGAGGGTCAGCTGGGGGCCCTTCTCAGATCTCAGTGCAGGGCGTGGTCATCGGGACACACATGCTCCAAGCTTACTGTTGAGTGGTGACACGGGACTCTGATGGAGACTGTTGGTCAGTGACTGCATTACTTATCTTTTTCTTACTGTAACCAGATACCCCAAAAAGCAGTAACTCCAAGGAGGAAGGTTTATTTGGGTTAGAGTTCAGCCTGGTGGGGAAGGCAAGTGGCAGAAAGATGAGGTGACTGGTCACATTGTGTCTTCATTCAGAAATCAGAGAGGATCAGAGAGTGCAGGTGGGCTCAGATGCCTCAGGTCTGCCCTGCTGGCTGACTTCTTCCAGTTAGGCCCTACCTCAAGCCCTGTCCTCAGCAGGGAGTGCAGGGTGCAAACCTGTGAGCTTTGGTTACAGGACATTGCACATTCAAACTGCAGCAGTGGATTGATGGGAAGAAAATAGTTTCCAATGGAGAAGGGATAGATGGAGATGTTTGCTCATTCTAATGTCATTTATTTCCAGGCCCTCTTAGTGGATAAGTGGTTTTCTGTCCATGTGTGGTGTTTGTTAATGTGACAAGAACAAAATATCCCATAGGGTGTAGCTTATGAAGAGTAAGAATGTATTTCCTGTATTCTGGAGGCTGGAAGTCCATGGTCAAGCGATGGTAGACTTTTGGCCCCAGCCTTCTGTCTGCACTTGCACATGTTGGATGAGTTGGGGTAGGCTCTTTTATGAGGGAATTTCCCCACTCTGGAGTCCTCTTTCTACATAGCCTCACCCTTTCCTAATGACCCTACCTCCAGATACTGCCATCTTGGTGATCAGATTCCAACCTATGAGTCTGGGGGATACACACATTGACATCAGCAGAAGAGCTCTCTGTGTAAGGCTTTTCACTGTTATGAAGTATGAGTCCAGGTCTTTATGATGGACACAGTGTGTAGCTATTCCCATACGGAGGAAAATTTACGAAGAAGAAAGATGTCTTTTCACAGATCATAAAAGCCCAGTAACCTACTAAGGACTTTGCCTGAGCACTGACAGGCAGGGAGATGCTTCTGGCTTGAGGCTGGTTGGCTTAAAACAAGAACCTTACCTAATGCTGGGAGGGTGGTAGGGTGGGCTGGGTATCACAGTGGTGGGTGCTTCTGGGAGGGAACCTGGTCAAAGGCCCACTGATGTCGTACAAACATCTGCGTGCTTTCAACAGATGCATTTTTGCTGTTATATTCTGTTCCCTGATGTGTCCAGTGAGCATTCCGCCTGTCCTTCATACAGCTTGCTTGGGGCTTCTCATGTTCTCCCCCAGTGCTCACTCTTTCCTTCCTGGTGGAGTTTTGTTAGGTGCCTTGAATGAGACTCTTTGAAGAAAAGACAGAGGTCTCCGATTACTTGAGCAGGACAGTTCACCAATCAAGGGAGACTAATACTTCTTAGGCGGGCCCAGGGTTAGGAAAAAAGAGAAAGCACACTAGAAAGAGACAGACCACAAGTGTGTACACAGCATTTCTGCTGAAAGTAGGATTCTGTGCTCCAAATGAGTGAATGACATCAGTCAGTGTGCACACCCAGGATCACACCATCTCTGGCAAAGACAAATGGCTTTGTAAGCAACAAAGACACAGTGTTAGAAATGAAAATTAAGAACTTTTTTCCTGCAGAGCAGTCTCTCTGTTTCACCCTGGCACTTTCCATTTGGGGGAGTCTGGTGCATTCTGAGATTTCAGAGGGATGCAGCAGAGGCAGCCTTTCTCTCTCTCTCTTTCTTTCTTTCTTTCTTTCTTTCTTTCTTTCTTTCTTTCTCTCTTTCTCTCTCTCTCCTTCTTTCTTTCTTTCTCTTTCTTTCTTTCTTTCTTTCTTTCTTTCTTTCTTTCTTTCTTTCTTTCTTTCTCTCTTTCTCTCTCTCTCCTTCTTTCTTTCTTTCTCTTTCTTTCTTTCTTTCTTTCTTTCTTTCTTTCTTTCTTTCTTTCTCTCTTTCTCTCTCTCTCCTTCTTTCTTTCTTTCTCTTTCTTTCTTTCTTTCTTTCTTTCTTTCTTTCTTTCTTTCTTTCTTTCTTTCTTTCTGGATGGGTTTTTTGCCTGCATGTATGTCTGTGTACCCTGTATGTACCTTGTGCCTGCAGAGGCCAGAAGAGGACTTTGGATCCCCTTGAACTAGAATGACAGATGGTTGTGAACTACCATGTTGGTGCTGGAAGTCGAACCTGGGTCCCTCTGGAAGAGTGGCCAGTGCTCTTAATCACCAGGCCTATTATTTAATTTCTTTCATTTTTTTTAAATTGGATATTTTATTTATTTACACTTTACATGTTATCTCCTTTCCCGGTTTCCCCTCCAGAAACCCCCTATGCCATCTCTTCCCCCTGCTTCTATAAGGGTCCTCCTCCACCCACCCACCCACCCACCCACTCCCACCTCATCACCCTGGTATTCCCCTACACTGGGGCATGGAGCCTTCACAGGACCAAGGGCCTCTCCTCCTACTGATGCCCAACAAGGCCATCCTCTGCTACATATGCGGCTGGAGCCATGAGTTCATGTGTACTTTTTGGTTGGTGGCTTAGAGATGGCTCGGCTGTTAGAGGCTAGGCTCACAACCAAAAATATAAGAGGCAGCTTTTCTTGCTTCGTCTGTGAGTAGAAATGCTTCTGCCGGGGGAGCTGTCAGTGAAATCTCTTTAATTGCTTTCACTTAAGGTGCATGAGATAACCCGGCTTTTATTGTGGCTTTTATGCAGTTCTTCAGGGCTTCACTAAAGGGCCTGAGCATTGTGAAGAGCCAGCTTCCACGGTAACTAGCCAGTAACTATTATCCAGTGACTGAGCCATGGCCCATTCAGTGACAGGGCCCAGAATGCCCTCGGGTAATGACCGGCACACTGATTTCCCACAGTCCTGAGGCTGAGATGAGAACGCATGTGTTATTCTGAGCAGATCTTTAACTTGGAGCCGATGAGCTCCAGACATATTGCTTTCCGAGTTCTATACCAGAGGGGCCATTATCAGTCAAAGGAGGACAGTTTCTAATTAGGGCAGAATTTCTTCTGATAAATTTTGTTCTTCTCAGCTCTACCAGCCAGCATTTGTTGAAAGAGCAGAAAAGAAAAAAAAATCCACTCTTGGGGGATATCTGGCTTTTCATACTACTGAGGCTGGGACCAAGGCTCAGGGTTTGTGTGAAGGACAAACATGCCAGCGAGAATTGCTTCTCTGAGATCCCCTGCTCAGCAGCATTCTATTAAACTCTCTTAGGAGCAGTCATAGGTAGACGGCAGTTCATGTGAGTATGTATCTAATAATATTTGTAGCATAAGTTATTAGACACTTACATTAGCGTTACCAGTTGACCTGACTGAGAAAAGCAGAGGGATTGTAGATGCTTAAAGGCTTGTTTGGGTAAGTCACAGATGCTCAGAGAAACTGCCGCCATAAAAAAACAAAAACAAACAACAAACAAACAAACAAACAACCGCACAGCCATTTGCAATTCTGACCTTGATAAGACAGAAGGCTTCGTCAGCTGCAGGGGTGTCGATCTGCTCTAAGCTTTGTACTCAACCCGTGATTCCTAAAAGACGCATGACAGGAAACAGTGACAGATTAGAACTTTTGTAGAGACGTGGACTGACCATCTTAGACAGAGGAGGCTGTGTTCTTCTGTATTGTGACCATAATCATTTATAGATTGTTTGATTGCGTCTCCAGAGAATGGCAGTTCTCACATACTAATGGGCAAATGGGTTGATAGCAAATACTTCCGTAATATGTGTGAGCTGATTGCGTTTGTCCTGTGGCCCAGGCAGTAAGTGGACTTAATAGGTAAGCTTTCACTGTGTAACACCTGCCTGTGGGTTCTAATAGCTGAGCTGGTGAGTACTCACATGGGCCAGGTACAATCTGGGAATCATTTTGTTGGTTAACTTTCTCCATTAATGAGGAGGAAGTCAAGCCTTGAGGACTTTGCCATGTTCCACAGATGGTGAGCAGGTCTGCTGTTTGGCCAATAATCTTGCAAAATCCAGGATGACTCTTGGTAGTGAGTTTAGCTTTCTTCTCCCGTCCCTCAAGTCTCGTGGTGTTTACTGTTCTTGAATTGAAATCCAGCTTCTCTCTCTCTCTCTCTCTCTCTCTCTCTCTCTCTCTCTCTGCCGTCTCTATCAGAAGGTGCCATGTACCACCTGCTGATTTTCAGCCTTCTCAGTGATGAACTTCTTCTGTTGTTTTAGCTTGCTGCCAAGAATCAGTCTTGGAGATGTTGGTATCCCATGCTATAATTCAGACTTTCCAGTCCAGAACAGTGGCTTTCAACTCATAGGTCACCAATCCTTTGGGCAAACCTCTATCTTTAAAGATGTTTGAAAAAAAAAAAAGAAAGAAATAGCCTGGTGGTAGTGACCCATGCCTTTAATTCCAGACACAGGCAGACAAATCTCTAAGTTCAAAGCCAGCCTGGTATACAGAACTAGTTCCTTGGGCTGCCAGGGCTACACAGACAAACCCAGTAAGGGAGAGGAAAACAAAGAGAAAATAAATAAAGATGTTTACATTGTGATTCATAACAGTAGCAAAATTGCAGTTATAGAATAGCAACAAAAATAATTTTATAGTTGGAAGTCACCACAACATAAGGAATTACAGTATTAGGAAGGCCGAGAACCGCTCTTCTAGAACAACAGGATTCACTTCCAGGAGAAGCAGTAGAGAAAGTCTCCTGCCGTGTCGTGCATACCTGTCACCCGTGTCCTGTAGAAAGGTCTTCTGAGGCTTGCTCTGCCTTCTAGGTTGGTGGCCCATAGGGAGGCCTTGCTCTTGTAAACAGACCATGACTCAGTCAGTCTGTGTCCCCTTGTGCAGAGACCATGAGCCAAGGACAATTTTTTTTCCTGTTGTCCGTTCAGTGAGAATCATTAAGGAACATGGAAACCCTGCTCCAGATGTCTGAGTGCTGTTGACTTAAGAACAAGAAGAGGATGGTCAAAATTAAGCTAGCAGTAAGAGTCATTGATCTCCATGATGCCGCTGGAACGATTGTGAGAATGTTAGTTCCCCCGAGTGGTCACCTCGTCTCCAGTAAAGCTTAATGATGAGAAACCAACAGCTCCCACTTGTGTGCATCAGGGTTTGTCTGAGCTCCAGGTTTGTGCTGGAACTTGGTGTGTGTGCACCCAAGGGGTTTGCTGCTCTGTTCTTTTTTTCATGAGTTGGAGGGGGGTCTTGTGTGAAGGTCACACTGGTTCAGAGCCCTGGCTCCTGCTGCCTCGTCCCTTGGCTGCTGGAAGAATTCTCTAGTTTAGATAGTCCATAATCTTGATCTGTTTCTAATCTCACACTTACCACAGTCCACACGCACTTTATACATTTCTAGGAATCTGGACTGGGTTAGGTCCCAGCTGGGTCTCGAGAGGATGAGCAGAAGTGTTGTATGAGTTCAAGTTTAACACTTTTACGTGATCTCATGAAAATACCCGTGAATGCTATTAGGGTGTATTTTACAGTGCTGTATTGTTCTGATATAACTGGTATATTCCTGCATATCCCGTTCCCTCTCCAACCCTCTTCCATTACTCTCTCTTCCAGACTGCACAGACCGTCCTGGTGGTCGTTGTGGTGTTCGGCATATCCTGGCTGCCCCATCATGTTGTCCACCTCTGGGCTGAGTTTGGAGCATTCCCGCTGACCCCAGCTTCCTTCTTCTTCAGGATCACTGCCCATTGCCTGGCATACAGCAACTCTTCAGTGAACCCCATCATATACGCCTTTCTCTCAGAAAACTTCCGGAAGGCGTACAAGCAGGTGTTCAAGTGCCATGTTTGCAACGAATCACCTCGAAGTGAAGCTAAAGAAAACAAGAGCCGGATAGATACCCCACCATCCACCAACTGCACCCACGTGTGAAGGTTTGCCGGAGCCTCCTGTCCTCTGGCTCCCACGTGTGTTAGAGAGAGGAGGGCGTAGTGAACTATCAAGTAACACGGCAGCTTGTTCTCCTGACAGCAATTCCTCTCATTCTAACTATAATTCCACAGTGGTAAAAAGTACTTTGATTGTTCAGGGAACTCCTGGGTTCACTGAAGATTATTTTTCAATTTCATTGCACTTTATAATTGTAATTATGAAACAAAAAGAAACTTCTGTGTAGTTTTATCTCTCAAGGAATGAAAGTCCAATAGCACTGTACAAATATGTTCTGATCTCCACGGTATAAAGCAAGTTCTATAAAGTAGTGAAGGATATTTGAAATCCACATTTGAAGGCCAGTTAATATAGGGAAAAGTTCTTTTTTTTTTAATTTTGAGAGGAGAGGTAATATTCTAGTCTGTGCTTTAAAATACACTTGTGGACACAGAATAGTGAATTTTATTTTATTGAACTTTTGTGGACTGGCACTTCTAAGGAGGCAGGGGAGGCTTATTTTCAAAGTCCGCTCCCATGGATGTCCAGAGGTGTGTCTGGGAATGTGAGACCCATCAAGTTCATCTCAGGAGATCAGCAGTGACTCTACTTTGAAACACTCCTGTGAACTGGGAGGTTCAGGGTGAAGTAAGTAACACCAGACAGTCTTCCGAGGACCGCTGCAAACCTGCGTGTTGTAGTTCTAAGAATGTTCTCTGCAAATGTATTAGCTGCGCCTCCAAAGAACCCAGGAAACTAGTCAGCCAGTAATTTCCATGGGGTTGAAAACTGGACGAAACCTAGCCACGTGGTTAATATTCATACCCATGGAGAAAGCAGGAGAGACGTTTGATTCAGAATGACTGAAGACAAAAGTATCCGGTGGGAGAACAGATACACAGAGACATGCTGCCTTACGCAGACTTGTACCAACAAATGTCCAATGATTGTTTCCCCCAAATATTATTCCATGGAGCAATGTTCACTTAGATTTTTTTTTTTTTTTTTTTTTTTTTTTTGAGACAGGGTTTCTCTGTATAGCCCGGGCTGTCCTGGAACTCACTCTGTAGACCAGGCTGGCCTCGAACTCAGAAATCCTCCTGCCTCTGCCTCCCAAGTGCTGGGATTAAAGGCGTGAGCCACCACTGCCCGGCTTAATTTAGAATTAAAACCATCACCACGTGACTTACAAATGTAACTTTCACGACAAATTTCATATTTATTTATACTTGTCATAGGAAAATGCTGTGAAAATCCTAAGTTGTCCTATCTTAGAAGAATAATGTTTAGATTTAAGACGTTGATAATATTTTAGGAGGTAGGAAACAAAACAAGGCACTTTAAGAAAAAAATCAAAAAGGGCGTTGTGTCTGCGCCAAACCCGGACGCATCTAATTTAGCTTAAAAAAAAATGTAAACTTCTGGCACGTGAACTTTTCTAGCTCATCCATTTATTTTCATGAATACATCCCTGAAAACAGTGTCTGCATTTGCAAAGGCCTAAGTCAGTCTCTGGATGGAAATGGGGAAACAGTTGGAATCCTGGGGAATGAAGGGTTTTCAGCGGGGCAGGACATGTATGCTGGTGTTGTTGGGTATTTTAAAGGGAATTGTAAGCCCTTTGCATGGATTCTTATTGTTTGCACTTTATTTAATACTGGAGCAGAAATACTTTATCTTGAAAACGATACCTCCTGTGACTGGGGGGACCCAAAGCTGTTGTGGATGTTGGCATACCTTCTTCATTTACACGGTTCACAGAGGCGCTTGGTCAAATCTGCATGTGAGATTTCCTGTGCTCTAAGAGTTCCTTGTTCTCTTCTGGCCAAAGGCATCGTAGAGGAAAGCCAACACTGGCCTCGAGGCAGGGCTGATCTAGAAGGCATGTTGGAATGAGTGCTGGCCACAGTTGTTCACACACCCGTAAGTCTGGGTCTTGTCCAGACAGCAGCAGCTAAAGGTCAGGACTACAGCAAGAATGTGACAATGTGTACCTGCGAAACCTCGAATTTGCTAAAGATCCATTCAAACTGCTCTTGCTCCGGAAGATGCTTCTTGCAGACTGTCATTCTAACCGTTTTCTCTTCCCTTGTGCTTGACCGTATTTCTAAAACAACTTAGAATCCTGATTGTAGCTACTTCCTGGAAAGATGGGAGACTGAAAGCTCTGGAAGGTGTTCCTACGACCTGGGGCAGATCAGTCACCCTGATGAGTGCAGTAAGAGCCCACACGTGTGTCAATCTTCTTCTTCTTCCTGGTAAGTGATTACAAAGGTCAGTTTGGAGGCAGTGGATGACGGTGACCTCCCCCGACACAAGGACATTTCCTGCAGCCTGGTGGAAGAAGAAATGTGTGGGCCTTTGAAGCAGGGGCAGCCATCTGCAGAGCTCTGCTTTCTAGGGTGATACAGAGAAAATTGATGTGTTTTTTTTACTACAATCTTTTCTGCTGCAGTTCTCCGAGGCAGCTGTTATTTTGTGGATCTTGGCTTTCATGCAGAGATGGACTTGTATATATTTAAGTAACTGGAATGTTTGCTGTTACACACACACACACACACACACACACACACACACATGTGCACACACACGTGCACACATACTTTTAACCACCAATGTATTCCAGAAGTGCAGGAGGCTGAGGCCTCTTTCTGAATATTATAGTCACATTATTATTGCTTTTAACTAAATTGTTCTATTTACACATTGGGAGTAGAACAGTTTCCTGTCTCCCTTTATCCTCTTGTCTCAGCTTCCTGCCTCTTTTTACACAGTTAACCCCACCTCCCCCAGATATGACAGGGGAGAGCAGAGCGAGCTGGCTGGGTTCATGAGTCATGCAGGGCCTGGAGCTTATGATTCAACTTCAAATCAGAATGGGATGGGTCACTGTTCTACCCACCTCTCAGGTGCACAGAGGTCCAGCTGTGATAATTTCACTCTGCTGACTGAAACCAGCAGGTCACACTGTTGCTGACAGGAGAGGACCACCCACCTAAGTACCCGTTTCCTTCCGTGCTGGGCTACAAAGGCCCTGAGCAACCCGTGCTAGTGATAGAACCACAAGAACCATGGGTGTGTGGTTGCATCATGCTCTCGGCTTTAAGGGAGTTGTGACATACATATGTGTGAATCACAAAGCATGGGGACTGGAGAAATGCATGGCTGAGGTCATTTGCTGAGGAAACTCAGCTACCCAGCATGCTCCAGTTCCCATCCGTGCTGGCTGAAAATGTTTCTCATGGTTTCAGTTTGTAGGGAAGTGAGTCAGATCCTCAGCCATTCAAGAGTTGCACGCCAGGCTTCTTCTTGATGATGCGTTACCAACTTGTCTAGTTAACACTTCATTTATTATGTTGGCCATAGGCAGCAGGTGACCAACGAGTCTCATCATTACTAACTGGCTGGCAAATGTAACCATATCTGGATTAAAGTGATAGCATATTTGAGGATTTTCCCCTGTGGTAAGTGAAAAGGTTGAGCACGAAGAACTGTTTAAAAGGCGTCTCCATGTTGTGGATGCAAGCTGCTTCTGCGTGAGGCAAGCCCGTTTCAAATTATACATTAGTCAAGATGTCCTGTTGTTTTCTTGTGCACATGTCATGTCTCTGATTATACCTGCTGGCTTCTCAGTGTGACAGGATCAGATGCACCTCTGCAGGTCTGAGGTAATCCTGTCTATGTGCTGATGGTGTTCTGAAGCATTAGCAGCCCTGAACATTGACTCCTTCATGGTCTTGGTGGCTGGCTGTGTCCTGTCAGCCATATTGCTGGCCCCATGAGCATCCTGGGCTCTTGAGTGCTATTCTGGGCACAGTGACAGTAGTATGACCATATGAATGAGGGAGGAGAGGGGGAGGGGAGTGAGACTTCCACCTCTACGTGCCCTGTGGAAATGACCTCATCTAGATTATTTGAATCTACACAGCAGTGGCTGGGCTGGCAGTTGAACAGCTGCATGACGGCCCATACTGTTGCTTAGGCTTATGATATCACCTTGGGCAGAAAGCATGATCTTTCTGCTGAAGAAAAGACTTCAAGACACTGTAGGTGCTAGCTTCAGATGCATAGAAGTTAGAGAAGTCAAAGTATTGAAAAGACAGATAACTCTAGTTGACTGAACTTTAAGCTCTGTAGGCTTCTTTGGGATAAAGTCTCCTACAGCACTGCATTTTCAAAGATTTAGATACTGATTGTTAAATCTGGCTTATCCTCAGCCTGAGGAGCTGCGAAGCCTTTTCTCTCCCTGTCAGCTTGTTTTGGGTATTGAAGCACCACTGCTCAGCCCCATGGTGACAAAGGCGGAGTTCCTACCTGACTGAGGTTGTAGATAACCCTTCCATTTAATGTCAGGGTGGATCCACCTTCTCAGAGCACAGTTGACCACGTGGCCACCTGCCATTGTGCCCTACGAAGGAAGAGATTGACTACTGACAGAACTTGGTGCCAGTCGTGGGGCTTCCAGGAATCATGATCCTGGAATTCCTCAGGATCTATTGAATAGAGTGCACAAAGCCTTGCTGAACTGCTCAGGAAACCCCAGGTGGACTCCATGGCTTTCTTCTGAGTGTCCGCCCTTCTGCGGAGCTCTCTGGGGTCTGAGAACCATGGGAAGACAGTGGTGTGTGTGTGTGTGTGTGTGTGTGTGTGTGTGTGTGTGAAGTTGTTGGATAAGTAGCTTCTACTTCCTCAGTCTAGTAGAAGACTATAGTTCAGCCAAGCACAGACATCTATGAACAATCTCTTGAGAAGGGAACGGCCAACCCAAGCCACGTACTGCTGTTCCTGTCTACGTGCGTGAATTTCTCATCATTCTTCAGTCGCTGCTTCGCAAATGCTCACTCTCTCCCAAACGCTCTCTCCTGCGCTTCTCTCAGATTTAGCCACATTTCCCTTCTTGAATGTGTCCTGCTTGTGTGGAGAGGTTTCGGGGCTTGGCCACGTCTTCCATGCCTTCATCATCAGGATTCTTCTCGGCTATCCCAACAATAATTAGCTTCTAAACAGATGCGTGTGAGAAACATTGACTTCAGGAGCAGACTGTTTCTATCACAGACCATGGGTAGTTAATCAATTCTTCCCCGTGGTTAGATTGTGCCAGAGCAGGCCAGACAGGTCAGAAATGGCATCCCTCTGGTGATTTGCTACTGACAGAACTTAGTCCCAGTCCTGGAGTTTCTGAGGTGATTCCAGGAATCATGATCCTGGGATTCTTCAGGATCCATGGAATAGATGCTCCATGTCAGTAGTGAGGCCTTGAGAGGGCCATAGGTCTGAGAACCCATTTCTGGTGTGTTAGCTGTATGTTGTTCTGAAGTGCTGTGACTCTGGAGGAGGTGTGCTGGCAGATGATTGTGGTCCCAACTCCAGAGCTTGCCTCCTGGGTCAGCAATGGTCTCCTGGGCAAGCCCTATCACGCTGTGTTCTGGAGAGCCCAGAATTCTCTTCCTATCATTGGACCCACTTCTAGAAAAACACTCTAGTCAGTGACCAAGTTTTCAGAGCTCTGTGAATTTCTCAGGTTCTGTGTGCCTGACCTGTGAGACCCATATGCACTGCAGGGAAGAGCAAGGCTGGGAGAACTCCTTTTGGGTCTAAATGTCCTAGGCAAGTTATCATTTGGGGCATGGTATTCTTATCGTCTGTAAAGGAAGGTTCTAGAAAAGATATCTCAAACTTGGAATGATTTGGGAAGTCCAAATAGACCTGCTCCCCCTTCCCTGGGGGCAGAGGGTCTCAGATTTCATGCAGGAGCTGAGGAACTCAGAGTGTGGGTCCTTCCGGCTTTATCCTGTGGGATAGGCAACCTATGGCACTTTGTGTGGTGTTCATGCTGGTGACCTCTAACTTCACAGGTAGAGAGCCACTTCGTGGCTTATGAGAGGGCAAAAGAGGAGCCTAGACACCTGGCTGTGTTATATAAGGCTTCTAGGCTTCTAGGATTTAGAACCATGAGTCACCCCAGGATTTAAATCACTGGGAATTTCTACCATCTGCATTGATCAGACTCTGTATCCATTCAGGTACTGGCATTGAGGCAGCCCCAGAAACACAGGGCTTCCAGAGCCTTAGGGACTACAGGAATTTGACAGCCCTTCTTCAAAAGAAAACTTTTATGGCAAGGGCCCTATTACTCCCCATCCTAACACAAAAACTTAAAGTGATGTTCACAATCGTTACATAAGAAATTTTGAAATCAATGTCTTAACTCACTGTTAATTAAATATGTGCATGCCTTTGCTTCTATTATTATCTCCAAGAGATAAATATAATATTGCCTGTACTTCTCTATAATTAAAGAAAAAAATGTATGTATGCCGTAATTTGCCTCTTCCAGGTGATATTGCTTAAATGCTGCTATCACACACTGGCGTGAGTTGCCTGGTGCCTGATGCTCTTGTCCTTGTTCCTTAAGGAGCTGTCAATCAAATGTATCTAATAACAACAACCTAGCATGAATGCCAATAAACTTATAAAGCAAAAATACCAAAAATTCAGAGTCTGTATTCATACGCTTAAGCCAAACCAAGTACACCCGCCATCTTTCCACGCTCCTGTTCTGGCATGGAATCTGTACTTTGTGATTTGAACCAATTTTCTTGAAGTGAAAATAAAATTGTTCTTTGAAGTGTTCTCACTGGAGTGAACTCTCTCCCTGCAACTAGATTGAAATTGTGTCATTTTTTTTAAGCTTGAGAACATGAAGAAAATTTGTGGAAGTGGGTTGGCTTCATTAGTACCGTGTGCTCCATGTCATGGCCATGGAAAGTTGATTCCTGTGTCTGTAAAGATTTCCTTACTTTTCTCTTTTGTCTTTATTATTTCTCCTTTTTTATTTTTACTTTTGGTTTTCTCCTTTGTAAACTACTTTTGTTATTTTTAATTATATGTATTCAACTGTGTGTACTTGTATGTGCATGTGTGTATGTATGTGTGTGTATGTATGTGTGTATGTGCATGTGTGTATGCGTGTGTGTATGTGTGTGTTTATGTATGGGCATGTAGGTGTCCATTGGCTATTCAGAAATAACAAGAGGTCATTCCTGATATCATATGCATTCAAGCAGCACCAAACGAATAGAGCAGGTTACATACATGTAGTACTACATATGAAAGCAAAAGAGGCTATGATTTCAGAAGAGTGTAAGGGCAGTTGCAAGAGGGAACACGGGAGAAGTTGTAGGGTGGAAAGAAATGGGGGGGGGGAAATCATGTCCTTATATTTTAATTTAAAAGTCACTACAAAAGATCAGTGCCTTTTCCAACTCTTCCTTTCCCTCCTTCAGTTTTTATTTTGATCATTATTTCTCTATTTCATAAAAAATTACTTTTCATTATAACCTTAACTATGTACAGAGATACACACTGATGTACTGCTTGGCAATAGATTTTTTTCTTTCACTTTGGATAAACTATCTCTTGGCCCTTTTTGTATGTTGAATTCTGTGTTTTGATTCACTTATGCATTAGGATGCAGGTCCTAAGTGGATGTTTTTATAAGTGGATGTTTTTATTGACAATGATTGAATACATTTATGAGGTTCATGGTGATGTGTTGACAAGTGGACACGTATAATGATTCAGTCAGGACACAAAGCATATCCACCCATCAAACGTTTATCTTTTTGTAATATAGTAGGGTTTTTTTTCTTGTTGTTGTTCCTGTGATAAAATATCCTGACAAAAACAATTTGACTTTGTTACTTATTAATTTCTGTGACAAGTCACCATTACTGAGTCAAGTTACAGAAGGAAGAGTTTATTAGGGATTTCAGAGGGTGAGTCCATGACCATCATGGCCAAGAGCCTGGCCGTAGGCAGGCTGGCATGGCACTGGCAGCAGGCATGGCACTGGCAGCAGGCAGGCAGGCATGGCACTGGCAGCAGGCATGGCACTTGCAGCAGGCATGAGGCAGGCAGGCAGGCATGGCACTGGCAGCAGGCATGAGGCAGGCAGGCAGGCAGGCATGGCACTGGCAGCAGGCAGGCAGGCATGGCACTGGCAGCAGGCAGGCAGGCATGGCACTGGCAGCAGGCAGGCAGGCATGGCACTGGCAGCAGGCAGGCAGGAGGCAGGCAGGCACAGCACTGGCAGCAGGCTGGCAGGCATGGCACTGGAGCAATAGCTGAGCACTTACACAGGATTAATAAGTATAAGGCAGAGAGCTTCCTGGGAATGAGGTAGGCTTTGAAACCTTGAAACCTACACCCTAGTGACACATCTACTCCAAAAAGGCCATATCTCCTAATTCTTCCTAAAACGTCCACCAACTGGGAACCAAGTATTCAACCATATGAACCTATGGGAGCCGTTCTCATTCAAAATATCATACAACTTAAGGGAAGAAGTGTTTGTTTTGGTTTACAGTTACAGAGGGCTGCAGTCACTCATGATGGGTTAGTTTCCTAGGAGTGAATGCTATGAAGGAGTGAGCTTGACATCCCCTGTGCTTTAGCTTTCTGTTTCATTGAGTTATGGCTCTTGCAGTGCGTGCTATTGTGGTATTAAGATACAGTCAAAGGAATCCTTGCCAGAGCTGCTACTATCTGGACTGAACAAAGTAATTAGATATATTTTCTTATAAGCTACCCAGTCTAAGGTATTTTGATGTATTAACACTGGAAAAAATGAACTAGTACAAGTGCTTATGAATGCCTAGCAATGATCTGAGATGCCTGGGTATAGAAGGCCATGCCCATGTACAGTGCCGATTGCAGAGACGGGGTTGAGTATGAGCTTGGAGCTCAGAAGACAACGAAGACAGCCGGACAAGCTCTCACTTCGAGTAGAGCTCAAGGATCTGATGGTACGTGATGGCTAAGGCAGAGTTGTTAACTACCTGGCTAAATATCAGAGGTATGACCAGACAGAGTCTCTGGAAAGGGAAACAGGAGATTTATTAGTCCTACATGTCTAAAAAAATATCTGAGGGAGGGCTCTGTAAGGTCAAAGATTATTTATAAAATGAACTTAGAAAAATGAGTGAAAAATAGCTATAAAAGTTAACAACTACCAAAACCAACTTTGGGGGGAAGATTGAATCTCCAGAGTTGCTGTGTCATATTATTCAGAATGTCTTCTTTTCTTTTAACATCTTTATTTATTCTTCTCTTATACAATGCATCCTGACCACAGCTTACCCTCCCTCCACTCCTCAAGTTCTTCTCCTACCTCAGTTCTTTGTGCCCCCAATCCACTCCTCTCCCCACTCAGACTTCTCCCATAAAAGAACAGGCCTCCCAGGGACACCAAACAAAGGGCACAGCAAGATAAGGCACAAACTCTCACACTGACGCTGCACAAGGCAACCCAGTGGAAGGGAAAGGATCACAAGAACAAGTGAAAGAGTCAGAGACACCCCTACTCCCACTATCAGGAGTCCTTCAAATACCAATCCAGCAATCATAACATATATTCAGGGAACCTGCAGCTCCCTATTTAGGGTCCAAGATTGCAGCTTCAGTCATGATCCAGGCTTAGTTGAGGGGTGAAGAATACTCTCTCAGTGTCCTCCAACCCTCTGGCTCCCACAATGCCTCCTTCCTGTCTTCCCTGGAGGGATCTGACGAAGATCTCCAGCCTGGACTCACTCTTTTCATAATGTTTGGCTTGATACTCTCTTCATCTTTGTGGGAAGCCATGGCAAGGCCTTACTCTTGGTGAACACTCACCCTTGGCTCTCCTATCTACTATTCTTCCTTCTGCTTACCTTCCATGATTCACTTGTCAGTTCTCAGAACTTCAAACAAGGTCTCATAGCAACCCACCTTAGTAACCCTTCCTCCTGATCTCTAGATTTAGCCAACATCCTGCTAGATGGATGTTTTTAGAACCCCTGGTAATGGAAAGGCTTTGTGAGAATAACTTAGTTAGACCCCACAGCTGCAGCTAGCTTCCTCCACCTGCAAAGCCCTCTTTTCTTTCCTACCATTCCCCATATCCTGTTTTCAGAGTATATAACCTGTGTGAACAATAAAAATTTTGCCAGCTTGATCAGACTTCTTGACTTGCTGTGCCTTTTTTATTTTCTGGCACATCTCAGTCCTCTCCACAGGGTCTAAGGATCCCACTTGATTGTCCAGCTGTACTGGACACATCTTTCTGCTCTCATCAAAATGTCTACTTTTCAAACTATAAGAACTACAACAAGAACAACAAGAACAACAAGAACAACCAGCCAACCAATCAACCAAAATAGCAGCAGCAGCAGCAGCAGCAGCAGCAACAACAACAACAACAATAAACCCAAACCCCCCAAAAACAAATGAGATAAGGATGCAATAAAAATGAAGAGCTATATATGGAAAAAAACAACAAAAACAAAACAAAAAAAACCAGTCCAAGCCATCCGTGATAAAGGCCAGGCACATAGATCTCTAAAAGGAGGCTATTTTTAAAATATTTGTATTAGTTCACTGATTTAGTAGATGGATACAATGTATTTTGATGATGTTCACTGAGAATTTTATCTATGGATACAATGTATTTTGATGATGCGCACCACCCCTTCCTCTAACTCTTCAAGATCTATCCCTGGCCTTCTTATCTCCCTCAGAACTTCATGTACTGTTTTTATAACCCACTGTGCCCATATACCCATGGGTGTGACACTATCTCTTCAAGATCTATCCCTGGCCTTCTTATCTCCCTCAGAACTTCATGTACTGTTTTTATAACCCACTGTGCCCATATACCCATGAGTGTGACACTATCATCTGGAGTTGGTCAACCATCCAGAGGCCACATAACCCATCTCTTGTCAATAGCCTTTCAGCTAAGGTTGGGGTCTTTGCGTCTTGGCATGTTGACTGGTCTTTGTAGGCAGCTACAGCTGCTATGGAGCTCATGAGTACCAACTATTTTTATTTTTTGAGATGTTATTTTTTTTCACTATATTATCTTTGTTGGTTTTCAAGCTCCTTGGCTCAAGTGAACCTTATGAATGAATGTCCTGAACAGCTAGGACAGGAGACACACCACCATAGCCTAGATTTAAAGACGTGAAAGAGGTGATGCTAGCCAGATACATGGATGATATCTCAAGAATTAGAGCATGTTGGGGAAAATAATGGAAATGATAAAGAAAGCAGAGACTATGAAGTAGAAAAGCATGCCACACGAAAGAGAAGCCTTGCTAGATGGGTGAAGCAGATCAGAGCCTTGGATAAAACAATCAGTGAACTTGACACAAGGTCAGTTCAGATAACCAAGTCTAAGAAACAGAAAGAATGAATGAAGTAACTGAATGAGCTCTCTGAGACTTCCAAGCCACATGTACTGTGAGGTGAGGAACATGTGTGGGCTGTGGGGTTGACTGGGTTTGTGTGGACAGGCGTGTCTGAAGATGTAGAGACATTGGCAGAAAAATCCTATAAGATTTGAAGGGACCAGAAAGCACATGTTCACCGCCAGCCTCTATTCCTCTCTCTCTCTCTTTCTCTCTCTCTCTCTCCTCTTTTTTTCATTTTTGGTTTTCTTGTGGTGTGTGTGTGTGGTATGTCTGTGTGTCTCTGTGTATATATGTTTGTGTATGTATGAGTGTGTGTATATGTGTGTGTGTATGAGTATGTGTGAGTGTGTGTATGAGTGTGCATGTATGTGTGTGAGTGTATTTGAGTGTGTGTGTGTGTATGTGTGTGCATGACTGTTTTTGAAATCACACAATAGACAGAAAAACCAAATCTCAGCACCCTAGTCCTGACTAACATCTTAAAGAATGAGAAAACACCTTGCACTGAAAGCTTCAGAGAAACTCTCAAGAAATCAACATATTGCTGTTAGAATTGCCTCTGCACCCTATCTTGGATTATCAGATCACTGAAGAGCCACCCAGAGATGTGGGGCAGAAATCTCGCGGGCAGGGGGAAGGGAATCCTGCGATAGAGTCTCAGGGCGGTCCGGCACCAGGGCTTCCCGCGCCGCCGCCAGCGGAGAATGCCACATTCACATAGCTGTCGGTGGGCGGGCTGGCGGCTACATCGGCAAGGTTCCAGGGTTCCAAAAGCTGGGAATCAGGCGGAGAGACCATGGACACGTGGAGTCCGGTTTTCCAAAGCTTTTATTGTTCATGGCATGGTGAATGGACGCAACTGGTACACGCTTCCCCCGCCAAAAGTCAGGGGAGACCAGTCTTATAGGGAAGGGAGAAAGGGGAGGGAATAACTTAATTAGCTACGCCCCTGGCCTTTTGATAATTCATTAATATTTAAATCTCTGGAGGTGGAGACTTGTTAGTCACACACTCTACCTGTCCTATGTGACTGAAGGTAACAGGTTAAATGGAGTTACCTCGTCCAAGGCCCAACACAGAGAGAGCTCTGTTCTCTGCATATCTCCTTTGTAATGGAGGGCTGCCTAGGAGGCCACCTTGATACTGACTTAGAAAGAGGTATGTTTTGGAGATTGATTACTTTTGCCTTGTGTTAGACATGAACAAACAACCTCAGCCCAAACTCCTTCATGGGAGACCTTTGTCCTGGAATCAACACTTGCGAATTATTTTCTGTCACACAAAGCCTGTGGTTGGAGAAGCAGGCCTTTTTGTCTAAAAAGATCTTTAAATCCTAAAGTGCAATTTCCTTCAGCATGGAAGAGCCAGGGACATTTGTTGCTTTGTTTAGTTTACAAATTTTTAGAACACACTTTTGCCAAGAATGATTTTAAAAACCCTGCATGTGTTTAGGCCATTAAAAAACTTCCATTTTCCAAGTACATTGGGGAAGGCACATCTATCTCGGTTTATCACAACTAATGTGGAAGTAAGGCTCATATTTTTATGGTTACTGACTATCCCAGTGACAGGGGTAGCCTTTAGTTCTCTTTAACTTAGATATTGCAGTGTGAATACCATGACTACACAGTTTGCTCTTGCTGTGTTCAAAATGTCACACTACCAAATGCATCAGGTAGTCTGTCCTTTGAGGCTTCCTGGGACAACCGGGGGAAGGTTATGGAAGCTAAAGAATACTCAAGAGTGAAGTGCTACTCAAATGTTAACCGCTGCCACCGTCACAAATGGCAGATGGGAGATGCTCACGTGCCTTGCATCTTAGCCTGTTTTCCTATGTCTGCCATAAAATGCCCTGAAAAAAGCAACTTGGGGAGAGAGGGCTTATTTGGGCTCACAGTACACCATGAAGCCAGAGCTTAAGGCAGCTGGTAGCAGCACACCCCACAAACAGGAAGCAGAGACAGATGAAGGCAAACTGCTGTTCAGCGTGCTTCCTCCATTTTCTACCATCCAGATCCTGGCCAGGAAATGGTGCCACTCACAGGGGGTGGGTCTTCCTGTTGTATTTTATAAAAAAGAAAAGGAAGCCAGGAATATGTTTGGTAGAGGTGTAGTGTGGTGAGGGAGAGGGGAGTGGGGAGGGGGTATCTCTGTGGGCCCATGCAGAGGCTTCCCTTCCCCCTGAGGTACCAGCCATAGGACAGATATAGTATAAAATAGAGTTTATTTAGGGCATAGAGAGTTGAGGTTGTAGAGACAGTGAAAGGCAGAGAAAGACACACACACACACACACACACACACACACACACACACACACACATACACAGAGAGAGAGAAAGAGAGAGAGAGAGAGAGAGAGAGAGAGAGAGAGAGAGAGAGACCAGAGGGGGGGAGGGAGAGGGAGAGGGAGAGGGAGAGGGAGAGAGAGAGAAAGAGAGGGGGAGGGAGAGAAAGAGAGGGGGAGGGAGGGAGGGAGAGAGAGACA
The DNA here is from genome assembly GCF_011762505.2 of Arvicanthis niloticus. Classification (NCBI taxonomy): domain Eukaryota; kingdom Metazoa; phylum Chordata; class Mammalia; order Rodentia; family Muridae; genus Arvicanthis; species Arvicanthis niloticus. The sequence continues at coordinate 7,518,879 of NC_047671.1, forward strand.
GAAAGAGAGAGAGAGAGAGAGAGAGAGAGAGAGAGAGAGAGAGAGAGAAGAGGAGAGGAGAGGAGAGGAAAGGAATAGAGGCTGGCCATGAACATGTGGAAAGAGAGGGGGAAGGGGAATGGGGAGAGAAGGAGGGGGCAAACAGCCCCTTTTATACTGAGTCAGGCATACCTGGCTGCTGTCAGGTAACTGTGGGGTGCAGCCTAGAAGGAATGTTAACACCTCCCACCTCAATTAAGGCATGCAAGATAGCACCCTCAGGCATGCTCAGTCCAGAGACACAAATCCCAGGTGATTCTAGACCCCACAAAGTTGACAGTCAACACTGATCATCACATCGTGAACTAACAACAGCGTCTTCCTTCCCGGTCTCACTTCTAAATTATTTCTGGGGAGAGAAGGAGGGGGGACTTTTTTCATGCTCAGTGTTTGAGAGCATGTTCAGTCTTTGAGGTAAGAGGAAGTTCTTCTTCATTATGGCTTCCTGTCTCTCCTTCCCACCGTGGGGTTTTGTGTGTCCCTAGTGCTCTCTGACTGCTTGTTCTCTGTGTGGTCTCCAGTACTGTGATGACTCCGGTGTCCAGGCCTTCTGTACAAGTCCATGCCTCCCCTCACACATCTGCCTGTCCTCTGCATCCCCTTTGGCAACCATATTCCTTCTTCCCTTCTGATGTTTTATAACTCCCTCACATGTCACTTTGTCAGGTAGCCTGTTCTGACTCCTGGATGAACGGTGTCTCAGTAGGTGTCTTCAGAGGTGACTCTGAGCCACACTCCCTGTTGTCTTCTTGGTCGTTTTTCATTGCTCACCTACCGGCAAGCTCAGTAGATCAAGGTCTGTGATACTGTGTTTGCACCAGTGTCCATAGAATATAGTAGACGGCATGTTGCCTCTAGGGTGCTTAATGCTCGCTGAATCTGAGTAGTGTCAGGTACAGATCGCAGTAGGCATGCGTGGGTAAAATCCAGTGTTCACTAAGGAGAACAGTGTGTGTGATAGAGAAGGATTTAGCAGCACGGATCTCCATTTGCAGGATATCTGTGGCCGCGTGACTTTGAACATGAGATATGACTTTTTAGTCCTCTCACCTAGCATGTGGTGGACATGACACCTTTTGTTCACACAGGCATAGCTTGTGGGATACCCTGATGGCTCTGTGGTCAGTGGTGGCTGTGAATAGTTCTCTTTTTTGTGCACATAAGTTACCCTCTCTTGGTTAGTATCATATGTAGAAGTTATACATTTTATATATAGTATTCTAATATATATACAGATTTTGTATTGTAGATATTTGCTGTAGAATTGCAACCACTGGTTATTGGTTATTGATAATCCAAATAAACTTATTTATTTTTAAATTTACAAAGGAATAAGATATACATTAGGCAAAGGTTTTTTGTTTTTTTTTTTTTTTCAAATGGCACCAAAGTTAAAACCTCATTGAGGAATGTTTATTGCATTGTGTCAGGTTTTAGTTCTAAGTACTTAGCACACGAGCATTAGACATTTACTGCTCAGCTCAGCTCTTGTCAGACTGTGCTGCTCTTAGTCTGATGATGTTTTCAATGCCAGGTGTCAGACTTTTTAAAATAGAAAAATCCATACATTTTCGTTAATGTGTAGCAACCACAACTGGGGTGCTGTCTTCTCTCCAGGGGCGTAAAAATCAATGCCTCTCTTCTGTGAGATGGCTGCTCCTCACAGCTCATTGGCCACAGTGTCAACCTTAGCTGAATCTGAACTTAAAAAAGGTTTTTATAGGCCATCGATCTCAGGATCTCTCCTTTCTTCAGCTTCTCTTTGTAGCCCTCTCACTGTGGACATGAAGGCTCTGGGGCAGACAGGTGGAGCTGCTTTTCAAGTTCCTGGCAGGGCACTCATCCCAGTTAAGCTGGCTTATTAGCCATGGTGGTGGTGGTCTCCCCCCAACCCCCTGTGTGTGTGTGTGTGCGTCTGTGTGCACCAGTCAGTAATTCCTGAACACTGTCTTGCTCACAACATCCCTGAGAACAGGCCCAGATTACTGGTTTAGGAAGCTTGAGCTCTGGTAAAAAGAGCTCGGATCCTGGATCAGAACTTTTAGGATTCATGCCCTTCTTCTCCTCTGTTTGGTGACAGAGTTATTAACAGCTGTATCGCAGGGCTGTGTAGAGAGTGGATGAAAAATATACCAGGCAAAGCAAGCTGTGCTGTCAAGGTTACGTGTAAACAAATGTTGAAAATAGAGTTCCTTAGTCCTGTAGCTAGCAGCATGAACAACAAAACATGTGAGCACTCGCCTTTACCCAACACCCCTGCCACTCTCTCCTCCTTATCCAACATGCCTGCTGTTCTCTCTGTAGTTCCTGGTTCCACAGAATATCTCCTTTGTGATGAGACAAGGTATCTGGAATAATGATGGCCAGTGTTGGCATGTGGGAGTGAACAGGATGCCTGAGTGTATAGGTTTCTCAGGTGCCTCCTTGATCTAATGACCACAGCATCCGGGTCTGGGAGGTATCCCTGGGCATCTCCTCTCAGTGAGAGGTCGAGGACAAAAATCTCAGTCAAGGCCATGGAAAGACTGTGCCAAAAACTGAACCTGGATTCTGGGATTATTTTACTATAATGTTTCCTAATAGGATAAACCAAGCACTCATTCACCGAAAAGATGAATGTGGCCATCATGTCTTGACAGGAAGGGATGGCCAGTGGGAAACTTAGGAAGTTGTCGTGGACCGCTCTGCCCCACACTTGGGGACCAAAATGTCGTGGACTGCTCTGTCAATGTTGGAATCCACACTGCCAAAAGCCTTGGGGGCTAAATTGTTAGAGCCTGCACTGCCCCAAGCTGTTCCAGTCCATGGATCAGGTTCAGCAAGAGAGAGAGTGAGGACAAACCCAAAGAATGGAGACCAGACAGTGTGATTCAATCCCAGTGATTCTTCAGCCTCTCTTCTCTCTTTCCAAGTCCCTATATCCTAGTACCAATTCTCAGGTCCCTAGTTCCTAGTACCAGCTGTAATAAGTCTCAAGTCCTAATTCCAATTCTAAGTTGCTAGTCTCTTTCCCAGTTCCAAGTTACCTGTCTCAAGTCTCAAGTACAAGTACTCTCTTCTGTCTGCCTTCTATATGTTTCACTTCTAAGTCATGCCTTTAAGTCACGCCTTTAAGTCTCACACACCCAAGGGAAGATCCTGGGTACCTAAAACAAGATGTTATCAGAGTGTGCTCAGCTGTTGTAGGCTGTTGTAAACAAGTCTCTTGTCAGGGTATGTGGCTCAAGATGGCTGTAAGAATGATAGCCGCCTTCTGTCTCAGCTCCCCACAGGAAGTGAGTGGTGAGTGCAGCACTGCTAACTAATGCTTGCTCAGCAGGTGGTGATGGGCATGATGGTTCTGCTAAAAAAGAGAAGGCAGAGAGATGAAAGAGCCTGGAAGAGAGATATCCATGTGGATATCCAGAAATCTGTTTTGCCCTTCCCCCCTTGTACATAGCTCCAAGAAGCTTGGCTCTGGGAACAGATTTTTTTTGCATCTGGCTCCTCGCCACTTTTCAGGTATGTGCTATTTTTTCTAAATTGCCGTGGTTTATTGGAGCTGTGGGAAGGCTTAAATAATATGTATAGGATTCCTAGGACAGTCCCTGGCACATTTTAGAGTTTCACTGTATCTTAACTACTGCTACTTAAACTACTGTTGCAGCCCAAGCTGCCCCACGTTGGGCACCAAAAGTGTTGCGGACTGCTCTATCAATGTTGGAACCTGCACTGCCAAAAGCTTTGGGGGATAAATTGTTAGAGCCCGCACTGCCCCAAGCTGTTTCAGTCCACGGGTCAGGTTCAGCAAGAGAGAGAGTGAGGACGGACTCGAAGAATGGAGACCAGACAGAGTGTGATTCAATCCCATTTATTCTCCAGTCTCTTCTTTTCTCTTTCCAAGTCTCAAGTCTTGAGTTCCTAGTCCCTAGTTCCTAGTCCTTAGTGCCTCCAAGTTCCAAGTTTCCAGTTTCAAGTTCTAGTCTCGAGTCTCATCTAAGTTCAAGTGTCTAATTCCTAGTTCTCTGTTCAAGTGTCTGATTCCTAGTTGCCTGTCTCGAGTCTCAAATGCCTACTCCAAATTCTCTTTCCAAGTCTTGAGTGTCTAATAAATCTTCTTCCGAGTTGTCTAATCCAAGTGTCTTCTATCTAATAATTTCTTCTGTCTGCCTCTCACCTTTTATATGTCTCACTTCCAAGTCACGCTTTTAAGTCATCCCCTTAGTCTTATCTCTAAATCACATCTTTAAGTCTTACACACCCAAGGGAAAATCCTTGGTATCTAAAACAAGATGTTATAAGATTGTGCTCAGTTGTTGTAGGCTATTGTAAACAAGTCTCTTGTCAGGGTATATGGCTCAAGATGGCTGCAAGGATGATAGCTGCCTTCTGTCGGCTCCTCACACACTACAGTTGAGTTGTGTTTGCATACTGAGACAAGGTTTAGTATTCTAAAGAAACATGTTAGAGGCATCCCATGGCACAGTCTAGGAATATCTGAGAATTACTACTCAGTGATCGAGAATATTGATGATTGGGTAATCACGGAAAATCAGGGACAGGTCCAAGAACACTCTCAGGTCCTCCTGGGCATCACTGGATGTGGTGACCCAAATGCACCACAGTTTATACGCTAAAACATGAATGACATCATTCATATAGCCAGACTTATTTTAGTCAGAAAATTTTGTTTCTACTTGGATGGCTGCATGCCAGATAGGGACAGGATTCCAGAAGCTACCACACAAGGCTGACCATCAGCAGTCTCTGTGCAATAAGATATCTCAATCATCTTGGCCTGTCATAAAAGAGTTCCATAGGCCAGATACTTAAAAAGTAGTCATATCGTTCTTATAGTTCTAAAGCTCAGAGAGGCCATGGTCAAGTTGGTGGTAGGGCTTGTTGCTAGTGAGAATTCTCCTTTTGTTGTGTCAGCATGCAGACTTTCCTCCACTCATAATGAAAGAAATTCTACTAGTGTCCAAAGATACTAATTCTATTGAATAATGCTCCACTCTTCTGGCTCACTGAATCTTAATAACATTTCCTAAAAGTCCTATCTCCAAATGCAGACATGCAAGGTTAAGGAGCAACTCTGAATCATGTGGCACTGAGTCTGCAACACCAAGCATATTTTGCTTTAAAAGCTCCATAGACAGATCTGTCTGCCACCACCCCCACCTGGAATTACAGCTAGCATGTTCCCAAGGAGGTATGGCTAGGCTATGTTTCTCTAGGTGTCCATAGGGGATGAAGGACACTTTACAGACAATGTTGCAGCTCTTCAACATCCCAGCATACTGTGGGTAAAGCAATCTATGCTCTTGGCATTCTTCATTCAAGAAAGTGGTATGAGTATGCCTGTGAAGAATACATAGCACCACTTCCTGTATCAGGCACTGTGTCCCATGCACAGATTGACAGACACCAAGTCAGATGCAGCTAATTCTAGAACACAGCTAACCTTGAATCACTCAGAGCAAAATCAGATTTTACAAATCTTTTAGAGAAAGAAGTATGGATGTTTATCCTTGTGTATGTTTTATGGATGTTGAGATATGACACATCTGCTGGTTAAGGGTATGTGCTTACTGATTAAGGCTCAAATTGATCTACAATAGGCTTATGACTATCAGTGGTATACAGTGAGTCTTGGAATAACTGTAAAATGTCACATCTCAGTATTCTACTGATAAGGAACCAGGAGGGTCAGATGAGGCAACACACATACATGCTTCCATAGTAGTGACGATGGCTGATGCATATCACACACTTGTGAGATCATTTAGTCAGTGTTCAGAAGTTCTGAAAGTTCTCTATGCACTAGAAAACATTTCATATTGTAGGCAGAGTATCAAACAAACAAACAACAAACAAAAGGCAGAGCACATGTGTCTTAGGTTTTTCCTGCTGTGAACACACGCCATGTCCAAGGCAACTCTTATAAGGATAACACTTAATTGGGGCTGGCTTATAGGTTCACAGGTTCAGTCCATAATCATCAAGGTGGGAGCATGGCAGCATCTAGGCAGGCACTGTTCAGGAGGAGCTGAGAGTTCTACATGTCCATCTGAAGGCTGCTAGCAGAATACTGACTTCCAGGCAGCTAGGGTAAGGGTCTTAAAGCCCACACTCACAGTGACACACCTACTCCAACAGGGCCACACTTTCTAATAGTGCCACTCCCAGGGCCAAGCATATACAAACCATCACATAGGCAGAGTGTCAAACAAACAACAAACAAATTGCAAAGCACAAGTTTCTTGAAGAGCTGGTGGTCCTGTGGAGTGGACAGACTGGAAGCAGGGCTCTAACCATCAGCAAGGCACCTCAAGGTGGAGACATTTAGATGGAGAGAAAAATTTTCTTTCTATGGCATGTGGAAGGAAAGCATTTCCATGGTGAAAGGTCACCTGAGGCTTAAATCCAAAGATGAAGTAAGGTTGGCCATGTGTGGCATCAGGTATAATTGCTAGAACGAAAAGGAAGTAAGGAGCTTGCTAGAGTCAGGGGGTTTTGAACCCGTGCAGGGGTGTTCAGTGAGTGAGTCAAGAAAGATGAAGACTGGGGAGGCATCGGGGCAGGTGCAGGGCTGACCTGGGAGATGACTGAAAAGCTTGCTCTATTCTAAGGAAGGTAAGGAAACACTGGTTACCATCATGGTTGACTTGCTGGGAACTGTGAGGTGATGGATGGTCCAGGGTGATAAGATTGCTGTGCCTCATGGGGGAGGTGGCAGGCAGTGGTGATGGAGTAGTCAAGGTCATAATGACATACCGGGACAATTTTCTCTGTGGCCTTCTTTTTTCCTAATGCTGCTTTTGTACAATTTAGTTTTTAATTTGGGTGGGGCTTTGATTAAAATGGCATTTTTAAAAAAAGCTGAATTTATTAATGTTTTTCCTTTAAGTTTTTTTGTCTCTTGCTTTGAAAGGTCTTTCCTCAATCAAAATTCCACCGGCATTCTGCTCTAAGGCTTTTGTGTTTTTGGTTGATTTGCATGTACGATTTCAGTGTTTGTGGGTACACTTGGTTTAATAAAAAGATGTAATCAAGAAAGGTTACATTTAAAAAATTATTGTGATAGCATTATTTTTGAACAATATGGTATTAATGGTTGATTGCGAAACATTCACTTGCTAAAAATCTCTTGATTCTGTGTAGAAAGGTGCCCCCCACGTAAGTGGATAACTGTGCTCTGCCTCCACAATAGGGTGTCTGGGGAGTGTAGGACTAGAAGAAAAAATTAAATGGTGAAAGGACTACTTCTTTCATTCTCATAAATCAGGGGCAAGAGAAGCCTGGTGAATTGTTTCATTTGGAATTGATTCTTGTTCAGCCCACCCTGTTCTGTCCCAATTAGAATTTTATTTATTCTCTGGACTGCACATCTGGCATTTACAAATCATTTTTTAATTGGTAGTTAACTTTGCATAGGTTTTCACTGCACTTCAACTCCCCAGATATGCAATCACGCCTCTCATTTCCTTCCCTTGGCCTCCTGATATTCAAGAGTCCAGGCTCACCAGGGGCAGGCATGGGAAAGCATGGCTGTGGCATGATTGTCCCTGTTTGTCATCACTTCTTCATAATTGGAACATTACAGTCAAACATGCACCTCTCAAATTGGCTAATATATTTGTCACTGTCATGGGCAGAAGGCTTCTCTTTACTAAAAAAAAAAAAAAAAAAAAAAACAAAACAAAAAAAACAAAAAACAAAACAAAAAACCCAGCTGGGACCCTCTTCCTTTGGAAACATGAAAAGTGAGCTTGCTAAAAGCTCTCAGCCATTCTTTGCAAAGCCTTTTCTGACACACTGCAGCCACTGATCTGTTCAACACTTGACTTGGGATACCTGTCGTGTGCAGCAGTGATAAATGCAGAGTCGATACGTGTGAATAGCGTGCTGTGACTGATGCCCTTCGGAGAGCCCAGGATGAAAACAACCCAGTAAACCAACAGCCCTGTGCTGGGAGTTGATGGCAACACGTGGGCACAGCTCTGGATAGCACCTATGCACCCTGGAGAATGGGCTGAAGTCACATCATTTGCCCCTTAAACACTCCATGTGACTTGTATATGTGGGGCTTTGACTAGAGTCAGGGCCAGATCTGGGCCCAAGCAGCCCTCTCGCAAGCCAGGTCAGGCTACCGACTCTCCATAAGCCCATTAAACTCACAAGTAATAGTAAAAAGCAACACACAACAAGGTTATTCATCGTGGCCAAATCAGGAAGAGGAACAAAGAAGTCCTATGACTTCTCCTCACGAGCCTATCTTCAGGGTTCAGGCAGGAGGTGTAGGTTGAAGTAAGAAAGCAAGAGATCTGCGTCGTGCATCAGTGTTTGTCAAGATGTGGCCCTACACATCCTTGACTTACACTGTCTGCGTTCCAGTCTTTCCTGCAAGGTGGTGTGACATCGGGCTTCTGTCTTCTCATCTCAGCAAGAGATTTCTGAGGAAATTCCAATGTCTTGGTGTTAGCTAAGGACTATCTAGTTAGCTTCATCCCTCAGCTTGAAACAGCCTAGAATCACTTGAGGGCATATCCATTAAGTGACTACACAGACCACCTTGGCTCTGGCCATGTCTGTGAGGAGTTGTCTTGGCTAAGGATTGATTTGGAGGGATCTGTCCACTGTGGGTGGCATCATTCCTACACAGGGTCTGGGCTATACAAGAAAGTTAGCTGAAGAGAATAATCTTCATCTATGGCTTTTGATTCACAATCCTGTCTTGAGTTTCCACCCTGACCTCCCTCAATGATGGGTTATGACTTTAAATCCTTTCCTCACCACATTGTTATTGGGTCAATCTGACTTCAGTATCACAAAGAGGTCTGTATGACAATAATTGCCCAGACTGGGCATGGTGATGTGGGGACCCACAGTACTTTGTGATGGTGAATCTCTACTGCCAGTGTGACTAGATTTAGAATCACCTGGGGATACACACGCTCCTGGATTTGTCTGTGGAGCATTTCCAGAGAGGATTGGCATAGAAAAGAAGCTCTACCACAAAGGTGAGTGGCATCACTCCTCTGTTCCAGACTAAGGGAAAAGGAGGTTAAAGGGGAAAAGTAGAAGGGACCAGCTTTTCCCTTCTGCTTCTTGTTCTGCCAAGACATGAAGTAAAGAGTCCCAGGGTCATGGAGTCACCTTGCATCTTGACCTCCCAGCCAGGATGTACCATATCCCCTCAAACTGTGAGCCATTTTAAATACTTCCTTTTAGTGTTTTATCAGTGATTTGTACCAGGGGTAGGAAAGTGGTCACTGTATTCACACAGCCCAGCACAAGAACTCTGCAGGTGGACGAAGCATTGACAGACACTAGGTTTCACTAGGAACCAACTTTTTTCATAAACACTTCAGTCATGTCCATATAGCTTTGCTATTAACAAAACCAAAGGTGCTAGTGACAACTTTCAAGCAAGAGACGAGATGCTTTTCTGTGTGATAAGAAGGTCTCATATAAGACTGCAGCAACACAGAAGAGGAATGGTGTCTCTCCTACCTATCGCCCTGGATGCTGCTTGTTAAGAACACCCCACACATGTGATGAAGTAAAATAACTGCACAAGTGGAGGAAGTCATGACAAGGGCCAAGGAGAACTCAGGGGTCACAGCATTAACACACCCTCTTTTTGTCTATGTGTCTATGTGTGTACACATTTGTGTGTGCACATGTTTGCATATGTGTGACTGTACATGTTAGAGGTCAATTTGGGGTGACCTTTAGCATCCTTCAGGTGCTGCCCATCTTGGTCTTCGAGACAAAGGTCTCTCACTAGCCTTGGGCTTTCTGATTTGGACAAGATAGCTGGCCATTGATACCTAGGAATCTCTCTTCTCTACTTCCTTAAGTTGGGATTACTAGCCTGTGCCACCATGCCTGACTTTTCCATCCTAGTTCTGTGTGTTGAACTCACATCCTCATACCTGTCTTCCAAGCAGTTTCCCAACTGCAGCATCCTTTCAGCCTGTGACTAACACTTTCCTTAGGGGAAGAAAATAGGATTCTCAGAGCCTGAGAAGGTTGGGTGGGATCAAATGGGCTCACAGTTCACTGACAAGGATGAATTTTCTGTCTGCATTGTTGCTCCACAGAACTCATTTTTTTTTTTTTGGTATAAAAATCAGTTCATTATATGGATTAACCTAATTAACCAAGGAGTGCTGTTACATTCTCCTTGAACTAATTTTATCACTGTTGGAATGTCACCTTTGTAAATGCAACCAAAAATGAATGGAATTATAATGTCATTCAACTTGTTTGAGACTTCCTGTTTTTATTTTTTAAATGAATTACTCAGATATCTATAGTTACCTGTAGTATAGTATATTTCTGTAAATAGGCAAACTGGACAGAGCAAGATTGCTATTTTGATGGTTCATTTCAGATCACAATTTTCTTATTTTTACTATAAAATAATTACTAGCTTGTAGAACACACTGGGAACCTGGAATGATACCAAAAGCTGTAATTACACACACACACACACACACACACACACACACACACACACACACACACACCCTGGTGGTCTAGTCTGGAGGAACAAGAGGACTCTTTGTATTGAAGGCATCTGATGGATGTGTCCTGGACATTCTTGCACAGTCCTGTTCTGCTTCTATCTCAGAGTACAGAGTTGGTCAACCAGAGGGAAGGAAGACTTCCAAGTCTGTAATGGAGCTCTATAGAGAAGCAGGGTTTGTATAATAAAGGTAAACATGTCTCATCACATAGTAAACATATGTGTCCCACCTAAATCAGGTTTAGAAACAAAGATCAGAAATGACCACATAGGACCAAAAGCGACAAGTTAACAAGCCTCTTCTCAAAGAATTTAGCTAACTGGAACCCTTAGGCAGAATGTGAGGAACCTTAACCATGGAGGAAGAAGTCAAGGAAACAGGAGCTAGGGGGAGGGGCAGAAGAAGACCATGGTATTAGTAAGATGACCTTAGAGACTTAAGTTTTGGCTCAACTTGCCAAAATTGATGGAAGTGTGTGTGTGTAAGCTTTTGCTGTGACGGCCATGTGATGACCGCACTTACAGCAGAAGTTGGAGGACACTAAAATCTCTGGTAGTGTGAATGAGAGAGCACTCATTACATAGAGTGCATAGGGTGAGCAGCCCTGAAAATCTCCTAGCACAGCTGCACGTTTAATGACAGATCCATGCTGGCAACAATGGTAGTTGCTTCTGACGGTTGTTGGGAGTTGGGACAGGACTGGGGAGAAGGAGAATGTGATGGTGAATGCCTTCAACTTGACAGAATATAGAGTCAGCTTGCAGATGAACCTCTAGGCTTGCCCATAGGGGAATTATCAATAATACAGTAATTGATGGGGGAAGACCAGTTACTGTGAGTGGCCCTGTTCCCTGGCTGGGATCCTGGACTATAAGAACAGAGAAAAGGAGCTGAGCTGAAGCATGCATCCACCACTCTGCTTTTTGATTGTAGATGCCATGTGACCAGTTGCTTCAAGTTCCTGCTGCCCTGATTTCCCTATCATGGTAGACCTTACACTTTAACAGTAAGCCAAGAATAAACACTTTCTTCAGTATTTTTTTATCAGAGTATTTTAGTCACAGAAATAGAAAAAGAAACTAATAAGATAACAGGTCAAGTTCCAGCTCTTGAGACAATATTACATTGTTTTTATAAAGGTTAACTGCAACTTGTGCAAAAGAGTAAGTTAATAAGTAATATTGTTTTGTGCATGTACTTTTATAAACATTCTATTGTAAAGAGGTTTATGTACACATATAATATATATGTTTGTATACACATACATTTATTTTGAGGATGTTGAGGGTAGATCCAAGGCCTTGTGTGTGCTAGGCTCTATCAGTCAGATACATCTATTGTTCTATGTCTGTGTGTGTATGTGTGTGTGTGTGTGTGTATGTGTGCGTGTGTGCAGGCCAGAGGTCAGTGTTGGTTGTCTTAATCAATTATTCTCCACGTTACTTTTTGGAACAGGGTCTTTCCCTGAACCTTCAGTTGGATTGGCTGGCCAAGAAGCCCCTGAGATCTATTGTCTCTGCATACCCAGCATTGGGATAACATGCACCACCATTTCCAGATTTTTATGTGAGTCCCGGGGATTTGAACTCATGTCCTTATGCAAGCAGATAACCTACTCAGCCATCACTCCAGCTCCATTATAAATACTTTAAAAAGTCCAGGAGTTAATTATAGATCATTTTACAGTTCCTCTTGGTACTGTCATGACTTTTTTCAAATTAATAGGTAATAATTATCTCATCAGAAAAGGATCATGACTATTCCTATGAGAAACAGAAAGCAATTTCAGAAGCATAATTTCATGCTTCTGTGGTCTTAACGTACATTTCTCCATGTGCTTACCTATAGCTGAGGTAAGCAACTGTCAGTAGAAAAAGAAGAGGAGTTGGTGCTGTTTGACCCTTTATCTAGGGAGATGTGAAGGAACATCTACTCACCCCAGATAGGGAACCCGTCGTAAAACAAGTAACAAATACTGCTAAAGTCCATCTTGGTGAGCCAATGATTTTATTGGGGTTACTTAATGGGTGAGAGGTTACATATAAGAGCAGAAATGACTCAAAGACTGCTGTGTCATCAAAGCCCACCCCAGGTTGAGGTACAGCTCACAGAGGCTAGAAACCTGGAGCTCAGTGCATGGAGTACAGATGGATGAGGTTGGAGAGTATCCGTTCCAGGAAGCTCAGTTGATCTGAGTCTCCTCCTGGTAGCTCAGCTGCTCATCTCTGTTTGTTTCAGGCTATATGGCTTGTCAGGGAGTGACTTTCAGCAATCCTTACTATTTGTATCCTTTTGGGATACAAATACAAATAAGGATTGCCCAGTGATACTTGTAAGTTCCAGGAACTTCCTGAAATTGTTTGAGTGCTTTCCTCTTTTCTTAATTAACTTTTCTGCACAATGGAAGGCTCCAATCTTGGGAGGAAACTGCTACATAATACTTGGCAGTTAACTGGATGCTCCCAGCTTCTTTTGCAGAAAGATACCCTTCTTTCATGTAGTTTATAAACAACAGTGAATTAAACTTTTACCAGTTGGACCATGGGATGCCCACTTAGGTCCTTTCTCCATTTTTCCTGTCACTCTTCTTTCTAACTAGATGTCCTTTGACACCTCAACTAGGAAATCACTCAGGGTTTTAAAAAATGCACCAGGAATCATTCTTCCCCACAGCATGTCCCTTTAGTTGAGTGCCATTGTTCTCTGGGAAGCACCACATGCTCCCCCTGTCCCCTCTGTGCAGAGGTAAGCATGGCTCTTCCTCATGCTGAAGCTCCCCACTTCCTCTTGGGTTCCCCATGAGACTTGATTAGATATCAGTATCCATAGAGAAGGCTAGCCCTGCCTAGCTAATGCACATGCCTATAAGCCCTCCCTGTAGCTCTGGCTCTTTCCTGTTTAGGTACTGTCTACTACCTACTCCTAGCATTTGGAGTAGGGGCTCTTCAGTGGCAGGTAAGTGTGTTAGCTGGCTTCCTGTCACTGTAACAAATACCTCAGACAGGGAGATGCCAGAACCCGCTTCCCTGGTGAGAAACTTTGGCATCTGGAAGTCTGTTTGCTAGACAATCACAGACAGTACTCTCAGTAGGGCAGCGGCTGGGATCTGTGAGAAGGGAAGTTCTGAGCAGGCTGGATTCTACGATCCCATTATTATGTTTCTGAAGTCTGTCCTGAGAAGGTTTCTGTGTAGAGGTCCCCTGTCCAGCACAGACAGCTTGCCAAGTCTTCACACACACACAGCTGATTTCCTCAGCTGTCAGAAGACTCAACTCTTTGTATGAATCCAGATGACAGAGTATCTCACACTTCAATTTACTGAATCAGATGAACTATCACCAAAGAGACAGAGGAAGCCAGCCAGCCCTGTGTATAGTATTACCATGTTTAAGCTTTTCTGAGCCTCCATCTAAATAGGGCAATTCTCAGAGATGGTATCCTGTACTGAGACCCAGGCCTGGTTTGAACCCAGCTTCCTAGCACATGTGGGTATCAGCTGTGTCTAAAACCATGATGGCTTTAAAAATCCATGCTGCTTGGTGAACAGAGGAACATAAAGGAGTGACAGGGCTTGGGGTGTGGCTCAGTGGTAGAGCATCCACCTGTAATCTCCCAGTAAGTGCCTAGGGGTGTGGCTCTATGGGAAGGATTGGTTTATCATGGAGCATGGTTGGCCCCTGCACTATAAAAACAAACCAAGGAGACTCCTAAAATGTGAAAAGCTTAACATTACTTAGTGCTACTGAAGTAACTTCCACCATAAGATCCATCAAGTGAAGTCTCATGAAAATTTTCTCCTTATGTCTCTTGTGAGATGGTCATGGGTTCCTTAAGTGTTTCCTAGATTGAAGGGCCTCCAATAGACAAAATAAAACCTCCTGCTATTCCATCCTGGGGAGAGTCTCAGTACATAAAATGACTGCAGAGCAGAGGGCTGAGGTGGTCCTCTGAATCCGTATGAAAAAGTAGGCCATGATAGCAAGTCCTTGGCATCCCAGCACCGGTGAGGTGGAGACAAGTATCTCTCTGAACCTGGCTGGCCAGCTTAAACTTAACCCAGGTTAGTGGAGGACCCTGACCCAAGAATTGAGGGTAGGAAGCTCTGGAGTAATGACATTGGGCTGTCTTCTGATTTATAAGCACAGAGAGAGAGAGAGAGAGAGAGAGAGAGAGAGAGAGAGAGAGGAGAGAGGAGAGAGGAGAGAGGAGAGAGGAGAGAGGAGAGAGGAGAGAGGAGAGAGAGGAGAGAGAGGAGAGAGAGGAGAGAGAGGAGAGAGAGGAGAGAGAGGAGAGAGAGGAGAGAGAGGAGAGAGAGGAGAGAGAGAGGAGAGAGAGAGAAGAGAGAGAGGGGAGAGAGAAGTGAGAGAGAGGAGAGGGAGGAGAGAGAGAAGAAAGGAGAGAGGGAGAGAGAGGGAGAGGAGAGAGAAAAGAGAAAAGAGAGAAGAGAGAAGAGAGAAGAGAGAAGACACCTGCCCTGTACTGAGGTTCATGTGTCAAGGAGCAGGTATTGGGTGCAGAGAGGCTCGTTCCCACATTCTCTGCTGGTCCTTCCTGGGTGTTTTCCATTGTCCCTGCCACAGTTTCACGTCCTGATATCGGGTGGCCACAGGGCCTCTCGGGGCTCAATTGACAGACACAGAAGTTATTTCTAAGGTGCTTGTCTAGCTTCATCACCAAAGAGCATTATGGTTTACATATCAGGCTAAAAATACAATTCTTAGAATAGGAGCACTGTGTGAGTAATGTTATTATGCGCTCCCCTTTGATAACTGCATTTTACATCTAATTTTGCTTTAATAACATGTTATTGTCATTGGTTGTTCAATACACAAGGAGAGTGGAGGGTCTGCTGAGGTGAAAAGCTCTCACCAGGCTTCTGAATTGCCTTCCCTGCAGCAGCACCTCAGATTATTAGTTTTATCTTTAATTTGATAGCAGCCTCTGTTGAGCATCTATATTTTTTATTATATCTTTATTCACTGAAACGTCTTCCTCATGCCCATACGGCATACTCTCACCTGATTACTGTATGAAGAAAATCGCAATGAAAATGCAAATGGATTGTAGCCAAACTTCTGTGGCTAGGCCAGTTTGCATAATTGGGAGGGTCTCATGTATTCTTTTTTAGTATTTAAGAGTTTCTGGTTGCTTGGTACAAACATTACTTTTCTGTGTCTGAAATCCCCCTGAGCATTACTTGCTGAAGCCCATCCAGTCAGTTTTGCAGACAATAAGACAGTAACCCAGACAAAACTGAATTACCAAAGGGTTTGTGGGTAAGTATACTTGTCCCAGAAGAGTCCTGGAGTGTTTTAATTTCCCTGTGTGCTGATTGTGTCATTATGGTCTTTCCTCTACTTTGGCCCAGTTCATTCTCTGTATCTTTGTAGTAAAGTTTTATTAAAAATGTGTTTACTGTGATGTCCATATGTCACTATCTTCTGAGGAATCTGACGGTACAGGAGAACATTTATGCACAGAGCATTTGATTAAAAAATATTGAATTTTCAGGACTTGGTAAGCATTTGGGAGACAGACAGGATGTTTGAGGCCAGCATGGACTACTTGGTGAATTTTAGACCAGTCTGAATTACAGTATAAGTAGACCCTGTCTCAAAACCCATTTCTCTGAGAAAGGTGTTAACATCCAAGGCCTGTGAGCTTCTGGGAAGGTGAAAGAAGCAATATGGGCTTTCCTCCTGGTAGGTCCTCCTGTTACTGGGGTCACTTTGAGAATCAAGTATTTTTAGGTTCTTGGCATCTTATTCAGAGAAATGGAGACAGTCACATAGATTATAAAGTGACAAGGAAACTTTATGCAGAAGCAAATCAAGGGACAGTCATGCTGCAGGACAGCAGCAGGTCACTGGAGCTACAGTACTCAAGGACCGGCTCCTAATCCCGTATGCCTTTCTTGAGGCCACAAATAGGAGGAATTGGTTGCTAAGTGTTGTTGTGAAGGTGTTCTGTTTTGATTGACAGGTTTGGGTTATGTAAGCCTTTGTTCACTACATATGTTCTTTCCCCTGTTGCATCTGATATCAATGCACACAAAACTATGCATAGGTGGGAGACTTCCTTCAAAGTTCTGTGACAGGGTAGAGTTTGCATTTCTGCACAGGCATCTATAACCATCTATCCAGACTGCTCTCCCACCTCTTATTTTCCTATGTATCCCAAATCCCTATGTATTTGAAGGGAAACTGACCACAGAAGGTCATTGGAGGTTGCTAGAGGGGGAAAGGTCTAGTCCATTGTTTGAAGTGGGGTGTACATGCTAAGGGCACACAGCACTCCCTAAGACCTGAAGTCTGGGAACCTCCCAGAGGGAGCCCTCTTGCGGTGCAGCAGCATAGTGTTTGGATGCACTCGTGGGACCCCTTGAAGAGGCCATCCTCTGGGACAAGATGGCACAAAAGCAAGTGCATGTCCAAACGCCTGCTATAACCAGTCGCAAAAATGGTCAGACATCTGGAAACTCAAGCTCAGAGCATCCTTATGAACATTTAACTTCCAACACCTTATGCCTTGATAGCAATATAGTCACATATTCATGTGTACTGTATTTTAATAGACAAATCTATTTATATTTAAATATTTCATGAATAAACACTTTTAACACTTTAAATATTAATTTTACATATCAAATAGATCATGTTACAATACTAAATTCACTAATTATTTGATATAACATTATCAAAACAGGCTGGAGAGGTAACTCTGGCTAAGAACATGAATGTTCTTGTAGAGGGTCTAGGTTATGTTCCCACCATCCATGTGGTGTGCAATGGTCTGTAATTTCAGTTCCAGGGAATCTGATCTCTCTTTTGACCTTCTTCGGCTCTTACATTCTTGTGGTGCACATACATAAACTCAGATACACACTCATATATTCACAAGATAAAAAGGGATAATTATTAGTGTTTGGTATTTAGTAGTGTTTAGTGTGTTAAATATGTTCTCTATGTGTATGTCCATCTCTTTCCAAAACACACAGACACACAGCTACATCCACATACATACATATGCATACACACACATTCACACATGCACACAAGTATGCACACAGGCACATACATGCACACACATGTTCACACACATACATATATGTACACACACATGAACATAAGCATGCACATATGCACATACACACATACTCACACACATGCTCACACATATACATAATGTGTACACACACACACAAGCACACACACAGGTACATATATGCACACACATGCACACACATGCACACACATACTCACACACACATGTGCACACATACAGAGACACAGTTTTTACTCCTCTTCTGTGCTCTGTGGTCCCCCCCATTTTTATTCCATTCCTCTTCTCCAACCTTTCTAAGTACTGTGTTCCATCTCCTCTCCCTTGAAAGTCTCTACTTCACTAATGGCCCCTTAGTAATTTCCTGACCCCAAATGAAGTACACACATGTAAAGATCAAAAGCTAACACTCGCAAGTGAAGGGAAAGCTGTAAGGTTTGTGTTTCTGGGTCTGCATTACCTCAGAATGATTGTCTCCAGCTTCATTCATTTACATATGAATTTAGTGGCTTTGTTTTTCTTAACCACAGAATAGTATTTCATTGTGTGAATCTTTAGTGCTGCACTGATGGCCTGAGCCCTGTCCTCTCATCTCTTGAATGAGTTTGCACTTAAGGCTCTCCTGGAGCTCCTGGCTGCCCATATTAATTGTCTGGGGAGTCCCAGCTGTCTGTAAAGTATCTCTGGGGACACCTGGATGTTCACATGCATCTACTGGAGAGGACTGGCAGATGCAAAGCCACGGGAAAGCAGGTCCTATCCTTGACATCTCTTCCAAGGGAGGCCTGCCTTCTGTTCTCCAGTTTCTTCTGCTTCCTGCCCTCTGAGGAGGCCTTTGACAGCTGTGCCCTCTGCTCCCTTCTGCCATGGCTCTCTGCAGATGTCTGAGCCTGCTACAAGCTTCATGGCTATCAGCAGTGGAGGGCTTGTTCTCCATAGGAGCGAGGTTGTGGTACTCCTGTATTCCTGAAGAGAGCCACACCTTGTCTGGACCCTTCTTCAAGGCTGATTAGAACAGCGGTGCTCAGTAGAGGCTGGAATGTCTCCAGAGCCAGGTTGTCTCTGGTCATCTTCCGTCTCCTTGATGCCTTTGATGGCTCTGCTTTGTCTTCCATAGCATCTTTGCCACCATTGGGTAAGTCCCACGGAGTGAAGGAAGAGATCCCTTGTTTTCAGCCAAGCAGAGGACAGAGAATGCTCTTGGTTTCTAGGGTGTACAGCAGACTTTCCCCCACTTCCCTGTGATGTGCCTCTGTGACGTTTCCACGGATGTATTTGGAAAGTGCCTCAATTTATGACTGTTCTGTCGCCCTAAGCTTTCCGACACTGCTTCCTTGGCAGGTGAGACGTCATGGTTAAGGGCGTGGCTTTTCCAGGCTGAGGCTCATCTCCTGCACTTGGGATTTCCACGTGCAGGAGACTCATTTGCATAATGTGTGGCAGTTGGGGGACTACATTTACACTCTTCCCTGAAAATAAAAAAAAATAATTAAAAACTTCATCAAGCTGTTACCACATTGGAACAAGGGATTTGGAGTAACCTAAATCTGGGTTCCCAGGCTTTGGTCACTCTTTGGAGGTGAGAGTTGTGCTTTTGTATTGACAGTGGAGATATTAAGGAAGGGGTTTAGAGGGTCAGACTTTTTCATGATTTCTGTGAAGTGGGGAATGATTGTAATTGGATCCCCTGCGTCCAGGGGCCAGGCAGCCTCATCACAATATGCACTCTGAGCCCCACCGTGGAGGATGTGGGTAGGGGATGGGGTAATCAGGAAGTTTCTAAGTGGTCATGCTGGTTGCTGTAGAGAATAGACACAGGGCAGGCAGAACCCAACTGGACACTTCTTCAGGTGAACAGTAGATGGCACTAAACTTGGTGGGAGTGATGTGAGTGGAGCCCACAGCTGTGACTCCTAGCTTGGGCCTCTGTGCCTCCCTGTTGGAGGAGAAGGAGAGTAGCCACAGTCGACACAATAGGTTCATCTGAGCTGCTGAGTCTGGATATGCCCTGTAGGGTGGATGCTTCTGAACCATGAGAGCTGCCCCCTGCACATGTTATGTCTGCTGGAAGTGGCACCAGATATGCAAGGGAAAGGCTGAAATACGCAAGCCTCCAGGTCTGCAAGAAAGCGGGGCCAGCGAGGCAAATATGGACATCACTGAATCCAGGAGAAGGCTCACTTAAAGCCACAGGTCATCTAAGTCAACGGTGGGATTAATCAGAAAGGTACAGGTTGAAACCCCTGACAGCAGGAGCAGGGTTGTTTCTAACTCTATTGCCTGCTGTTGGATCCTTTCCCCTAACTGGGCTGCCTTGTGTAGCCTCAGTAGGAGGAGATGAGCCTTGTCCTACTACAATGTGATATGCCAAGGAGGGTTGATATTCATGGGAGATCTATTTTCTGAGAGGAAAAGGATGTGGGGTGAGGTAAAAGGGAGGGGCTGGAAGGAGAAGAGGGAGGATAAGTTGGGATCAGGATGTAAAGTAAATAAATAAATAAACAATAAACAAACAAACAAAAGATCAATAATGTGCCATTTAAATTAGCGCAGAGTGAATTACAAGGATGAAAGCCAGGCCTGCTCAGGCCATTTGGAAACACTTCAGGCCATAGCTGCTGTGTGCTGCCACCTTTATTTGGAGAGCGTGTGGCATGATGTAATGGGGCGGAAGCATTGCCAACTGATTTTTGACTTGTAAGTCACTCCTTAGGGAGTGGAACAAATATACCCACCATACCACTATGTAAGAGCAGGAGCTGGAAAACCTCCCCAATCTCAGTTAATACCAGACCAACAAGTGCCATCCTGACTGCGTGCTGCCATCCTCAGTGCCAAGGAGCAGTCTTCGAGGCTGAGTCCAAGAGGGTGAGCACACAAGAGGTACACAGAGGGGTCCTGTGAGCCTTAGCACAAGCGAGGATATCTCAGTGCACAGGAATGGGGTGGGGGGAAGCGACTCCGAGAAAGAGCTTACATTAATAAACAAATCTTACTTTGCCAAGGGGAGATAGGCAGGGGAAGGCTGTGTACTTCCCCCGAATTAATGGATAATTAATTATTCATTAATAACGTACAGTAGGTGATGGTCTCATCTGTTCACAGCTGAGACTCACCAATGGATAACTGTCAGGATTCCAGGAGAACTTGAATACCACCATCAACCTTAAAAAATCTGTCAATAAAAACCCAAAATTCTCCTGTAGAAAATGCTTTGCCATTTAATCAAACAAAACAAACAAAACAGCCCCATTGGCCAAGTACCTTGAGTTTGAATAGGCAGGGAAAGCTGGACAGTCTTAATGGAAACAGTCTTTGTGGCACAGAGCCTGCAATTAGAGAGACAAAGGCAGTTCAGTGAATAGCACATTAGAAGTAATGATTAAAATTCCAAGTATTATCCTCAGTAACCCATACTGACTGTCAGAGAAGCTATCATCAGAAAGCACGAAGAAGAAGAGATATTCCCCAGACGACCTTGAAGCCAGAGTCTGAGTCTCAGATCCCATAGCCCACTGCCCTAGGATGAGGACTTAGAGATACCTTTCAAAAGCTTGGGGAAAAAAATCAAAGGAAGATTTGGCAACGTGACTGTAACATGAGATTTCAGTGTATCCAGTCTTGTGTGAGATATCATATAACATGGTCTCACACTCTTGCCGAAGAAGTCTCTGCACACAGCTGATCAGACAGTGTTGTTCTCACCCATAATCAGCTTGAAGAAGCTATTGAAGAGTCAGCGCCCCTATTCCCTGGGCTTGGGGACTAAGGTGGTAAATGTTGGGCTGTCTTTCTAGGGAAAAGTAGTGGTTTTGTGGGAATAGAGAGGATTAGCTAGGATTGATTGCATAGCCATAACCTATTAGTAGAAATCTGTACAATTATTATCAAGATGAAGATATAATTTCTTAAATGGCACCAATTTACTTTGATTACAAATTTTAAGGTTTTCATTGGTACGAGCTTCTTATTGATATAAAAGTGAGATGAATATTGTTACCCTCATAGGCATTGTACCAGTATAACACATTTAGGAATACAAGGCTTAGACCCAGTTCTTCTTTAACTTTTTTAACAGATTTGAGATGGTTAGCCTGTGAGTTAAGGGACTATAGCAAATTCATGGCTTGGAGTTTATTGTTAGGATGTTTTCTATGTTTTATTTAGAAATAGCTGAGTGGAGTTAACAGACAACAGTCCAGATTACCTTACATGGATAGTTGGTTTTCAAAACGTCAGAAGTCCACAGAATTGATGTGACAAACATTTCTGTATTAATGTTCATTTTGATTAGAGACATGTCTGCTCCTGACAGCTTCCTGTATTGAATTCTAAGAAGAAATTGAGCATCTTCCGAGTTACTCCCGTTGTGGTGAGACAGCCACTAGACAAGAATTGCCTCTTTCCATCTACAGACAAATTACTGTCCAGAAAAGGACACACTTGCAGAATAGTCGACTGATTATATCTGCCTAGACAGAGTAATCAGCCCTTAATAATTCTGCAGCACTAAGGTCTGTCAGATGATCCTGGGCCAGAAGGCTGAAGATCAGATGCTCCAACATTCTGTAGTATAGGGGCTTTCCAGGTGTTCAGAGGTCTCTATAAATTGGCTAAGTTTTAGAAGCTATGCTTTGTGCTTCCCACAATTATAGTTAACTCAGTCATTCTGGATTTCTGACAGAGTTGAAAACTTATAGCCTCATAGCCAATCCTGGCTATTTACCTTGAGAGAAAAGATTTGAGTGGATGGTCTTCAGCTGACATTCATTCTAAAGCCAAGGAAAAAGCCAGGTTCAGAACTAAGTGTTTAGTTAGGATAGATGACAGAGGTTCTGGTTAGTCAACAAAATGATGGACTGGGTATGAGGACTATCTTGTACCTCATGGGTACAAATTGGCATAATTATGCTCTAATTGTATTTTGAGAGAAAAGTTTCATTTAACAGGAAGGGTGATATGTAGGAGGAACTAAGGTGGGAGGAGTACTGAGAGGAAGAGAAGGAGTAAGGAGAGAAGGAGAAGAAGGAGAGGAGAAGCTAGGTGATGAGAGAGAGAAAGAGGGGGGAGACAGGGAGGCAGATGTTCATGTATCTCCACCAGTCAAAGATAGTTTATATATTTAGGTTGGGTAGTGGGTTACACCTCTGATTGAGCAATACCAAACTTATAAAGCCTTTGATTAACATTTTAAAAAAATGTATAAGTGCAAAAAGGAAAAGGGGGCATGGGATAGGGGTTTTCTAAGGGGGGGGGATGGGGAAAGGGGATGGCATCTGATGTGTAAATAAAATATCCAATAACAAAAATGAAAAAAAAAACCAAACAGTGTTATTCTGGATTCCTGTCCCCCAACAATGAGACTATCCAGCTTACTATGGGAAATATTGGGGTGTCTCTGAAAGTTATAACCTCTCTTGGCTCTTAAGAGGCTTTAGCTTAGGACTGACGGTGCATATACAGTTCCTGCCCACACAGGATTTACACTTAGTGTCCACTGGGTTCTTACCTCCCAAATGTAAAGAATTCGATGTGGGGAGCACAGAGGGTGAGTTGATTTAGAAAGTTATTCCAACTCTTAGCTGGGCATGGAAGAGACAGGAAGAAGGCAGAGCTCCCATAGGGAATGGTGGAGCTGCTGGTCTAGGGTCTTTAAAAACTGTCTTAAAGCAGAAAGCAGGGTAAGGCATCGGGAGGGAGACCACTCCATCTGGTCCAGTCATTAAGTATCCTCTCACTTTTGGTCACATCCACTTATGTAGCTTCGAGACAGGGGTGAGGCACAACAAGCAGCTGGGAGTAGAACCCTCTTCTGCATTCCTGGCCTCAAGCAAGCGCATTCTCAGAACTGCAGTGTTGGTGTCCTTGCTTCTTGTGTTCTTATCAATTTAGGGGGACGACTTCTGTGAGCACCAGCAATACTACTCCACCTAGGAAACTTCACGGAAACACTGTAGGCTCTGGTCCACACAGGGAGACTTCTCACAACTTTGTTGTATTTGGTAATTTCTATGTGTTCAGTTCGTAGAGGTAGGCATTATGGGAGAGGAACAGTGGCTTGTAAGACTTGGGGAAGCATGTCTCTCTCATTAGCTGCATTTAACTCATAAAACATGCTATGTGACTCCCAGACACCGAGTGAAATAATAGTACAGTCTATCAGAGCACCACAGCCGTCTTCTCTGTTGTCTCTTGGATCAGCAGCCAAACTGCTTCCTTGGCTACTTTCAGGGTATTATGTGGTGTCCTTAGCTATTGTCTTCATAACCTGTTAGATTTCTAGACTTTTCTGTGCCATAGAACAGAAGATTGCACCCATTGACCTCAAGGTCCCCTCTCTTGTGTCTTCCTCACACTAAACTGAAATTCATATGGAACCAGGAAAGATTCCAAGTAGCCACATTCATCTTGAGAAAAAAAAAAAAAAAAGCAAAGATGGAGCTTCCACACTTCTGATTTCAAGCATATTGCAAAACTACAGTAATAAAAACATCCTGGTGTTGGCATTAAAACAGACAGGCTAGTGGAAGAGAATGGAAAGCTCAGAAATAAGTTCGTATAACATACATGGGAATGGCACTGTTAGAGGTGTGGCCTTGTAGGAAGTGTGTCACTAGGGGTGGGCTTTGAGGTCTCAGATGCTCAAGCCAGGCCCAGTGTGGTATCTTCTTCTGTGGATCCAGATGGAGAACTCTCAGCTGCCTCTTCATCATCATGTCTGCCTGTGTGCCGTCACGCTTCCCACTATGATGATAAAGAATTAAACTTCTGAAACTGCAATCCAGCCCCAATTAAATGTTTTCTTTTATAAAAGTTGCTGTGACCATGGTGCCTCTTCACAGCAAAAGAAACCCCAACTAAGACAATTTATGACAAGGCCCCCAAGAAGACTCAATAGAAAAAAGACTTCTCCTTAGTGTTAGGAAAACTGGAATTCCTATGCTCAAGAATTAAACCGGACCCTAAATACCACACAAAAGGTAACTCAAGAGATTAAACCGCAGCTTGGAGCTACACATCCCCGAATGAACACACAGGGGAGGGGCCTTGTTTGTTGGTGATATTGGCAATGAGGTTCTTGGCTATCATGTCAGAGCTTCACAAGACAAAAATCCAAAAGAGCAATGGGAAGACTGGCAGCCAGAAGGCATTTAAGATTTTTGAGTTCCTGGAAACATTTCTGTGTTTGTAGAAACTTAAATTGCTTATTTGTTGTTGCGTTTGCCAAAGCAGGTTTTGGCAGAATGCTAATTGCAGTGGATATTTCATGAGAAAACAGTTCTAGGATTGAGAACAAAGGCAAGGCCAAGTGAAGCCTGAGAGCTCCTATGCACTGAGCCTCTCCTGAGGACACGTAAGGCAAGTGATTCATTGTTCATGATTCATAGACTGACTGCTGTTCAGAGACCAAGTTAAAGTCAGCTTCTGTTTTGTAACCTCTGAGGTTGTGTGGTATTTGAATGAGAATGGCCTCCACAGGCTCAGATGCTTGAATACTTGGTCCCCAGTTGGTGGAACTATTTGGGAAGGATTAGGAGGTGTGGCCTTGTTGGGGGAGGGGTATCACAGGGATGGGTTTTGAGGTTTCTAAAGCTCATGCCAGGTCTAGTTAGCCCTCACTCTGCCTTCTACTTACAGATGAGGTAAATTTTCAGCTATGCTCCAGTGCCACGCCTGCCTGCCTGCTGCCATGCACCATGCTATGATGGTCACGGACTCTCTGCAACTGTAAGCCCCAATAATTCTTTATTCTGTGAGTTACCCTGGTCATAGTATCATGTCATAACAATAGAAAGGTAACTAAGACAGGTCTCTTTCTTTCTTTCTTTCTTTCTTTCTTTCTTTCTTTCTTTCTTTCTTTCTTTTTTTAATGGATGCATCCTTTGTCATTCAAGGACATTTTAACTCTAATGACAAATATTTTTCAATATTTATGACCTTGCTCTGTCCATGTCATGATAGTGCTAGCCCTCTATTTTGAAGTAATAACTCTGGTGAATCTTTCTACAGAACTGTCTCAGGTACGCTGGCTCCTCTGTTCCGGATTCTGTGTTCTATCACCTCTTTCATGAGTGATTCCTCATAAGTAGATGATGCCATAGGTTGTCTACAAGAGTAAGTCTGTTTGGGACATGTGCTCTACCTACATGTCCTTTGAGAGTCACATCTCCCCTTTCCTTTAGAATTCTGTAGACCTTGATTCCTGCCTTCTACACCATAGTATTATGAGCTCGTGGCCTGTGAGTTTTACCCTTTGAACTTCATGCCTTGAATGTTCTTCTTCACTCCAGAAGTTCATATTCCCAGGGTGTATGGGGATGCTATCATTTATTGCAATAGACTCTTGGTTTTAAGATTCCAGAGAAGAGTTAGTTGAGCATGGTAGCACATGCTTTTAATCCCAGGACTCAGGTGACAGAGGCAGGCAAATCTCTGAGTTCAAAGACAGCCTGGTCTACAGAGCGAGTTTCGAGACAGCCTGGGCTACATAGAGAGACCCTATCTTGAAAACCAGAAAAAGAAGAAAAAGAAGATGAGGAGGAAGTAGAGGAGGAAGGGAAGAAGGAGGAGGAAGAGGAGGAAGTATTGCAGAGAAGAATCATGTGTCCCCTTTGGGGGGCTGCTTTTGTCTTACTTCTTTTAAAAGCCAGTTATGTGGTACTGAAGTGAGACTGACTCTTCTTAGTCATGGCTTTTGTTCTTTCCCTTTCTAACCTCCTTCCCTTGATTCTTTCCCTTATCCCTATATTTTGAAAGCTTTATGATTGTTCCTTATATCTTTATAAGTCATTGCCAAGTTCTTCTTGTAATCAACAGTCTTGACACACAGTCATAGGCTAAATGTTTTCATTTCATGTCCTCTCTAGATTTTCTTCTCTCCTCTGAGCATCATTAGGAGCTCGGGACTTCATCCGGTCTGTGTGAGAGCAGAGGTCCATGAGTGTGGACACTCATTTCCTGTTCTGGGCTCCTCTGGTTAGGCTGTATCTTCATGTGTCTGTGTGTCTGTGTGTCTGTGTGTATATGTGTCTGTCTTTGTGTCTCTGTGTGTCTTCATGTGTCTGTGTATCTGTCTTTAGGCTTCTGTGTGTCTATCTGTGTGTGTCTGTGTGTTTGCCTTTGTGTGTATGGTGTGTGTGTATGGTGTGTGTGTGTGTATGTATGTATGTATGTGAAGAGAGGGCTGCTGTTACTGGAAATATGCATGTCTCATAACAGTCTTTTCCCAGTTTCTATTCATGACAGAATGGTAGCAACTCTACTTGTATATCGTACCTCTTTCTGCTTAAGATAAGTCTAAGGGAGGCCTGGGAACCGAGCCAGGCAGACCTGCCATTCCCAGGCATGAGCTTCAGGCACACAGGGCCCCCTATTTCACATTCTTTGCAGCTCAGGCCTTTTGGTTTCTGTCTCTGCTGAGCTCTTCAGAAGCCCCACTGCTCGGAACTCACCATGCAGCCTGTGTTTCCTGCCTCCATAACCTGTGCTAGGCCTCACAGTGCTCTTCCCGTTAGTCCCTGGAGTCAGAGGCTACTGTATCTCTGCAGAGCCTCCTCAGAAATGCCCTGGCTGCAGGCAGCCCCTTCTGGTCATACATCCCTCAGTTTGGAAGGTCAGGTCCCAGGGCTATTTTCAGGCAGCCTTGTCTCTAACAAATACACTATGATCGAAAGTTCCTAGAAATCTGTGTGGAAAACCCAGGATTTTGAGAATATGCTGAGAAAAATATTTTTCTAAACCCAAAGGCCAAAAAGCCTGGAGCTGTATGCATTGGTAACTGTAACAAGCCCAGAGCTGTGTGCATTGGTAATTATAATAACTCTCTTGACAGTGTACTGTGATGTAAGGTTTTCATCCTGTAAGGTCACTTCTGCAGGTCCACATGCACTCTGCTTGCTGTACCACAATTGCAGGACAGGCCCCTTTGTCCTTAGTAGCAGTGGAGAGGATTTGTGGCCTGCACACTGGTCCTGCACACTGGTACCTCAGACTATTTTCTCACTAGTCCATGAAGAGACAGCACTGCATCCTGGTCTTTGAAGACAGTCATGGGGCTCAGATGGAAACCCATGCCCAGCCAGGAGCTCCGGGATGAAGGTGGTGTGAGGGATGATCAAGTTCATTTATTGGTTAAACACCCCCACAAGGAGTCTCTAGACAGCTTTGTGTCATTCCAAGTATTCTGCACAGGGAAGACAATATTCTGTCCTTTATAAAGAGAGAACACTTCTAGTCAGAGGACCTGGGACATGAGAGCATTCTCTACGCCATATCGTGCTGGCTCTTGGTGTGAATCCAGGTGCTTATCCCACGACCCCATCCCTGAAGTTCTGTTGCTGACACAATGATTGCCTTCCTAAAGTAAAAAGAGCCTAGTCCCTTGTTACCTTATGAAGGGGAGAGATTGTGATGTGAGATTCCCAATGCATTACTCATTTCACACTGTGGCACATGCCTCCTGCTTCCTTACTGGAAGAGTCAGAATAAATGGCTCCACGTCCTCTGTGCACAGCTGATATTAGGGAGTACTTCTTCACAGTGCCACCGTAGAGGTCCCAGCCTTGACAACGTCCACACATAGAAAGAGCTCTCTTCCACAAAGATAGGGTTTATGTGGATATTCAGGGAAGGGAAAGGTCACACACTCACCACAAGCCAGGTGATGGGGAAGACAGGATAGCCCACAAGCTTTCAAATTTGACAAACATCTATACAGCTTACATAGTCACTTTCTCGGTCCCGTGGAACGTGTGAAGTTAGGAGATGAACGTGATCATATGTGTACAGGTCAGATGTGGCAGGCTCGTTTACTAAAACAGAACAAAGAATGTGCTGGAAGGTTAATAGGAGCACACAGCTGAGAAGGAATCTTCCCACTCTTGCCAGTTCAGAAGATACTAGCAGAATTTGGTGACAGTATCTCCAATTTTGAATCAATAATGTAATCGAGACAATTCCCTGCTGACCGGCTCACTGTGAAGGAACTGTGACCGTCACCCTCATTGTGGATCTGAACACCCGCGCTTTCGCGCCAATCAAGAAGGAATACATACAGATCTGAGATTCTTTGTGTAGTCACTTATTATTTGGAAGCCAAATGGATTAAATTTCTTAATGAAGTATGACACATGGGACATTTGTCCTCGTTTGATTTCTGCTGCTGCAATGAAACAGTATCCAAAGCTCTAATGTAGGGAGGGAAGGGTCTGTTTCTCTTACAGCGTATAGTCTTTCATCTTAGAATGCCAGGGTAGCAACCTGGAGGCAAGAACGGAAGCAGAGGCCATGGAGGGTTGCTGATTATTGCTCACTGATGGCTACCCACCTTTTTAAATACAGCGCAGGCCCACCTGCCTCGGGTGATGCTACTCACAGGAGTCTATGCCCTCTAGTATCAATTAGCAATGAAGAAAATGTCCCATAGACATGTTCATAGGCCATCAGAGTGGCCCATGGGCGTATCTGTGGGGCATTCTTGATCAGTAATTAATGTGGTAGGACCAGGCCCAATGTGGACCCCTGGGTAGATAGGTGGTCCTAGGCTGTATAAAACAATCAATCTGGAAAAGCCATGGAGGACAGACCAGTAAGTAGCATCCCTTATGATCTTTGGTTCCTGCTTTGGCCTCCTGGATAGGGAACTGTGGCCTATGAGTTGAAGTAAATCCTCTGTCCTCAAGTTGCTTTGGGTCATGGTCTCTACAATAGCAATGGAAAGCAGAATAAGACAGAGATCATTCAGGTAATATTTTAAGACCAGAAATGAATCTTCCCCAAACTGCAAAAATAGTTTTTGTAGTTAAGTACCTACTTTGCTGTGTACAAAATGCACACACATGCATTTTGATGGAGCACACATGCAGTTTGATGGAACACACATGCATTTTTATGAAACACACATGCATCTTGTTGGAACACACATGTATTTTGACAGAACACACAGGCATTTTGATGGAACACACATTCATTTTGATGGAACACACATGCATTTTGACGGAACACACATGCATTTTGACGGAACACACATGCATTTTGATGAAGCACACATGCATTTTGATGGAACACACATGCATCTTGTTGGAACACACATGCATCTTGTTGGAACACACATGCATTTTGATGGAACACACATGCATTTTGATGGAACACACATGCATTTTGATGGAAAGGCAAATAATTCAGCATTGATTTCTTTAGGACTGTCATATAACACAAACATCAGGTTACTCTCTGACACACACACTTAAAACCAAATATGATTTCTGGGCCCGCTTTTTCTTTTTTGAACAGGGCCGTGCTACACAGTCCAGGCTAGTTTTGAGTACTGCAGTGTACAGTTTATAGACGCAAGGAGCCATCATTTCCAGGTCCTTGAATGTGGTTACTTTCATAAGAATCTAGAAAGGTTGATTTGAGTCTCAAATATTTCAGATCTGACTTTACATTGCATTTTTCCTAAGAGCCAGACATAAACAAAAAATAATTTTAAGCCACCAGCACACTGTGTACACCTTGTGGAAAATGACTCATAAATGGGCTGGGAAATGAATTGTGTTTTCATTTTATGCTCCATAGGTCTTCGAACCTCTAAATGTGATTTCTCTTGAAATTCACCATCTATTGCATTTTACTGTCAGAGAAATTTACTTCATGTAAAGGAAAAATGTAATTATAGGAGGAGAGTTATTTTGACTTATGTTCGTGAAGATCACTGATTACCAAGGATCTACAGCTGCACTTCTGAGACCCCTCTCACCTCACTGACTGCATTAATTATCATTCTCATCACTTTACTCTCAAGATATCTGGCAAGAAGCAACCTAAGGTTTACTTTGGCTTCTTGTTGAGGGGACACACAGCAAAGTACCTCTGCTAAGCAGAAGGAAGGCTAGGCAGCTGGTCACATCAGGCACAGGCAAGAAGCAGAGACAGTGAATGCTGGTACTCAATCCACTGTCCCCTTCTTGTTTGCTTTGGTGCTCCAGCCTGTGAAATGGAGGTGCTCCAGCCTGTGCAGTGTGTGTGTGTGTGTGTGTGTGTGTGTGTGTATGTGTGTTACACATGTGCTCCCACCTGTGCTCCCACACTTAGTTTCCACATGTCAGTTAACCTAATCTACAAATTCCATCATAGTGCCCAGAGGTCTGTCCTCAAGGTGATCTTAGATCCTGTCAAGTTGACAACATTAACCATCCCAGTTGTCTACTGACTGCATCAGTGATTCTGACGATTCAGATTCACCAGCTCCCAGGAGTCCGTGAGAACTATGCTGGTGGCAGCCACCTACCAGGGAAGTTTTACTGTGCTCAAGGCATTCCTGACCTTGGAGGCACTGGGTTTGTCTCAGTACCTTAGGACCATTTCTTTCCAGTCTTCCAGTTTTACTCCTCTTCCATGCAGTAAAATTGTGTGGCCATGCAATGTGTGAAGAGATGCCCACCCTTTCTAGTAGCCAGGAAAGTTTTCAAAATACCAAGGTATATCAGATGGGCATGGATATGAGACTCAAACAGTAGAAGACCCAAGACTAGAAGTCCTTTGGAAGACTGATGTAACCCCATCTCAAGTAGGCAGCTCCTGTGTACCTCAGTTCATCAGACATGATATTCAAAAACTCTCCTGCAGAGATGACCTCACAGGAGAGAAGTGCACATATACCTCTGTGCCTTGAGAACTTACTGCTGATGCCAAAGAACCAAAAGCAACTGATGTGGGTAACTCTCAGTTTTAGAATTTCGTTGTATAGATCTGTTCCCACAAACACAAGTGACACACTTGGGAATGCTTAGCAGAACCACATTTCATCTCTAAAAGTACAGGAAGGATGGTCAAGGAGACCTCATGTCAGAAAAACACAGAGCATTCACCAGAAAGAGTAATAGAGACCCAGGCTGGGCAAATGGGTCTTTCACTATTTCTTGGTGTTGTTGAAATTTTAGTGCTTTTTCAAATAACCATAAAAACCTATTGATTGTGTAACTGGGAAAGTAAAAGAGCTAAAAAGACAAGAGTGAGCATGCAGAGATCCCACACAGGTGGGATTGAGCACTGGGTAGGGACAGGACAACGGAGGCTCCTGCTTTAGCAGTGTAGGCAACAGAAAGACCTTCCCACTCTACTTCAGACAGATGCACTATGTTTCAAGGTGAGGCTTGACCATAGAGCCACAAGGCCTAAAAGGGCCTCACTTAGTGTTTAATTCTCAGGATGGAATTCCCACCCTCTTCCTTTATGTGTGGAAAACAACCTTCAGAGAGCCTCATAAGCAACCATGTCCACACAACTGCTTATCACTATGACCGGGATGCTACCTGTCACAAACTTCGAGAGGGTTGTTGTCTGGGTGTGGGATCATTGCTGTCATTCTGCTGGTGTTAGGCCATCTCTGACATCTGTTCCTATGCCAGGCTGATAGTCACAGGCCTTTGAGGTGAGATTCTGGCATACTGACAGATCCTGGTGTAGTGGTTTGAATAGAAATGGTCCCCATAGGCTCATAGATATGACTACTTGGTCATTAGGGAGTGGGACTGAGTAAGACTAGGAGGTGTGGCTTTGTTGGAGTAAGTGTAGCCTTGTTAGAGAAAGAATGTTACTGAGGTTGAGCTTTGGTATTTCAAAAGATCAACCCAGGTTAATTGTCTCTTCCTGCTGTCCATGGGTTCAGATGTAGAACTCATTTTTCCAGCATCATGCCTGCCTGCTTGACATAACTGCAATGAAGTGAACCTCTGAAACTTCAAGCACGCTCCAACTAAACCTTTCCCTTTACGAGAGTTGCCATGGCCATGGTGTCTCTTCACAGCATAGATCCCTGACTAAGACACAGGGATAGAGGAAGCTGGGCTCAGGGAGGAAGGACAGAACACTGATACTCTTTCCTCCCAGTTTGTAGATTAGCAGGGAAGGAAGCTTCTGTCCTTATCATGTACTCCTATCTGGGTGAACATGACCCTACTGATAAGTTATGGGCAGAATAAATGTTCAACTTAACAGGACATTTGGCTTTGACTTGCACCATAGTAGCTGAAGTGTGGTAGCCATTGTGCTGCAGAAGGTAGGTGCCACAAATTAACTCTATGTGCTGGGCAGAGATAACAGCCCTGAAATAAAAGCTATGACCTGTATTTAGGGTTTGTGCCACTGGACGGTGAGCAATTCTGCCCGAGCTTACTGCATGCTTTCCTGTAGCTTAAACCATTTAGCCGATGTATATTTATTAAATATCCAAACACAAGTCTAGCCCACATCTTTGTTCTTCGCTTTCTAGATTCTAATGACCAAGCAGGTAGATACCTCGATGCCTTCAAACAGTATGAACTTTATTTACTCTGTGCCAACAGAAAGGGTTCTTAGGAGCTGGAGTGATGATTGGTCCATAAAATACTTGTCAAACAAGCACAAGGACTTGAGTTCAGTCCCCAGAACCCACATAAAATCCAGGTGTGACTGCACTCTCGTAATCACAGCCCTGGGGAAGCAAAGGCAGGCAGATCCCTGGCTAGCCTACTTAGTGAGTTCCAAACCAATGACAGACACTGTCAAAGAAAAAGAAAAAGAAAAAACAAAGGTGGATGGAGCTTGAGGAGCAGCATCTGGGGTTGTCATTGATGTGTGTGTGTGTGTGTGTGTGTGTGTGTACATGCCTGCATGCATGCGTTCTCATGGACGTGCAGGAGGTACTCACTGGTGACAAGCCCTGGGCAGTGTGTCAAAGGCTAGGAAGTGAGAAGTGTTTTTTGATTTAAAAGATAACGATGAGGGCACAATGAAGCAGACTGCGTGGGCAATGTTCCGTGTTCAGTTTCTGGTACAGGAAAAACTCAGGGTTTCGCTCAAATAAGCGGTGTGCACACACTGCAGAGGTCAAGTAACCCAGATCCAGCAGCTCTCCCTACTACTTTTGAGTTTTTAATTTTTTTAATTTTTTATTTACAGGTGTACATACACGTATGTGTGGATTGTATACGCATTTGAGTGCAGGCACCTGCAGAGGCCGGAAGAGGGCATAAGATTACCCGAAGCTGAAGTTACATTAGTTGTAAGCTTTCTAACCTGGGTGCTGGGAATTGAACTTGAGTCTTTCACAAGAGCAGTATGTGTTCTTAACTCCTGAGCCATCTCTCTAGCCTGTTTTTTAATTAAAAAAATTTTTTTTTGAGATCGTCTCATTCTGTACATCAACTTGGCTTCAACCTCATGGTGATCCTCCTCCCTCAGTCTCTAAAATGCTGGAAATTGTGTGGACATATTGCTCTTGGGTATATACTCCAAAGATTGTATATCTGACTATATAGCTATAGTCTGCTATCTTTCCTTCCTCTTTATTGTTTTCTTGTTCATAGTAGGCTGGATGTGTATCAACTGCTGAGTAGATAATGAAACTCTGCTACATTTACACAATAAAGTGTTATTCAGCTTTTTAAGAAAAAATGAAACAATAGAATTTGAAGGTAAACGATGGAACTACACACAACCATCCTGAGATAGAGAAGCCAACCCAGGGAGACAAGCACCACATGTCTTATACATGGACACTAGGTTTGAATCCTTAGATAACTGTGTT
Source organism: Arvicanthis niloticus (assembly GCF_011762505.2). Taxonomy (NCBI): domain Eukaryota; kingdom Metazoa; phylum Chordata; class Mammalia; order Rodentia; family Muridae; genus Arvicanthis; species Arvicanthis niloticus. The sequence continues at coordinate 7,553,064 of NC_047671.1, forward strand.
TTATTTCAAATAACCATAGGGGTCAGAAAAGTAGTAAGGAGCGGAGCCGGGGGGGGGGGGGCAGCGGCAGCTTTCAAGAGGTGGGTGATAAAATATAGTGATACAAGGGAGAAAGAAAATAATGAAAGACAAAGGGTTAAATTGTGAGGCAGATGGAAGCTGAGGGAAGGGGAGGGTTCAAGGGGAGGTGCATCTAACACTAAGAGCTTTTGAAAAAGTCCTATGAAAACCTAAGAGTGTAGAAATGTCCTAAAATATACTTGTAATGCATATACAAAAAGTTTAAATAGGGTCTGGAAATATTGCTAAGTATTTAGAGCACTGGCTGCTCTTCCAGGTTCTGGGTTCAATTCCCAGCACCAACATGGCAGCTCGAAAAACTTTAACTCACACCCTCACACAGACATACATGTAGGCAAGACACCAATGTACATGAAATAAAAATGAAACAATTATTTAAAAAATAAATGTTGAAATATAGTTACCCTGTAGGAGGGAAAGTGTCCCCACTAGAAATTATAGGCTAGCAACTAAAAAGCCCATTACCCCAAATGGGTTATCTCTTCTTGAATTATTAGACACTAGGGTCCTATAAACCACAAAACATTGTAGAGTACTTCCATTGCTCTTGATTGGCCTCAGAACATGATAATAAATCCCTATTTATTAAGATGCCACATACTTGCACCATAGAAGTTAGAGAAATTGAACAGGTACAAACCTAGAAGCTTCATCTCCATTAGCTAGCTTTCACAATGCTGGAAGGTGTTAGCCACATTACTGATAGAGAAAAGTAGTCTTCAATGTCATTCTACTGGCTGGTTTTGTGTGTCAACTTGACACAAGCTGGAGTTATCACAGAGAAAAGAGCCTCTCTTGAGGAAATTCCTCCATGAGATCCAGCTGTAAGGCATTTTCTCAATTAGTGATCAAGAGTGGAAGGATCCATTGTGGGTGGTGCCATTCCTGGGTTGGTAGTCTTGTGTTCTATAAGAAAGCAAGCTGAGCAAGCCAGGGGAAGCAAGCCAGTAAGTAACATCCCTCCATGGCCTCTGCATCAGCTCCTGCTTCCTGACCTGCTTGAGTTCCAGTCCTGACTTCCTTTGGTGATGAACAGCAATGTGGAAGTGTAAGCTGAATAAACCTTTTTCTCCCCAACTTGCTTCTTGGTCATGATGTTTTGTGCAGGAATAGAAACTCTGACTAAGACCATCACCCAGCTATGAACTCTGATGACAGTAGTAATGATTGCCTACTCATGCGGTAGTGAACCCATGTTGTGGAAGAAGTCAACCACCTTTTGGTGAATTTAAGGCCTGATCTACAAGATAGAATATGCACAAGGTACCACTATGAGCTCAATAATCTTTGACTAGGCAGGTCATGGGTCTTAGGGAAGAACATACTACTATCATTCTACTAAATAATATCAAACAAAGTCCTCATGACTTATGCCATACTCCATAGGCATGTAAGAAGCTGGGAAGGTACCATGTATCTGTTATCTCAGCTCTAGGGATATAGAGAAAGATATATATATAGGGATATAGATCCCTGGGATCTGCTAGTCTAACCCACTTGGTGAGCTCAAGATTTAGTAAGAGATCTTGTCTCAAGCGAAGGTGAAAAGTGATTAAGGAAGACACTTGAGGTTGACCTCTGGCATCTACATCACATACACACACATGTACACATGTATACACACACAGAAGCACACACATATGCATGCACACAACATGCACCCATAAGTACACAAGCATACATATGAACCCCATTACACACACATTCAATATATTTCTATAAATTGCTTGAATATGCTTACAGGCTGGAGAAAACCTTTTACTATCAACTTGACACAAACCTTGAGTCATATGGGAAAATGAAACCTCAACTGAAGAATTGTCCCATTTCTAGACTGGACCATGGCAATGCCTATCCATCATTTTCTTTATTGATAATCCATGTAGGAAGTCTCAACCTACTGTGGCTAGAACCAACCCCAGACAGGTTGTTCTGGGTTGTGTAAGGAAGCAGACTGAACAAGCCATGGGGAGTAAGCCAGTAAGCAACATTCCTCCCATGGTCTTTGCCTCAGTTTAGACCTCCGGATTTGGACCATGAGTTTCTGCCTCATGTTCTCTGGAGGATGGACTGTAAGGTGAAATAAACCCTTTCCTTCCACATTACTTTGGCCATGGTATTTATGACAGCAATAGGAAGCAAGTTGGCATACCAGACAATGCTTTTTTGTGATGGGCATAATTGTGATACCACAGTATCAGTTGCATTCCCTACATGACTGTGAGGATCAACTATATTCACTTCTATTTGAGAACAGACAGTAGCTGGCTGTTGGAACTCCAGGGGTCATGCCCTCAGCTTGTTGTGAGTAGACTTGCCATGGAGTATGCTTCACTCCAAATGTTGCTATTTTTTGTATAGAAGACAGAGGGTACATGATTTCATTCTTGTCTGAGAACTCAGCTCAGAAGTGTGGCAGTGTGTAACTTGTTCTTGATGTTGGCAAGTGGTTCAGCTCACATTCATATGTTCTAGTAACTTCCATGGCCATGGAGAAGATAACAAACAGAATGACCTAAGACTGAAGTCTAAAGGTGATTGTTGCCGCCTGCAGCAACAGCTGAACGGGGTTCACCTGTAAGAGAAACCGAGAACAGGGAAACAACGGCGGGAAGAGATGAAGCCAAGACAAAGTTCTCTGATCAAGGCTTCAAGTTTAATAATTTGCTTTCACATATAAAGGGGAAGCCACACCCCCCAGAGTCTCTTCTCTGTTCAGCCCAGGGGCTGGGCAAGGAGATAGCAGTCTGGAAGGTGTCAAGGCTAGCTCAGCAGGCAGTCTATTCAACTCAACTCCTGTGGCCACTTCGGGTCTCCAATGCAGGCAGCTTCCCAGGTCCTTTGTTATTTGGTCTCTAGTGGTAAATAGTGTGTTCCGGCCTGCTCAGCCTGACAAGCTGACAGCCTTGGGGAAAAGGTACCGTTCAGGTGATGGCCCCAGAGCAGTCAACTTTGATACTCCTCTCAGTGGTCATCTTACTTCACTTCATGATTTCCTGACTCCACGAGACATACATGTAGCACCATCATGGCCCCCAGGGACCTCTCAGGCCGTGTCCCGTGTGCCTTCAGGCTGAAGCCTTGGTACCAGAGCTTCACTGATTTACTCAAAAGAACACTGAAACAGAAACAGACAAATAGACAAGTCACCCCTGGGGAAGCAGGGCTGTCCACAGTGCCCTTCATCCCTGTGTGTTGATAGAAGTGGTTGCCTACAGACCATGTCTAATTGGTAGTGATAAAATTTAGATTGCTTCGTAAATGGAGTATGCCTAAAAATGTTACTGTTTATATTACAAAATTACTACTCTTAAGATGAGAAGATTGTAAAGAGAGAACAAAAACAAAACCAAAAAACCAAAAAAAAAAAAAAAAAAAAAAAAAATCCAAAACCATCTCACTGGCACTTCTTAGATTAATCATTCAGAAATAAATCACTGTCTTTAAAGAATGGTTCACACAAGAAAGCTATAACAAGAAGAGTGGGATTTGTATGTTCCTTTGTTATCTTCAGCTGTGCATATTCTTTTGAAAAACATCTTGTTTTTTCTGTTTGTTTGTTTTGCTTTTTAAAAGACATATTTTTATTAAATTCTGCATATGGAAAATTTTAACCAATACCATTTTCTGGGAATTTGTACATGTAATTTTTCAAAGTTTAGCACTGGGTTAATTCTGTATTATTTTTAAATGAAGCCAACATTGAGAAAATTTTCTTCTAGGCATATATTCAGAAAGGTGGGTTGAGGTGCATCTGGTAAGGAATTCAGTTGAGAGTCAAGGGCCTCTGGTCAGTAAGGAAAAAGCATGGCTTACTGAGCAAAGATCAGTCTTCTTTCCATGGGGGCTGAGTCTACCACTGTCTGGGAGTCCCTACTCTGTGGTCTACATTTTAGTTAGCTTTTCTGTCACTTGATTTTCCAAAATTAGGGTAAGAAAGATGATAGCTGTCCAGGAAGTCAGCTTCTCCAGTGAGGTGATTTTCATGGTTCAATTCCATTAAGTCTCTGGAGCCTTCACCTGAATACTTTATGGCCTTCTTGTGCAAACCATCCTTTGAAGACAGTGATTTATTTCTAAGTGATTAATCTAAGAAGTGCCAGTGAGATGGGTTTTTTTTTTAAGTCTCCCTCTTTACAATCTTCTCATCTTAAGAGTAGTAATTTTGAATATAAACAGTAACATTTTTAGGAATACTCCATTTATGAAGCAATCTAAATTTTATATTGCTCAAAGTAAGCATGATTGCTCTCATTTAGGAACAAGAAACCAAGGCTTTGGGAGGTAGCAGGCCCATAACACAGCTTTCCATAGCAGTGTGCTGAGCCTATGTCAAAGCAGTGACACCTGATGTACAGTTTAGGCATTTCCATTTGGTGAACTTGGTGATAGGCAATAGCGTGGAGCTAACACTAAAGTATGAGGAATTATTACTGAATGATTGGCTATTGTAAGGGATGTTGTGCTATTATTTTGTGAAACATTTGGCCAGATAAGCTGGAACAGTAGTCGTCTGTAAGGTCCTCAGACCTTAGCACAAGTGACTCCATAATGGAAGTACTATTCAAATTATCCAACTCAGCATGTAGACGGCACCACCGACCAAAATGAAGACAAAGTCCTAATCCATCAATGTCCATAGTCCTGGGAAAGTCTCTAAATGTAATAATGTTGCTTTCTGGCTTCTGTAGTTCTATTATTTTGGACAACTGTTCTTGTTAAGTGAAGTATGACAACCCTGGTTAGGATCTTCATGCTTAAAAGCTCACCCTTAGCAAGGCTCAGGGCTACACTTGATTCCAAACACCCAGTATAATCTCCAGATGGCTAATAAAGATTTTCTATCAGCTTAAACCATTGTCTGAGCAGTCGTTTCTGGTTGATACCCCACAATAAAGTTCCCAGAGAGTCATCTCATTACTATTCAAATATCTAATAATGTCAACCAAGAAACAGCTGCCCAGGGATCTCATTTTAACCAAGACTAGGAGCCAAAGACAATCTTGAGTAATACCCTAACTCTCCCATGCTGAGTCTGCTACTTCTGGCTCTTAGAATCTTTCTGCTTTCTTCTCTTCCATATAGATCCCTGAGCCTTGAGGGGAGATGTTTGGTGAAGATACTCCGTTTAGGGCTGAGTGCTCCAAGTACTCCCAATCTCTGCACACTATCCAGTCGTGTGGATCTCTTTGCTAATTGCTATCTACCACAAGTGGAAGGTTCTCTGATGAGGACTGGGGGTGGAATGATCTGCGGGTAGAGCAATATACCATCAGAAGTCATTTTAGTGCTATGTTCATCTAGTAGCATAATGGTAGTAAGTTCCCCCATTACCCATGTCACATCTAGTATCTGGTTCTTAGCCTTATTAACAGTGTCAGATATGGCTCCATGTCATGGAGTGGGCCTTGAATCCACCAAAAAAAGGCTGGCTACTCCCACAACATCTGTGCCACTGTGAGACCAATATATCTGTCAGGCAGGTTACTGTTGTAGATCCTGGGGTTTGTAAATGGGGTACAGAACTAAACAAGAGGTCATCAAAAGACAAAAAAGAAATGACTGAGGACACTTAAAAAACTGTTCAACATACTTAGCCATCAGGGAAATGCATACTAATATACTTTGAGATTCCATTTTTTCCCTGGACAAAACTGTCATGATCAACGAAACAAATGAAAGAAAAATGCTGTTGAGAGTGCAGGGGAAGTAAGACACTTACTTATTGTTGGTGGGAGTGCAAATAAGTGCAGTCACCATGGAGGTTCCTTACAAGGGCTGGCAGTGAGTCTCCTACAGGAGCCAGCTAAATACGCTTGGATGTATACCCAGAGGACCCTAATGGACCCTTCTCTACTCATAATAGCCAGTAAAACAAACAAACAAACAAACAAACAAACAAACACAGCTTAAATATCTGTCAACTCTTAAGCTTTTAAATATGTATGGATTGTTTACAGTATCCACAGAGGTTAGGTATCTAGCAAGGGGCAAAGGAGAAGAAGAGCATCTTCCCAGGAAGGGGAGATAGAATAAAGTATTATAACAAGTTAAAGGGGAAGCTAAGTAGGAGAAGTCACACTTTCTTTAACCATTGATTCTTCTGCTTCTCTAGAGCTACTGCTGGCCTTCCTCTGCCCACACCCAGATACCAATTTCTAAAGATGCAAGAAGTTCTCTTGTTCTCTTGGTTTTTTTTTTTTTTTTTCTTTTGGTTTTTCGAGACAGGGTTTCTCTGTGTAGCCCTGGCTGTCCTGGAACTCACTCTGTAGACCAGGCTGGCCTCGAACTCAGAAATCTGTCTGCCTCTGCCTCCCAAGTGCTGGGATTAAAGGTGTGCGCCACCACTGCCCGGCTGCAAGAAGTTCTCTTGCATTGCCACCGTGAGCACAAACATTTACTTACAGGTCTTTGTTTTACACGTGTTTTTACTTCTCTTGAATAACATATCTAGATGCGGGTATTGTATTTAATTTCCTGTTTTGAGTCGCAGGTTCTTATGTGGTCCAGGCAGGCCTCAGATTCACTATGTAGCTTAAAACTGCATACCTTGAACTTTTTATTATTCTGCCTCCTCTCCAAAGTGCTCAGTTTACAAGCATACATGGCCATATTAGGCATATGCAACTCTGGGGATGGAACCCAGGGCTTCAAGCACGGTTGGCAAGCACCTTACCAACTGAGCTACATTCTCAGCCTTGTGTTTAGCTTGTAAAGGAGCTTTTATGCTATTTTCCAAAGTGTTCAGACCAATCTGTATCCCTAACTGTAACAGATTCAAACTGTAGCTAACATAGAATGCACCACTGGATTTGGTTTTAAATATTTTTGTTTAAATGCCAGGCTCAGAATTGTGTAGAGCAAGGACTTTGTATTTCCTCCCAACTGATGGTGAACATGGTTGGTCATGCACCAGCATTTAATCCACCTCTTTGGTGAACTGCTGTTGAAATCTGTGTGTCCCTTCTAATGAGATTGTCTGATGATAGATCTGTCAGGATTCTTCTTCTGTTTATGTGTGTTCTCGATAAGCTTTTCTCAGATGTTGCTGCGCAAACATCTTTCACTCAGTCTGTCTTCTTATTTTAGTCCTGATGCCTTTAAAGAGGAATGTTTTTAATCTTCTAATGTTGATGAAGTGTAATGTGCCAATCTTGCCATGTTCGCTCTTCAGCTGAAGCCATTGCCTAAGTCCATTAGTAGTTCCTTCATTGGAGTTTGAAGCAGAAAATGAATTTCCAAATATTTGGACTATGCTAGCATGGTTATGTTATTTCTCCCACAGTCCTCTGGTAGAAATGAGATTACTTCTCTTACACTTCTTAGTTTGGCAAATGAGGGGTACAGCCTATCTTGACCCGCTTTTGTGTGTACCAGAACCATGTATGTAGTCTGTGCTGATGGAATGTTCTGTGACCTCTACCAGGCTGCCAGCGACACCTGTCCCCTCCCCACATGCTTGCTGCTCCTCTGGAATTAGGATTCTGTATCAGCTTTAAGGGGAGGTACTGAAATCACTAGATACACTTTAGCTTGGTTCTTCTCCTCCCCTTCTGAGTCTCTCTCTCTCTCTCTCTCTCTCTCTCTCTCTCTCTCTCTCTCTCTCTGTCTCCATCTCCATCTCTTTCTCTGCACTCCCCCCTCTCTCTCCTGCCCTCCTATTTTTGTAAGAAACACCGTCTAATGGTTCATTTTCAAAAGTGTTTCAAATCAGCTTATGTTTAAATACAGATGAGATAACTAACCAAGCTGAGCAAGAGACTTGAACAACGAAGAGACTTGACAGTGCCGAGTGTCTGACAGTCCTAAACAGGATGTAAATCATATAAACAAACTCACATGTGAGCTTAGTTGAGACAAAGACAAACAGGAAATGTGGAGGGCAGACGGGTCCTAGATAATGATGCATAAGCTAGTGCCAAGTCACTACTCAGACAAAGATGGAGAGGAGGAGCAGAGCTGCACTAGGGCAACAAAAATGATGGTCTATGTTCGGTCATAGTGACCACCTTCTTGGCTGATGCCTGGATTTGTAAAGTCGTTAAATAGGCTGCCCCATTTTTGATACTCAGCCTCTGGAAGTGATGTGATATCTTAAAAAAAAAAAAACAACAACAAAAAAAAAACAATTGGAGAGGTGGCTCGGCTCACAACCAAGCAAACAAGCAAGCAACCACCCAACTAACCACCCACCCACCCAATCAACCAACCAAACAACCAACCAATCAACCACCCACCCAAACAGCCACCCACCCACCCAACCATCTAACCACCCACCCACCCACCCACCCAACCATCTAACCACCCAACCACTCAACCAATCAACCACCCAAACAACCAACCAAACAATCAAACATCCAACAAGCCATCTATCAAGCCAAATAAATAACCAACCAACTAAACAACCAAACAACAAACAACACCTGGTCTAGAGCCTAACTCCTAATGGCCTACTGTGCCTTTCTCAAATGGTCAATCTTTAGAAAGTCCACTGATGTTTCAAACTATATGGCTTACCAAGACAGCAGTATCCACTTAACTCTTTAAGTACGGGCTATAGGCAAGAGGAAGGTTAGACTAGGAGTTCAGTATTAGCTGTTAAAGGAACTCCGCTCTCTGCCTGGTTGTCACTCCTGCTCTCATTTTCCTACTGTTTCTGTCTCTTCTTACTTTGTATTTCTTTTACTAAATCTATTGGATATGCATCTGATCTGGTCTGGTGAATATTGAGAGAGGGTGGCCAAGTTGTCTTTCCTGATTGATGCTGGAAGAACCGGGAGACTCAAGGCAGCTGAGCACTTGGGTGCAATTTGCATGACAAGGAGTTTTTATGACTAAAGCTCCTTCCATAATGGAGTTAGGAGCTTACAGTCAGCAGAGAAGCCTGCTGCACAGGCCAGCATGTTCAAGGTTATGCATATATACATAAAGCACAGCAGAGCTAGTTGTCCTCAGAAAAACGTCTGAGGTATGGAGACATCACTCACTCTAAATACTCTCTAGAAATGAGGTCTCGGCATCCCTGTGTCCCTTCTCACATTTGTTGTCACTCCTGATCCACTCCTGGAGAAATATCAGTATAGGATGTCCCCATGAGCACAGCACAGAATCATTATATCCTCACATAACCTCAACTCAAACTCTAAGAAAATACCTCTATCTTCTTGCCTATGGCCTGTAACCGTCACTTTTTCCAAGAATTCTCTCTCTCTCTCTCTCCCTCCCTCTCTCCCTTTCTTCCCTCTTTCTCTCCCTCCCTTCATCCATCCCTTTCCTCCTATGTGTATGTGTGTGTGTATGTGTGTGTGTGTTTCTGTTTCTGTCTATATTCTAGCTCTCTACCCCTCCCCCCGTTTCCTTTCTTCACTGGGGCTGGACACCAGCGCCTCATACGAACTAGGCAAGCTCTATAGTGGATTGTGTTGGCTTTTCAGATTTCCAGTACAGCCGAACTCCAGGAAATGGAGTCTCTCAGCTTTAGGGGTAGCAGGGATGGGAGCTTTGAGGAGTGGAGAGTGAAACTGCAGATCTCATTTCTTCTTTGAAAGACATCTTCTGGGATGAGCTTGTGGACAGACACTTTTCCTCTTTGGGGATGGCATTACGTTTTCCTGCAGGACACTATCTCTGGGAGACTGCTACCCTTGTGCCTCTGCATGAAATGCTGGATGGGGTGCTGAGCTTCTGGAAGCTTCAGGGTTTTCAAGTTTTTTTTCTCTGTTGCTTTTCTGCTCTTTGAGGGCATCTTGCTGTGTCATGTTCTAGCTATGCTGAGACACTTGCCCCAGAGATGACCTGTCTTTCATTTTAGAACATTTTTTTTTTTGTCTCATCAACTCTTGAAGTGCCTTCCAGGGAAGAGGAGAACATTCTGTAGTTGCACAAGGCCCCAGTGGGTCAACATTCTGTCTCCGTTGCTCTTGTGTCACCTTCTCTTTAGTTTCTACAGCTGAGATCACCCTGCTGGGACTGACACTTCCTTAGAAAGAGCAGGACAGGGTCCGGTGGTCGGTCGCTATTCTCATGCTCTCCTGGAACCACAGGACCACCCCTCCACCTGGGCAAGAGGACAGGGTAGTAGGCAGCCCCTACTGGGTTAGCACACAGGCTTGCCAGGCGGAGCAATGGACGTGAAGAAAAAGGCTTTTGTTTAGCCACTTGGGTGGGTTTTCACCTGAGCAGCAGGGACAGCAGCCTGTTTGTGCTGCAGGGATGCAGGGCTGCGGACAAAGGCTCTAAAGGACAGTGGAGAAAGCCCCTCAGTCCTTGGCATCCTGTAGGCAGCTGACAATGGCAGGGCTTACCTTCCCACAGCAGAAGCAAATCTCTACCTCAGAACAGTAAATTTAAGGGAATCACAGTTCTTGTCTAGGAGTGAACTGAGAAAGGCATGTGACAACTTCGAAATTCGTGTGTGCATACAGGAAGCTAAAATCGTACAGTGACTGTATATTCTAGGACAGTGACATTCTAGTTTCTCAGAATTTTGAATTTTGTTTCTTTTCTCTTGAGTGTGCATCCAATTGTGCATGTGGAGGTTAGAAAATGACCTCGGATGTCACTTCTTAGGAGGCATCTACTGTGTTGTTTGAGATGGAACCTTTCATTGGTCTGGAAGTCATCAAGTATGCCACACTGGCCACCAAAAGCCCCCTGGATCTGCCTGTGTCTCCTTCTTTAGTGCTGGGACTCCTAGCATGAGCTGCTAAGACCAACTTCACTGTAGGCTGGTTCTGGCGAATTCAGAGTTTTGTGTTTGCAAAGCGAGCGCTGTCTGAACTGAGCTCCCCCTCAGCTCAAGATTTTACATTTTGGATCTCAGCTGTCTCTTGTCCTTATCTTTCTTTTTTCTGAGATTTCCAAAAGACAGAGGGGTGGGGAGTAAGGCATGGACTTTCACAGTGAAAAGTCTGTAAGTTATGTCTGTTAGATGAATGTCACAGGCATGATAATTTACTCCTGTTCCTTTAATGAAAATGTCAACATGCTTTGTGTTTTTTTTTTTTTTTTCAGCCATTAAATGACAGGGTGGTTCTTGAACATGGGAGGTAGAGTTGCTTGAGGGAGACAGAACTCCAAAGATCAGATAAATTCAGCATAACTAGATAAACATTGTGACTTCCCATTCTTTTAAATGTCCTTCCTCTAAGGAGCATTTTACCTTAATGCAGTAAGCAGTAGTGTCTATGAAAACTCACAGTGCCAGAGGGAGGCAGATGGCTTAATTAATGTCCTGGGTATTTTAATACTTCATCTTCCAAAGGGCACCCAAAAACCAGAATTATGTTTGAACTCAGCCTCTGTCTCCGTCACTCAATGTCAACATTGTTTCATCTTACTTTTATCTGTAGCTTTCCTAGGCTGCATCTCCTTTCTAATTACAACAATTATCTGCACTTCATTTAGGGCAAATTTGAAGCAATTTTAGTGTACAATTTCCAGATAATTACTGGTAGCGTGTGATTCACAAATGAGACAGGTCCTAAAAGTCCCTGAGTGAGTTGGGTAGGTTTGCAATCTCCACCAGGAGTGGTGCTGTGTGTGTGTGTGTGTGTGTGTGTGTGTGTGTGTGTGTGTGTGTGTGTTTGTCCCTATGCCTTCCCCACTCGTCCTGTTCATCTGCAGCTTAGCAGAGGCAGTGTTGGACTGTGACACGGCTCTTCAGACCTTATCAGGAATAATCCCTTCTGCTCATGTGATCCATGCATCCAGACACTTGTAAGACATCTAGACTAGAGCTCCTGAAGAGATGCTGGGACCACGGCACTGTAGCCACCAGGCACTGTGAGAACAGATGTAAGGACATTCTAAAAAGACACACGTGTGGTCTTTCCTATGGCTAGCATACCATTTTAACAATGGTTGGAAAGGAATTGGAATCTCCCAGGAATTCTGTGCTGGGAGAAAGAAAAGGATGAAGCCTGCTGGCAGCCAGACAAGTGAATTCATCTACCAGGAAGAGACTCTATTCTTTGCTTAGAACTTCTTAGATCACAAGACAGACATGAGCAGAAAGAATGGTGGACTAACTAATGATAGGTGGGGTCACACCTGGACCAGGACTCCTTACTTACATATACACACTCGTTGCCTTCTATTTAAACAGAAGCCACATGTCAGTACCCTCCTAATTGACTCAGAGGTTGTTATTGGACCATCCCAATGTACACACTGAATAAATCTCCCTCTTCTCCTCTTTGCCATTACCTGTCCCTCAGTCCCTCAGTTGGCATATTGGAGATGCTTTTTGTTTGTTTGTTTTTTGTTTTTCGAGACAGGGTTTCTCTGTGTAGCCCTGGCTGTCCTGGAACTCACTCTGTAGACCAGGCTGGCCTTGAACTCAGAAATCCACCTGCCTCTGCCTCCCAAGTGCTGGGATTAAAGGCATGCGCCACCACTGCCAGGCTTGAAGATGCTTCTTAAGGCGGCCAGGGTTAGGCTTTGACCCTGACAACTCCGCTAATAGAACTCAGAGTTTTGCCTGGATGGGTGTGTGTGTGTGTGTGTGTGTGTAGCCAGTCCTGCAAGCCTGAGGAATGAAGTGGGATTCCTAGCTTGAGACTATGGTTAAGCTGTTAGATGCTCAGAGCAGAGCACTGGTTGTTGGGGGCTGACTTTTAGCAGAAAGCGGCTATCAGCTTTGCAGCCATCTTGAGCCATATACCCTGACATGAGACTTGGATTACAATAGCCTACAACAGCTGAGCACACTCTGATAATCTTGAATTAGATACCTTGGGTGTGTGAGATTAAAGGTGTGTGAGATTAAAGGTGTGTAACTTAGAAGTGTAGAGATCAGAGTTAGAGACAAGACCTAAGTGCATGATTATAGGTATGACTTAGAGGCATGGCTTAGAAGTGAGACATATAAAAGGCAGAGACAGAACAGATCAGAATCAGACATTAGGGAGACACAGAAGAGAAAAAGAGACACTTCAGAGAGTACAACTTGGAGTACAACTTGGAGTAGGAATTAGGCATTAGGTAGCAGGCACTTGGGAGAGAACTTGGAAGAAGAAACTTGGAACTTGGAGGCACTAGGGACTAGGAACTAGGGACTAGGAACTCAAGACTTGAGACACTTAGAGGAAGAGAGACTGAAGAATAAACAGGATTGAAACAAACTCTCTGTCTTGTCTCCATTCTTCGAGTCCATCTTCACTCTCTCTCTTGCTGAACCCTGACCCGCAGACCGGAGCAGCAGCTTGGGCCAGGATACAGTGGCCGCCAAAGCGGGGCAGCCCGGGCCTCAACATTTTGCTCGGGCCGCAACATTTTTGGCGCCCGAACAGGGACTAGTGCGGTTCTCAACATTTTTTGGCCACCCAACGTGGGCCAGCTTAGGCCATGACATTTTAGGATGCCCAAAGTGGGGCAGCGTAGGTCTCGACATTTTTGGCACCTGAACAGGGACTCGAGCTTAGGCCTCAACATTTTTTGGCCTCCCAAAGTGGGCCAGCTTAGGTCCCAACAACTGGTGACACACAGCATTCTCTTTGAGTTTGAAGCACTGTGTGTGGACTTGGGTACTCATTCCTGAGAAGAGGGTGGCTTCTTATAGGTGTAAATGAGCTCCCTCAGAAGATGGCATTGGCAATGACCCTCAGGTCACAGTGACATGTCACCTTGCATTTTTATCCGTGTGAGATGCTTGAACTCTTGGTGTGAAATAGCTTTCAATGGATAGCAATGCGGTCCTGGGCAGATAGGGTGTCTTCTCAAAGACCCACAGTGCTTGTGCCCACCAGCGGCAGGCACATCATGACACAGCACCATCATGGGGTTTTCCAAGGGACAGGGCCATTAGGAGTCACTGGATATACATCTTACTTTATTGGCCAGAGAATGTACCAAGAAGGATGCAATAGCAAGATACAAGTGATCTGATCAAAGAACTGGGGGAGGGGAGCTCCAGTAGATATATCCACAAATAACTCCCACCGAAGGCTCAAGGAACATTGGAGAAGCAGGGACAAAGATCTTAAGTGCTGGAATAAACCTTGAACAACCCCTTCCAGACCCTGACCAGGCCCTGTGTGGAAACTCTGGGTCCTTCTCCTCACTGCCATTGCTGATCTCAGCCAATCCGATGTCACCTGAGTCCTGATAGCAGGGCGGGACATGTCTAACAGTAAAAACGTCCTTGTCTAGACAACTCCAGGAAGGAGAAACTATGGACTGGCATGTAGCACCCTGAAACTGCATTACCTTCTCATCTGCCAAACACCCCATGTGAACTCTAAGTATCTCCCTCCCCTTTTGGCAGATGCCCCTTTGCCACTATGTCTGCCTCTTACTGTTTGAAATAAACAGTTTCAGGCTGTTGGGGTCAGACTCCACCCTCTTTTCTGCTTGTTAAAGCTAGCTCAGAAATCTAACAGTAGGAGCCAGAGGACCAGGAGTTCACTGTGAGACTGTGTTTTCTAGACATGTCAGAAGCTACACCTGTAAAGTCTCACCAACATGGCTGCCTAACAGGAGCTGAGCAAAGACAACAGCAGTCAAGCTGCCACAGTGGATGGGGGAGAGACCTCCAGGTCTCAACCCTACAGCTTCTTCCCCAGAAAAGGTCCCTTTTTACTTTCCTGGGTTCTGCAGTTAAGCTAGAATATGAATTCACATCTGAAGATTTAAAGCTAGGAGCCTTCAGTGTGAGAACATGGGACATTTGTCTTTCTGGTTCTGGGTTGTCTCATTCAATATGATTTTATCTGGTCCCATCAATTTACCTGAAAAGTTAGTGATTTATTTATTTTTCCTAGAGATATACAATATTCCATAGTGAATATGCACATTTCCTTATTCATTCATCAGTCACAGGACACTTAGGTCATTTCTATTTCCTAGCTGTTATGAATAGCAGTGAGCATAGCTGAGCAAGTATCTTTGGAGCAGAATGTCAGGTCTTTTGGGAAAATGCTAACAAATGATATGGCTGGGTAATATGTTGAACGTATTTTTAGGATTTTTTTTATTGGATATTTTATTTACATTTCAGATAACATCCCCTTTCCCCATCCTCCCCTCCCCCGAAAACCCCTATCCCATGCCCCCTTTTCCTTTTTGCTTTTATACACTTTTTAAAAATTTTTAGGCTTTTTAAAGCTCTCCACTCTGATTTCGATAATGGATGTACAAGTTAGCAATCCTACCAACAGCAAAGGATGGATTCCCTTTCACCACACCCACTCCAGGGTTTGTTTTGATGATCCTTGTCATTCTTCCTGGGGTGAGAAGAAGTCTCATCATTTCCCTAATTGCTAAGGATGATGAAAACTTTTTGAGATATTTCTTAGTCACTTTTTTCTTCTTTTGAGAACTCTATTCAGACCACCTCCCCTTTTCAAATGGGTCATTACCTTTTATTGTTTCAAGTTATTTATATACTCTGGATACTAATTCTCTGTCAGATATGTAGCTGACAAAGATTCTGTCATATTCTGTAGGCTTCTTCTTCACCTGGCTGATTATTTTTTTAGCTGTGCAAAACATTTTAGTCTTATGACTAAAGTTCTGCTTGTCACTTGTTGGCCTTATTCCTGAGCAATGGAATCCTATTCAGGAAGTCTCTGGCATGTGCTACACCTGCATCAGACTCATGGGTTCTTCCGACGATTTCTGTGTTTCATGTATTATGTTGGTCTTTTATTCATTTGGAATTAGATTTTTGCAATGTGATGGATAATAGGTGTAATTTCATTCTTCTACAGGTAGACTCTAAGTCTTTCCAGTACTGTTTATTGAAGGTACTTTCTTCTCTATAGCTTATGTCTTTGGCATCTCTGTCAAATAGTAAATGTCTGAAGTTATATGTACTCATGTTCTCAGTTTTGTTCCATTGGTCTGTGTAGCTGATTTGGTGCTAGTACCATGTTGTTTTTACCACTATGGCTCTGTAGTACATCTCAACGTCTGGGATCCTGATCCCTTCAGCATTGCTAGTTTTCTTAAGGGTTATTTGGGCTATCTAGGGTTTCTTGTGGGTCCATATGAGTTCCAGCATAGATTTAATATTTCTGTGGATAATGAGATGTGGATTTCCATTGGGATTGCAATGAATCTTTAATTACAATTAAAGCTGTTGATAAAGTGATCACTTTCGCATATTGATTATACCAACCCATGATGATGGGATGTCTTGCCATTGTCTTTCTCTCTTCAATGGTTTAAAGTTTTTATTGTAGAGTTCCTTCTCTTCCTTGACAAAGTTATTCCTAGATATTGTCTTTCCTTTGAGGCTATTTGTGAATGGGAATGTGTCACAGGGTCATTATTTAAAGTGAAGAAACTGCATTAAGATTGATTGTGGTTATTTGGTATGTGTCCGCAAGTGACAAGCTATTCACTATATAAGCACAATTTTTATATAATTTTTTAAAATTTTTCTTTAGATTTTAAATATTTAGGCTTCATTATGGGATTTTCAAACAAAAATTAATGTTTCTACTCCCCATTCACATCCTCATCTCTTCCCCATTCCTCTCTCTCCTTTCTGCCTGCCCCACCCCAAGTCTTCTTTTCACTTACAAGTTACAGAACTTTTGCTGTAACAACTCCCACTACCCAGACTTTCTGAACACTTCCTATTTTCCTCTCATGTCCTCCTGTCTAGTTTCATTCTCTGAATTCTATCTCAACAAAGTTGATCAAGCAAGCAAATGCAGCCCTATCTAGCATCAAATATTTGAAGTGTTTTTTTTTTTTTTTTTTCAGATGGATGATCCATTTACACAACCACAGGTTATGGGCTAATATCTTTCCTTTTTTTAAAAAAATGATATTGCTGTCTATTATCAAGCACAAATGAATGTTTATTTTTTTATTGGTATGAAATTTAACCATAGTGAAATGAATGATTTTAATGACACATTTTTAAAGAAAAATTCATCGATATGGTTAGTTACCTTCTCAGTCAGGTAGAAAGTATCCTTGTCATCCCAGAAGGGTCCTGGACTCCTCCCCAGGAAATTCTCCCTGCATCTCTGATTCTTGTGTTCTGCTATGCACTGCCTGGGAGCACTGGTGGGGTGATACTGTGCATATAGTCTCCAGTCTCCCAGGAGGGGTACTTGCCTGACTCCTTAGTATGTTCACAGTCATTTTAAAGCACGATTTTTTCATTGTTGTCACCAAGAAGTAAGTTATTTGGGAATGAACCAACTTTGCAGAACTTTGGCATACAAATACATTATTGATTTTTTGTCTCAAAATTTACTCCAATATCACTTACATTTAATATATTTCAAAATATAATTATGTAACAATCTAGATGTGCACTGATGGTCTATTTTCTGTTTCAAATTAGATTCAGATAGTTGTTCAACCAATCTTCTTAGGACTGCTTCATAATAAAAGTACATAGTCTAAACAAAATAATGAGAATACCACAATCTAGAGTTTGCAATGCTTCTCATTATCCCATAATATTTATCCAAACATCTTGCTAACAGCTACATGATCATAACATTATGATGTTATGGCTAAGCATTGACATAAACATTATCTTTGAATTACCTTACAGCAATGTTTTATGGCCAAGGTTAATTTGATCACACACTGGGCACTTGTCAAAGACTGGAGATGCTAGTTTCTCTGACTTCAAGAGAGGCCCATTGGTGTGTAGAGAGCAGAGACAGGGATGCTGTCAATTATCCTAACAGTCAGGAGAGTACCAGTGACATGTGATCATCCATCCAGTCACAAATGTCTGCAGCATTGCTCTAAAAAGAGTCCCTGCCTTCCCTTCTAAGGACATGTTCTCTTAATACTTGAGGAGACACGTGGAGGGGTAATAAAATATCACACAAGCTTTCTCTGTCTCTAGCTATGCCTGCCCCCTCTGTCTCTGTATGTATGTAGTTAAGGACCTTTTACACATAGCTAAGTGTTCTGGCACTGAGCTACACTTTATTTGTCTTAGTCACTGTTCTATTGTTATGAAGAGACACCATGACTACAGCAAATATAATAAATCATCTACTTGGGGAATGGCTTGCAGTTTTAGAGGTTTTGCCCATTACTGTCAAGGTGGGGAACATGGGAGCATTCAGTCAGGCACTGAAACAGTAGCTGAAAGCTGTATCTTGAGCCATAGGCAGCAGGATACCCTGGGCTTGGCATGGGTTTTTGAATATTCAAAGCCCACATGCTAGTGACAAACTTGCTCTAACAAGGCCACACCTCCTAATCCTTTCAAATAGTGCCACTCCCTGGTGACTAAACACTCAAATGTATGAGCCTATGGGGACCATTCTTATTCAAACCTCTACACCAACCACATATTGAGTTCAACACAATATGGCTATTTTACCCTCCTTTGAAAATCTGAATTAAACATCTCAATCATATATGATTATTTTAAGAATTGAAAATAAATTCCTGTTAGGATGGAATTGAGCTCTGTACATGTCTTTGATCATAAACTTAATCCATACCACAAGTCTAAGATGTTAGATATCACCAATGCAACAAATGGTAGATTGTATTGACCTTGTTGTCTCTTGCACCCACCCATTACATTGAGAGTTCCACAAAGAGAGCAGAGCTTCCCGGAGCTTGGAATAAGGCCTAGCATAGCTGAGCCAAAAATACACTGGAGTATACTTTTATAAACCCTTGGTGTGAAAGAATAACAAGTACCCAGTGCTCACATCCTAGTCCCCGTGACTGTGTGACTGTTCTCGGTTAAATGACTAGAGGGACTGCAGATGTGAATAAAAATTCAGGTTCAATTATAGTTTATGGAACACTATCTGAATGTGCACAGTCTAGTTACAGGACAATACCTCAGGTCAGAGATCTCTGTCTGATGGAAGGAAGGAGGAAGGGAAGAGGAGGAGAAGTGTGGTGATAGGGAGGTAGGTCCATGTGTGACAAGAGTTTAAGCCTTGTTGCTAGCTTGTGGAACACATGCTATGTTCAAGAGAATGAGATATCTACAGGACCAAGGGTAGCAAATGTGACTGCCAACAATGAAGGGAAGGCCCTTATCCTACATCTACAGGGGACAGGATCCTGTCAATAGCTTGAGTGTGCTCAGGAGAGGACTCATACTAGAACTTCCCAATAGAAGCTCATTTGTATAATACCCCAACCTTAGCCCATGGGTCCTTGAGCTCTGCCAACCTGAAAAGTCCCTCTCTATCCCTCCCTTTTCCACTTTTAGAGCATTTCTTTAAGATATCAACAGATCAGAAACTTTGCTCATTTAAGATATATAGTAGGGACATATGATCTCCCCCTGAACGCCCCAATTGGCCTCTTATATCTATTTTGTTTCCCCTTCTGAGAGAGATTCAACCATTCTCCCTTGTACCCTCCTTGTTATTTGGCCTCTTTAGGTCTGTTGATTATAGCATGGTTATCCTGTACTTTATGGCTGATAGCCACTTATTAGCGAATATGAACCAGACATGTCCTTTTGGGTCTGAATTACCTCACTCAGGATGATATTTTCTAGTTCCATCTATTTGGCTGCAGAATTCATGATGTCTTTGTTTCTTTATCCATTCTTCAGTTGAAGGACATCTAGGTTGTCTCCAGTTTCTGGCTATTGTGAATAGAACTGCTATGAACATAGTTGAGTAGGTGTCCTTGTGGGATGGTGGAACATCCTTTGCTAGGAGTGGTATAGCTGGATCTTGAGGTAGAACTATTTCCAATTTCCTAAGAAACCGCCAAACAGATTTACAAAGTGGTTGTACAAGTTTGCATTCCTCCAGGAGTGGAGGAGTGTTCCCTTTGCTCCAGAACCTTGTCAGAATATGTTGTCTTTTGAGTTTTTGATCTTACCCATAAGGTGGAATCTCAGAGTTGTTTTGATTTGTGTTGCTCTAATGACTAAAGATGCTGAACATTTCTTTAAGGTCTTCTCAGCCATTTGAGAGTCCTCTGTTGAGAATTCTATTTAGATCTATACCCCATTTTTAATTGGGTTTTTTGGATTTTTTGGTGTCTAACTTCTTGTGTTCTTTATATATTTTGAATATTAGCCCTCTGTCAGATGTAGGGTTAGGGAAGTTCTTTTCTCAATCTGTGTGGTACCTTTTGGTCTTAATGACAGCGTCCTTTGACTTACAGAGGCCTTTCAGTTTCATGAGGTCTCATTTATTAATTCTTATGCCTGAGATATTGATGGTCTGTCCAAGAAGTTGTATTTTGTACCAATGAACTCAAAGCTATTTCTCACTTTCTGTTCCGTTCTATTCAGTGTATCTGGCTTTATGTTGAGGTCTTTGATCCATGTGGACTTGAGTTTTGTGTAAGGTGATAAATGTGGATGTATTTGCATTCTTCTACATGCAGATATCTAGTTAGATCAGCACCATTTGTTGAAGATACTCTCCATTTTCCATTGTATGGTGCGACACGCTACCTCGCCGATAAGGAGCACATCACACTCAAGATTCTTCTGACAGCGTCTTTTATTGTTACAGCTCTTTTAGTTAGAAGGATGCAAGATGGAGAACAAAGGAAGGACCCCAAGCCCCAGAATGTTCTGACTTATATACTATCAAAGAGACATGATCTGTCCTCATTGGCTTACAGACTAGGGTCTCATTTACATATCCACTGATAGTACTTTCAGCGGGAAAATTTGCGCCTATGCGTGCGCACAGCTGCAGACACCAAGGCCAAGAAGAACCAGGAACAGGAAGCCAGCGCCATCTTATAATGGCAAGCGTATAGCTACTTCAGCAAACGCAGCATGGCTCCTAACATCTCCCCCTTTTTTATAAATAGCATATAGTGACTAGAGACCTTTTGTGCCTTAGTCTCATGTAATGGGAATCCGAGCCCTGGGAGGCATCAAAAGGCTGTCCCGTTTATAGCTTGGTGTAATGGGATCCTGTGCCCACAAGCATGTTTAAACGGAACAGCGTCTCCGCACTTTAGCATATTCAATCAAACTTGAGGGGATGTTCTAGTCTCAATGGCCATAAATGTCTGAGTAATAACTATTTTATCACGTTGTTGTTGAGTTTTCATTTTATAAAACAACCAGAGTAAGATCAATGTCCCTCCAAGTAGCATACAGCCAAACAAACCTATCCCCACCCACTCCTTAAAGAAGGAAAATGTAGAAAAAAGCCAAGAGGTAAAGTCTTTGAAACTGATTATATCAAGGCTTGTATTGTTGAGGTCTAATATCTTCAACTGTAATTCTTTTTGAAGAAACTCTAACTCCTGGGTCCAATTCCCCTTCAGATATTCTGAAATAATAGAACTGTTAACAAGGGAAGAATTATCAAAAGGTAAGGGGGTTATACATAGGGAACGTGTGGAAGCCACACAAGAAAGTTGTATGACATCTCCAAGCGCTTGTAATTGTTGTTGTAATAAGTCAATGTGCTG
The DNA here is from genome assembly GCF_011762505.2 of Arvicanthis niloticus. Taxonomy (NCBI): domain Eukaryota; kingdom Metazoa; phylum Chordata; class Mammalia; order Rodentia; family Muridae; genus Arvicanthis; species Arvicanthis niloticus. Next base: position 7,574,499 of record NC_047671.1, read on the forward strand.
ATTGACCAGTAAGACCCCTGAGGCCAAATGAGCATCAGTTCTCTTCACTGTTTCAAGTGCATCGGATGTCTTTTCAGTAATTTGACTAATAACTGAGGCTGTTTGCACTTGATTGGCCATGGCAATATCTGCAGTCACTGCAGCTGCAGCAGAAACAGTAATGGCAGTGATTATAGCTGTTGTAATGTCAAAATCTCTTTTTTGTCTCAATAATTGTACGATAGGAAAATCTTTGGGGTCAGCTTCAACAGGTACTGGTACAAATGTGGGAATATTCACCACAATTGCTGTCCGGTTTTTTCCATTCCAACATTCTGTTAAGTAACATGTAATATTAGGACTATGGCAATTAATTATTGAGCTGTTTTCAAACAACTCTTCATCACATATAAGGAAAAAATATGGTGCTTGAACACACACTAGCGATGGCTCAAGCGTATAATTAGAATATTGTTGATTAATCTTCAAATTAGATAAACTGATCTTTGTTTTTATTACTTTGCGTGGTCTCCAATCGTGTACCACTGACATTATTAGATGTATGGAAGCTTCCTTGTAAATTAGCAAAAGCTGATATACTAGTAGATGCCTCGGCATCATTTATAATTATCCATTCGAAAAATGGCCACTCACTCCCAGGGCCAGAGTGAGTGTTATTTGTTTTAAATCTTTTTTAACTTTTGATTAAAATAGAAACCCTCCGATAGTTTAAATTTCCGTAATTCTGGTGGTTGACATGCTGTAAATGTCGGAGGAAAATCCAATAATGGATAGCACCATGGTATCTGTCTTTTAGCAGTCACATTAAGAGGAGAATTATCAGATAATGGTATAGTTACATTGCTAGTGAGCATAATGGTACTGATATTAGAAGATGTATTATTACCACCAGTTCCACTTCCACTAGTTGCTCCAGTACTTATTTGTGACAGGGCATTCATTAATATCCCTGTGGGAATTTTATTAGCAACAAGTGGATCTTCCCAATATCCCAATTTCATTTTTGTAATTTTAATACATGGCCCTTTCCCAGAGCTAATAGTCTCATTTTGGAAAGTAAAACATAATGTCGTATTTAATTTTATTGAGGTGGCATTATATGGTTCTGTTTCAAACTTAGGCGTTTTGATGCATGGTGCTTCCATGGCACAACTTGTGGATAAGAATAAAGGAAGTTTAGTCGAATTAGCATGTACAGGCATTGGAACGGGCCATGTTCTCACTATTGCCCACAGAGGTAGGCTGTTCCTTATGGGAGTCTAAAGAATTAATATAAGAAACATTGAAGTCCACAGCCTCTGGATCTGGATTTTCTTTTTCTCCATCCTTCACTATTCTTGTCAATCTTGTTGGTATCCAGATCGGATTTTTTTGCTCCTGTATCTAAAAGGCCTTTGAATAGTTTTCCTTTAATTTTTAACTCTAGTGTTGGCCTTGTATTTAATTCAAGTGAAATAAAAGTATGGTTCCCACCGGAAAATCCAAAGCCCTTTTTTCCTCGGACTTTATCTTTGTTAGGAAACATAGAATGTAAGCTGGGTAAAATTAATAATTGAGCAATATGATCTCCTGGGGAAATGGCACTTATCCCTCTTGGGGAGGAGCACATAATTTTAACTACTCCCTCAAAGTCTTGATCTATGACACCTGGATGGACTACCAATCCTCTCAAGGTTGTTGAAGATCGTCTCAGCACAAGTCCCACCGTGTCCTTGGGAAGAGGGCCAGAAAAATCTGAGGATATTGGCTGATAGCCCATAGTGGGCGTTAATATCGCTCGGGTGGTGGAACAAAGGTCCAGTCCTGCGGAGCCTGTTGTGGCCCTCTGGACCATTCCTTTCTCTGAGATTTGTCCTGTCTGTTCTCGAGTGCCCCATACATTTGAGGGCCCTGGGGACGTGGGCCCCGCTGCCCGTTTTTTGGCAATGGAGTCAATGGCTGTCCCTTATTGTCTTTTACTGATCTACATTCAGATGTCCAGTGTCGGCCTTTTCTACATCTAGGACACATTCCAGGCTGTTTACCTCCAGTGTTTCCTGTTGTTTTCCGGCACTGTTTCTGAACGTGTCCCATTTTACCATATTTATAACATTTAATATTATTGTTCCTCTGTGTAGCCAGTATTGCGGCCGCTAGACCTGCATTGGACAGCGGACCTCCTATCTCTCTGCACGCCTTTATCCAGGCATTAAGCCCTTTATTCTTCCAAGGCGTGATGGCATTTCTATAATCTTTGGTACATTGTTCATAAACAAGTTGTTCAATTAATGGCATGGCAGATTCTGAATCTCCAAAGATCCTTCCTGCAGCCTCCATCATCCTGGCAACAAAGTCTGAAAATGGCTCATTAGTTCCTTGGATGATCTTTGTTAAGTTTCTAGAGACCTGCCCTCTATTAGGTAAACTTTTCCATGCTTTGATGGCAGCCTGATTAATCTGTTCATAAACTTGTGCTGGATATAGGGTCTGATTAATTGCCCATTGCCCCTGGCCAGTTAGCATATCAAAGCTCCATTGGGGGTGATTTTGTGCCATGTTATCTCTGGCCTGTGTAGCACACAAATCATGATAAAGAGATTTCCATTCTAAATATTTGCCTGTAGGGACAATTGCCTTGATAGTATTACACCAATCCCCAGGCGTCATAGCACTTTCTGCAAGTCTCTCTATTAAGGCTTGGGTAAAAGAGGCATTTATGCCATATGTTTGCACCGATTCTGTCAATGACTTTAATTGTTTCAAGTCTAAACTATGATGGTATCTCTGCTGATTCTGATCTTCAAAAACCGGAAAGGCTGTTCTAATCCTTCTTCTCTCCTTTTCTGGAATCAAGGAGGTGGCTATTGGAATAACATGTCTCCTAGCCTGTTCTTGTTTTGTCTTCCGCACAAGCAGCTGCGGTGCCGATGGCAAATTGCCAGGTGCATAAGGAGGATCCGGACAATATCTTTCTTTCTCATAATTAGCTGCCTCCTCATCTAATTCTGTTTGTTCATCCGAATCCAACCCATCCTGGGACGAAGTATCCGTCCTTGTTTTCTCCATCCTCAGAGGACGTCTCCTCTGAGGAGGAGTCATTTAGTGTTAATTTTCTAAACCCAGACAAGGCTAGATATATTTTTTTATATTTTTCTGACGGAGCTATTTTCTTAGCTCCATTCTCTTTTTTCTTTTTTTTTTCTCTCCCTCCTTCTTCTTCTGACATGGAGGGCTTAAAGGCTGTTTATCATTGTCTTTTTTTTTTTTTTTTTTTTGCTAGCATTCCCTTCCTTTTCTGTTTCTGATAGGCTATCCTGACACTGAGTAAGGACCCTTTGTCCTTCTCTAATCTTTTCTCGGCATTTTTCATCCGCTATGCATGCCTGAATCATCCTAAAAATAGGTAACGTGTCTGCTCTCAATCTTCCCTCTTCCTTTTCCCGGGCTAAATTAGCTCCTAACTTTTCCCATGATCGCGTGGTAAGGGATCCTGTAGGACCATATCACGGAGCAACTCTATCTATCTCTTTAAAAAACTTCAAAAGAACCCCATCTGGAATAGTCAAGCCGCTTTCCTGCAGCAGCACCTGCACTGCCACTAGAACTGGCTTAAACTGTTGATTGCCCATAATTCTTTATCTACAGAACTGGGCGAACCTGCACAGTTATCTGCCTGTGATTTACGGTTCACTTTGAAAAGGAGGACACGTATACTCCCGTCCCTTAATATGACAATTAAGGCAAAAGCAAAACACGAGAACAACCACCGCCCAGACAGGGATAGTGAAAGCAAGGTCGAGCATAGGATCCACCATATCTTACAGAAAAGTGTCTAGACTTACTGCACTGTCAGTTCTGAATCTTGTTTCTGTGAGCTAAGCAGGGTCCTTCAAGGTAGACGATCCTCGGGGGCGTTCAGCTTCCACTCCCGGGTTTCGGCACCAAATGCGACACGCTACCTCGCCGATAAGGAGCACATCACACTCAAGATTCTTCTGACAGCGTCTTTTATTGTTACAGCTCTTTTAGTTAGAAGGATGCAAGATGGAGAACAAAGGAAGGACCCCAAGCCCCAGAATGTTCTGACTTATATACTATCAAAGAGACATGATCTGTCCTCATTGGCTTACAGACTAGGGTCTCATTTACATATCCACTGATAGTACTTTCAGTGGGAAAATTCGCGCCTACGCGTGCGCACAGCTGCAGACACCAAGGCCAAGAAAAACCAGGAACAGGAAGCCAGCGCCATCTTATAATGGCGAGCGTATAGCTACTTCAGCAAACACAGCATGGCTCCTAACAATATGGTTTGGGCTTCTTTGTCAAAAGTCAAGTGTTCATAGGTGTGTGGTCTTATTTCAGGATCTTTGATTTAGTTCCACTGATCAACCTATTTGTTCTTATACCAATACCATGCAGTTTTTATTACTATTGCTTTGTAGCTATTACCTATTCTGGTTTTTTTTTTGTTTCTTCATATGGTGGTGAGAATTGTTATTTCAAGATCTGTAAAGAATTGTGTTGGAATTTTGATAGGAGTTGCATTGACTCTGTAGATTGCTTTTGGTAGGATGGCCATGTTCACTATACTAATCCTACTAATCCATAAGCATGGGAGATCTTTCCATCTTCTGATATCTTTCTCAATTTCTTCCCTCAGAGACTTAAGTTCTTGTCATACAGGTCTTTCACTTGCTTGGTTAGAGTTATATCAAAGTATTTTATATTATTTGTGGCCATTGTGAAAGGTGTGGTCTCCCTAACTTCTTTCTCAGTCTCAAAGCAATAAACAATTGCTTGCATAAAGGAGAGTTACTGATTTCTTTGAGTTAATTTTGTATCTAGCCACTTTGCTGAAGATGTTTATCAGCTGCAGAAGTTCTCTGGTAGAATTTTTGGGGTCATTTATGTATACTATCATATCATCTATGAATACTTCAGCTATACTTTGGCTTCTTTCTTTCCTATTTTATTTCCCATTTATATCCCCTTGATGTACCTTAGCTGTCTTATTGCTCTAGCTAGAACTTCAAGAATCAATGAAAAAGAGCTGGTTCTTTGATAAAACCAACAAGACAGACAAAACTGTTGCTTTTGATGTTGTGGTCCATGGTGATCTGACAAGATGCATGGGGTTTTTTCAGTCTTTGTGTGTTGGTTGAGGCTTGCTTTGTGACCAAATATATGGTCCATTTTAAGGAAGATTCTGGGAGGTGCAGAGAAGTTTCATTTTTCTGTGTTTTTGTGAAATGTTCTATAGATATCTGTTAGATGCATTTAACTCATAGCCTCTGATAGTTTTACTATTTCTATCTCGATGATCTGTCCATTGGTAAGAGTGGGATTTGAAGTCTCCCACTCTTAATGTGTGAGGTTCAATGTATGATTTAAGCTTTAGTAATATTTCTTTTATGAATGTGGTTGTCCTTGCATTTGGGGCATAGATGTTCGGAATTGAGACATTGTCTTGGTGGATTTTTCCTCTGATGAGTATGATGTGTCCTTCACATGCTGCTGGCTTCGGGTAGAAGGAAAGAGCCATTTCATTCCCGATCTTGAAAGTTGTCAGATGATAAATTGTGTTAATAAATTTCATAGAAATTTGTTTATTTTTTGGGATACATACACACACACATATATTCGCAAAACTTGTCATTATATTTCTGACTTTCAATACATTTAGGGAAACCTGTGGGCCATGGCCCCCTACAGGGTTGCATATCAAATATTTAGATTATGATTCATAACAGTAGCAAAAATCCAGTTATGAAGTAGCAAAAAAAATTAGAATGACTGATTTAAGGTCTTTGTAATATTTTCCTGTCTCTTCATTGTTAAAAACTCCTTGTTCTTTTCATTGTTTTTCTAAGGGGTTATTATCATTTTTCTGACCAGCAGCATTGGTTTCCTCCCGTGTTTCCTTCCTTCAGTCTTACTAATTTGGGCCCAGAGAGTGTAACAGTATACATTATTATATTTAATGTACATTATTGTACATTATACATTATTATATTTACTTATATATCATAATTATTTTATTATATCTAATAAATATATAATTATTTATTATATATTAGTATATTAGTATATTTATTTTCTCCCTTATGCTGTTTTCAATTGATTTCACCACTTTTCTTCTTGTTTATTGAGTGTGTGCACAGATGGTGACAGTGTGTGAGCTCCTGTTGTAACCACATATTGTTTGTTCTCCACCATTGTTGTTGTAGCTGCATCATACACATATCCTCATGTATCCCCACCCATTTGGCAACATCTGTTTACTTCTAAGTGCATTTCAAGACTTCCTTTTTGAACCAGGGCTCACTCATTTAGGAGCCCTTGTATAATTTCCAAGTGTTTGGAGAGTTTCTTGTTGTCCTTCCATATTGATTTCTCGTTTGGCTTCATTATGCTCCGAGAACACTGTAGGTTTCAATTTTCTTAATTGTGTCTGCATTGTGTTCCTATCGCAGGACCTCGCCTGCTTTTGCAAATGTGTCACAAGCCCCACAGGGCATGTCTGGGGCATTAGTGCTTCCACCAGGTCCTGTTGGTTGAGCATATTTGTCAGAGTTGGGGCACTGGCTGCCATTTCCCTCCCATGGTTCCATCAGCTACTGAGAAGGGCTCAGTCCCAGTCGCGCTGTGTTCTGCCTGTCTCCATTCTGTCCTCTCAGGCTTATTGTTCATGTATGTGGTTTGCATGTATGTGTTTGTATATTCATCTGCACACATATGTGCTGATGCATGCAGGGTGTCTTCTGAATCATCACCTACCCTGTTTTCTTTTTGAGACAGGGCTGCTCACTGAAGCTAGAATTTGCCTACCTGGCTGACCTGGTTGGCCTGTGAGCTCCTGCCTGTCTCTGCCTCATGAGTGCTGAGATTACAAATGCTGTCCACCACACCTTGTATTTATTTTCCCCATGTAGGTTCTGGGGACAAAATTCAAGTCCCCCACTTTAAGCATTTGAGAGGCTGAGCAGTTACCCAGCTATACTTCCTCATCTGTTCGATTGGCGTTTCTATGCAGAGTCCTGCCCTGACTCGATATGCAGAGCCTTCCCTTTTAGTGCACCAGGAGCAAATTCTTCACCTCTTTGTTTTTGAGGGCACCTTTAACTTTCTCTTATCCTCAAAACATAGTTTTCTGGATGTAGCACTCAGACAACAGGTCTTCCTTCCCCTTATATCTTAAAGAGTATCCCATCTTTATCACTATCATGTTGGCAGAGAAGTCTCTGCTTCCCTCTTTTGTCATGTATATTTTCCATGCAGAACACCTTATTCTTTTTTTTGAAATTGTAATATAATTGCATAATTTTTTCCTCCCCTTCATTCCTTTTTGTTTTTGTGACCAAGGTCTTTTCTAATTGGCCTCTTTGTTCCCAGAATAATGACTCTGAGATTTAATTATTTATGAATGAATGCCTAGGCCTTATGCTTTGGCTGGTTCCCCAATTAGCTCATAACAGATATGACCCATTTATTCTAGTCTATATCTGCTACATGGCTAGTCACTTTGTCTCAGTTTCATGCATCCTCAGAGTTTGGTTGAATCTCCTGCCTCTGATAAACTCCCAGAGTTCCTCTCTGTTTGCAGGACATCCCAACTTCTAATCCTGCCTCAGCTCATTCGCCATCAGCATTTTATTGGCCCAAGAGATTCTCTCTACATCTCCCCCTTTTAGTCCAATAAAAGGTTCTTTCTCTAACATCAGTAAACTACATACAATAAGAGCAATTATGAAAACTATCAGGTAAGAATTACATTCACAATGTCCCGAACATATGTATTTGGCAAACTTGGCGAAAGTACTCTGTTGTCTATCCTATCTTGGTAAATCCAAAGTTCTGTATCTAAATCACTTTCTATCAAAACTTGCATTACCAGTTTAGAAATATCTTTCTAGACTTTAAAACACTTTCCTAAATTGTAAACTACTAACATGTCTATTGATGTCAGATCATATAAATCTCTAGTCTTCAACTCCATTAGAGACCTGGAAGAATAAATATTACCTGAGTGTACAGGAAAGTGCAGAGCAAGCAGCTTCCGAAGCTATAGAGATGGCAGAGGTTGCCTGGACAGTTACTCCAAATTTCTTTGAGTCATTGGCGCATCCATCTTCAGCCTTTGGTCCACTATATGACAGACATTTCCTTCCTTCCTTCCTTCCTTCCTTCCTTCCTTCCTTCCTTCCTTCCTTCTTCCTTTTTCCTTCCTTCCTTCCTTCCTTCCTTCCTTCCTTCCTTCCTTCCTTCCCTCCTTCCTTCCTTTTTAGAAGCCTGCAGTTGAAGCAAGGGCAGCAGCTTGCCCAGTGGCTAGCTTGCACATATGAAGCAAATTCCACATGGAGGTTCCTTGATATTCATCATCTTCTTTGAAGTAGAGGGGGGGTGATGCCAAGAGCTGATATGTCTCACTGTCAAAAAAAGGCATTTGTTAAGTAAAACATCTTTAAGTGCTATATTCCAGAGATTTCTGAGGCTTTGAAGACCATCCATCAATCTATATAGTTTATCTGAATTGCTTGTTTCTAACTATCTACCATCTGAAAACATCTATAGAAAGCTAAACGAAGTGTGTTTCTGTAATAAACTAAACTAGTGTCTAACATGAATATGAGTTTGGTTGACTATTAACTTGTGTTTCTTAATTATCCTAAACAGTTTGTTATAACTGCCAAAAAGACTAGAACTTAACGTTGCATTTTGAAGAAATTGGTACAATACCTTAAGCAAGAGTTAAAGTGTATATACCTAGTATGTCATAACAAAATGTAACCTTAAATTTATATTAGTTTCAAAGTCCATACCAATGTAAAAATGTTTGGCTTGTAGATGTTCTTTGTTCTAAAAGTAGATTCAACAGTCTACCCTTTCATCCTATTATTTCTGTATTCCTGCTTCCCCTAGCATCAGATAGAGAAAAGAGAAGGAGAGAGGAAAGAAAAGGAGAGAAAGAAATTCTCAAACCTAATCTCCTTTACTTTGCTTTCTCCCTGACCATTAACAACTTGTAACCAGCCCCTCTTAAATGACGGAAAACATCCATATACTCTATGAATGGCCAAAACCCATTCACCCCACTTTTCGGGAGTGGGGTGTCTTTCTCTTGAGATTGCTTTCTGCTATTTAAGGGCATCATTTGGGGGAGGGCAAAATAAACTGGGATACTGGCCAATCTTAAGAAAGCTAGCTGCAACATTTGTTGTCCAGTCTCTATGTGCTCAGAAAGTGCAGGGCTTAAATGAAGTCCTGGCTGGAACAGTCTGTGATGTGGATGATCTAACTAGCTGTATCTGGATGTAGATTTTTGAGGAACCAGCAATTGAGGCAGTTTGGACTGTATAACTAAATTGTAATATAAAATTTTATCTATGCCATCTAAGATAATGGCATGATAAATCCCATGAGGACTCGGTAGCCAACAAAATTTATTGGCTAAGCTTAGCCGAAGTCCTGGCTGGAGACATTTCCGTGTCTCAGCCTGTCTCAGAACTGTTCCTATGTAGAGGAGTCAGCAATACATCTTACCTGGTTCTTGGGTCTTCTTGATTTCTTTCTTTCTGTCTGCAGCCAGGATCTTCAGAGGGTCTGCCCTGGTGAAATTTGATTTTTATTAATTTGAAAGGAGTTTATAGCTGTTTTTTTTTCTCCTATGGAAACAAATACAAAACCTCTTTCCAAATATACATTTCCTTCCTTCCATTCTGAAGTTTGCACATCCTTAATATGAACAGGCTGATGGAGTTCAGCAGTTTTTCCCATAATACAATGTCTCTCAGCAGCTGTTGTTTTTTTTGGTGTTGTTTACTAGCATTAAAAAAGTTTAAAATTAATAAAGCATTATGTAATCTATCTCTGGGTTTTGTTGTTATTGCTACCTCTTTTTGTTTGGTAAGCATCTCTTTTAAAGTATGATTAGATCTCTCTATAACTGTTTGTCCTGTAGGACTATATGCTATACCTGTAATACACTTTATATTATAATATGTAAAAAAATGCTTAATGTTACTACAGACATGTGCTGGAGCACTGCCAGTTTTAATTCACAGCTATCCCTACAATAACCATAACTTCTAATAGATGTATAATTACAGAATTGGCCTTCTCAGAACTCAAGGCAAAAGCCCGTTGGAATTCTGACTATGTATCATCAGTATGATGTATCAACATGTATGCATCTTTTAATTCTCCAGACTCTATAAAATGACAGGCATAAGCTATTGTATGGCACTGCTCTAAGGTGGCAACATTAAGCAGAGTCTTTATTTTTAACTCAGTGTATTGTATCTCTGTGGGCTGCCATTCTAATTTCTCAATTGGTTGTGGATTTTTCTCATCTGAAATTACCTTTTTGCTGTTCCATATGATATTCTTCTGAAGATTCTTTATACAGATTTAAGGAATCTTCTAACCTCTGTTCTATGGCCTCCTATCTAGCCTTTGGAATTCTGACTATGTATCATCAATATGATGTATCAACATGTATGCATCTTTTAATTCTGCAGACTCTATAAAATGACAGGCATAAGCTATTGTATGGCACTGCTTCATAGATTCCATAGTCTCTTCCTTCTCTAAGTCTACTTTATTCTGATCTCTTCTTAAAGAGCATATATAAAATTGTAATCATTATTGAACACATACTTATTTGTATGCTGATATTGTGAACAAATTATACAGGTGCCCTCTTTTACTTTTCCCCCATTTTTAAATATGGAAAACATTTTTTAAATGTCTCTAACTCTCTCCTTTTTATGAAGGCTTCATTTATTTTCCTTTCTTTCTCCTTTCATTGGAGATTTTACTTTCTATGTGCATTTTTTATTTCTCTCTTATTATTCACTAAACTTAATATCTTTTTCTCTATTTAAGAAACTCTTTATTTCTTTATTTTTTTCTAAACTCTTAACTCTGGGGAATTCTTTTTAATATTATTTAACTCTCTTTAAGGACTTTATTATTTTCAAACTAAATATTTGTTTCTCTTTTACTGTTTTCAAGCTTATACATTACCAGTTCAGAAGTCTGGGGCTTTTCAGTCCCACTGCAGCTCTGGGAAAATGTCCCTTTTGCCCTACTGTGTGTTTGGAGGCTTCTCAGGCTAGCACATGTCTATGGTGGCTAACTCTGTCCCCTCAGCTTGGTCTAGCTGGATGCACTTTCCAGTTTTGGGGTTGGAGTTGTTGTTGGCTATCTGACTTCTGCCCACTCTGGAAAGAGGGCTCTGGTCCCCAGCTTGGCACTCTGGCTCTGCTCCAGACCATTACAGGCTTTCCCCTCAGGCATTGTTTTTCACAGGCCTGGGCTACTCAGTCCCTCTGCCAAGCCTGGGAAGTGCATGAAAGCTGCAGCCATAGAGACAGGTGTGGCTGAATTAGCTCGCTGGCCTCTTAACCACGGAATCATTTCTCCAGCCCCTCAATATTTTCTTTTTTGAGTACTAGTAGCACACAGCCTTGATTACTATGGCTATAGTTTTGGTTGACAAGAGTCCTTCAACTTTGTTTTGTATTTTCAGGATTGTTTTGTAACATTTTATTACAAATCTGCACATCCTCCCTCAGTATGATAGGACGGAACAACACTGTATCAGTAAGAGCTCCGGAAGAGCTGCCCTTAACTGCCCAAGTCCTACAGCCCGCAAGCAGCAGGTGTCTTGTCCTTGCTTGAGTTTTGTTTCTCTCAAGGGTATTTTGTAGCTTTCAATGTATACATTTCACTCTTCTTTAAAATTTCCCTAAATGTTTTATTCTTGATTATAGTGAAAACTGCCTCTCCCATTTTCACGGGACTTCTCCCTCCATGTCTGTTTGTCTAAGGACACTGAAAATTGCATTTGAGGCGTCTCCGTATAATCCATAAGAGTTTCACTTTGATAATCTTGACTGAATCATACTTGGAAAGCACTCTTTTTTAAACAGAGTTGTAACTAGAGGCTGTGGAAATCAGAACTCTCATGTTCTGATGTACCATACTAGACTGTAAATGACATTTTCTGGATAGTGGTAAGACCCGCTGAAGCGTGTCATAGGCCAATACTCAGCATCACAGGATGATAGGTAGCAGTCAGACTAGGGCAATTCCCAGATCTCTATGACAACCGTAGCTGGAGATTTTCTGGAGACCTGTGACATATAGCATGGTCCACAGGTGCAGTTTGATGTTTCCTGTCTGTGTCGGCCCACTGTGGGGGAAGCGGGCACAGCACGTGAATGATCCTCTGATGCTTTCTACTTTCCTCAGTCCGTGGTGTGGGAAGCAGGTGCTATAAGGGAAGGAAGTGAATTTTGTGTGGAGTACATCAGACCATCAATCGGCCAGCTGTCATGATGGCTTTTTAACCCTTGACAGATAATTGACAGGTTGGGAAGTACCGGGACTCTGAGGCTGTGAGACCAAGAGCTCTTGGTGACCCTAGAGGCATGCCTCTTCTACAGGTTACAAGCCATGCCCTCTTAATGTTTAGGCAAGGCTGGTCCTTCTAAGAATGGCTGAACACTGAAGGGAGATTAGACTTTTCATAAAAAGATGAATCTCCCTAATCTATGGGCCTGGTATCTAGACACAGAATGTGGATTGGCTGCTCAATAAACCCAAGTGTGTCTGGCCCATGCCACCAACTTATACAGTCAGCCATCTTATAAAACACAGAAAGAATGGAATGCATACTATGGGATGGTTCCAATGACTCATCTTTGATGAGAACAGAACCTGAGGTACCATTCTGGATCATGCAAGCCTCCTACCAGACACTCACTGTGCTACTCGTCCTTCGTCCCACTGTGGGGCTAACTGAACTTCTGGCCAAGATGTGAGACAAACCTCCGCCCACAGCATATGTGACCTTGAAACAAGAGTCTGAGACCCAGGAGAAGGCAGCATCAATATGGTAGGCTGTTCAATCACGGGGCCACCTGAGATTACCACCCAAGTCTGCAAAGACAAAAACTTGCCTCTCTGAGTGGCCCAGAACCAGCAAAAGCCAGGAAACAGGAGAAAAGCTGCAACTCGTGGCTAATGAAGCCCCAATCATTCATATCTAAACAGTCTCATTTTATAAACGGCTCTGGTTTATTAGATTTGCCTGCTCACTGGGAAATTAATTAATGTGAGAAGCAATTGCCTTTGCAGACCAATTGACTTAAGATGTCGCCAGCAAAAAAAATCAATCAGAAGAACTAGGAGCTACAGAGGCAGCGGCAGCAAGATGAGCCTGCAGCGTAGGTGCCTTGCCTGTGTCTCAGTGGAGATCTAGAATGCTAAAAGATGTTACCAATTGCGGAAGCCATGCCTCTGCCAGACATGCCTCTGGATCCTTTGACCTGTATGTTTAGGAACCAGCCAGCATCCCCTCCTGTGTTCCTGGCAGGAGCAGGGTGCTCTCAGTTCTTACTAGGGTCACCTGTGCTATCCATGTGGCATGCCATGCTTTCCTATAAAGGGACAATTTTTTTTCTGCAGAAATTCTCTGTTCAAATAGTCTTTTAAACATGCTAATCCAATTCTGATGGTGCCTTGGCTTTATCCAATTATTTGATGAAAATTCAATAACCATCTGGGGTCAGCCATGCCTACACCCAAGTAAGGTAAGGTGATGCCTATGTTGAGCATTGAGGCTTTTACAGAGGACTGGTTTTCAACCATCTGGGGTCTCTGCATACTATCAAACACAGCTACAAAGTAGCCACACAATCTAGGCCACAGATAGGCCATAATTAGTGTGATAAGTAGGCAGACTTCTCTTAGCATTGCTGAGCTTTCTATATGACAGGGCACAGTGAGTCTATTATGCAGCTCTGTGCTGAGTCACATGTTGCCTTTCTCAGAGGAAATGACAGGAAGTGTGAAAGGCCAGGGACAATGAAGCCATGCTGGCAGCTTCTTCTAGCCAGCTATAAACCAAACTCCATGTGTCCTGACACAGTTCCCTTTTTAACCCTAGCCCACTACTCCACCACAGGCCGAGGTAGATGGGAAACATCATGGTATAAGTTCATAGGCACATCCGACTTGAATCACACAGAGAGGCTTTCTCTTTTTCTCTTCTCCCTAGCCTTACGTTTAACTAAAAACAAACAAACAAGTTTGTAATATTTAGTGTTGAGTATGTAGGGAAACTTTAAACAACACAGAGGGTTACCCCGGGCTCTCTCTTCCCCTCTTTGCAAACGAAGAGTTGCAGTCCTCTAATAGACTGTGCTGGAGATCTGGTGCATGTTGGTCGATGCTGCACTACTCAGTTTATCACAGTCTTTCTCAAGGAGAGTGCTCACAGGCAAGAGTGAACAGCCTCTGACAGTGGTTCTTTCCCCAGGATGGAGGGATGCTTGACCTTAGCCCTCCACCGTCCATGGGAGCTTCCCTTTCCAAGATTATGGCCTTTTCAGATAGCCTGAAGTCCAGGTTAGTGTTCATAACTGAGCTACTAACTCAGAGGCCCACCCTGAGTAGCAGCCCAGCCCCTACCTGGTGACAACGGCCCTTCCTGAGGCTCTTCTCTTCCACGCTGCCACCCCTTGTGTTCTGTTTTTCTTCCATAGTTAATCTCAGAACACATCATTTGGGAACAAAGCCCCACACAGGGTTCCCCACCCGTACTAACCCTTCAGCCAGGGAAATTAGGTTTTCTCCAAAACAATCGCAAAGGGGGAGTGTTGGGATGACATGGCTACCCTCAGTGTGAGTGGGAAGGAGAGAAAGGAGAAATCAGATGAAGAGGTTGAGAGTCTGCTGTGTGGGCAGGAGGAGGCAGTGATGCTATGCCAGGTCACACCGTCACTGTCACCCCTTAGTAGCCAAGCAAACCAGGTTGTTAGAGAAGACAGAGCCCACCATGGAAGATTCAGACCCCAGGTAATGCCCTATTCCCTTTAAACAACAGCATCACAGAACTCAGTGAGTAGAGGGAACTGGCATGGTGTCAGCTGTGACCCCAGAACTTCTCATGGGAGCAAACCATCCTTGCTTCTGGCTGGTGATGGTGACTGACAACACAGTGATGCTGCTGACATAGTGAATTCATTGTTTTTACAAACCTCCGATGAGTGGAGCTCAAGGACCGTCTTTTCCCTTATAGTTACTGAGCTGAAATAGTTCTTTGGTCCATCACTGAATGCTGGGCACAGGATAATTCACCAGCAGGTAGCATCAGGATGAGAGATATGTGCTCCTGGGAAGGTCAAGGGGCTTTCTGAGAACTCAGTCTGCATCTATGTAGAGCAAACACTGTGTATGGTCAGGAGGGAGAGCACACAGACAGCAAGTCAGGGAGCAGATGGCCTCCCAGAAGGTGCTGGTTACCTTGCCTGAATTCTGCCTGGGCTCAGATTGTATTCACATACAACAGCATGTTGATCAGGAAGTGGGAGATGTGCTAACTGGGCTTGTAACACGAGTCTATAAAATGAGAAAGTCAACAAATTGCTTTTTAGTAATTCAGTGTGTGGTAGTTTGAATAAGAATGACCCCCCAAGAACCTATGTATTTGAATGCTTGGTCTCCAGGGAGTGGCACTATTAGGAGGTGTGGCTTTGTTGGAGTAGGTGTGGCTTTGTTTGAAGAGGTGGGCTTTGTTCTCCCTCTAGGTTTCAAATGCTCAAGACAGCCCAGTGTCTCTTTCTCTTTGTTACCTGATATCCAGATGTAGAACTCTCAGCCCCTTCTCCAGCAGCCTGTCTGCCTCTGTGCCACCATGCTTCCCGCCATGATGATAATGGACAAAATGTCAGAGCCTGTAAGCCAGCCCCGATTAAATGTTTTCCTTGTAAGAGTTATTGTGTTCATGGTTTCTCTTCACAGAAATAAAACGCTAAGGTACCACATGATCCACTGGCCTTCCAAGGCTGATGAAAAATCTTTGTTATCTTAAGAATAAACATCTCAATTCTACCTTTAATAAAGGGAATGCCTCCTGCCACTATGGTTAGTTGGCATTCAGAGACCCTAAAACATGCAGACCTTAAGTGAAGGAAAGCTTTTCAGTTTCAGAAACCATCTACATGATTTTAGAATTGATAATACACAGGGAGGGGTGAGAAAAAAGGAAGGAGGAAGACAGAGACAGAGGATACACAGAGACAGAGGACACACAGAAAGACAGAGAGACAGAGGACACACACACAGACAGGACAGAGGCAGAGGATTACAATGAGCTTTCCCAGTCTCAGCTCTTCTTCAGCTGCTTTTGGCTGCTAGAACCCAAGGCCACTTGCACACATGATTCCTGGGTATCATCCTGAATATTAATAGACTGAGGATAATATAGTATGCTTTACTGCATAAATCCCCAGTGTGATGTGTTTATAAAAGATAAAGATAAAGAATATGTTCTGTGGGTGTGTGGTGAGGTATGGGGGAAGGGGATGTCTCAGCAGGCCCATGCATCTCTTCCCCCTGAGGGACCAGCTACAAGATGGTATAGTATAGAATCGAGTTTATTCAGGGCGTGGGGAAGGGAGTTAAGAGGGTAGTAGAGGCAGAGAGAGAGAGAGAGAGAGAGAGAGAGAGAGAGAGAGAGAGAGAGGCTGGCCATGGCCATGACCACATGGAGAGAGGGGGAAGGGAAGGGACAAGGGGACAGAGGGGTCAAGAGAGCAAGAGTGTGAAAGAGCAAGAGAGGGAGGAGGAGGAGGCAAGCAGCCCATTTTTGTAGTGGACCAGGCCTACCTGGCTGTTGCCAGGTAACTGTGGGGAGGAACATACCTGGCTGTGGCCATGTAACTGTGGAGATGGAATTTAGACTGAATGCTAACACAGTGGGCTTACCATTTACCAACCCCGGTTGTTCATAGTCAACTGTAGCGTTTTCTCTGTATGATGTCTCCCTAGACAGATTCTAGTCTCTAGATTCTGCTGAAAATCTCTAGATTTCCCTGAAGTGGAAACTTAAGGGTTCTTTGGGAAGTCAGCTGGATTGTGTTTTGCTGGGGTAAACATGTGAAGGAACCTTTTGTTAAGGACACAGGTGTGAATGGCTAAGGAAGACCCGAGAAAGAATGTTATGCTGAAGCAGACCCAGGAGAAAGGATGTTCTAAAGCAAGCACATGAAAGGACAGGTGATGAAGAATTCTTTGCTAACAACACATGTGTATTAGTCCGCCTTATATATATTGCATAATTGAGATGTATTTGTTGGGACTCCATTGAGAGAAACACACCAAAAGACTTCTGGTAGTGTGCTGCAGTTTCTTGCTGCTTCTGTGGACTCTGGTGGGCTGCTTGGCAGCTGAGACAGACACGGGTGCTGAGGGATGAGCTGTAGAGGACACATGGTGGTTGGAGGGTATAAATAGACTCTATGGACAGTGATGGAGGCTGGGCTGGGCTTGTTTGTAGAGCTAGCTGTGCAATGCTGGTGAGTCTCATGTCTTCACTGATCTTCACTTCGCTGAGAGAGGCACAGCCTAGAACATCTCCTGCCTTCTTCCTGGTCCCTTCTGCTGACTAAAGACCAGGCTGAAGCCTGGCTGTCTCTGCTAGGTTGTGCCACTGATACTGATTTGCTATCCCAACTCTACCAAACTGGACTGCTGGTGTATCCATGAAGTGTTTGCAAGTGGATCGAGCCGCCACTGCTGACCTGTGAACTGAAATGCTGATTTCCAGACAACACGTACAGGAGTTGTTCCAAAGAACCTTTCTAAACAGGTCCACTTCCCCAGTATCCTTTCTTTCCCACCACCTCTGGTGGGTAGTGGGCTAAAAGGTTAAAGCATTTAAGAATTATCATTAAAAATAAGGTTTGACCACCAACCGAAGAATACACATGGAGAGACCCATGGCTCCAGACCATGTCAGAATACATATGTAGCAGAGGATGGCCTTATCTGGCATCAATGGGAGGGGAGGCCCTTGGTTCTGTGAAGGCTTGATGCCCCAGTGTAGGGGAATGCTAGGGCGGTGAGGCAGGAGTGAGTTGGAAGGTGGAAGAGCACCTTTATAGAAGCAGGGGAGGATGGTGGGATAGGGAGTTTTCAGAGGGGAAAGAGGATAACAGTTGAAATGTAAATAAATAAATTAACAAATAAAAAATTAAAAAAAATAAGATTTGAAAAAAATTAATTACCCTTCCCTTCTCTGATGAGTCTCACCACATCTCCTGCTAGGAATGTGATCGTGTAACACGAACAATGCACTTACCTTCCTGTAACCTGGGCTCAGGCATTCATCAAGTCATTGTCTGGAGGGATGATTCACTGTGGGTCTGGAGAGTGTGAGCGTGTTCCTGCAAGCGTGCTCAGTGTGGAAGCTACACCCTCTCCAAGTGCAGCAGCGATCAGTGTCAAGTAATCATGCCCACACCCACAATATACAGAAGGCAGCAATGCAACATCCAGTACCGATTATGCCCCCAGATCTTCATTCTTTAGACCACTAGAAGGCATTAAGGCTGTGAATAGATACACAGGTTTTTGAAGCGTTACAGAGGAAAGGATTTTGCCATGAAAATGTGCAGCTGTTTCATGTAATTGCAACATTTTGACGTGAGTCCGTTTATGTTTAATCATGTGTTTTAAGTTGGCACATCTGTCTTCCTCTCGTTCTTTTCCTGTGGGTGTACTGGGGATTGTTAAGGCAGGTGTGATATGTGAATTTCTTCAGCTAAACTGTCAGATTGGCACAGATTATGTTGTCTGTGATTTTAGGGTTGTGCCCAAATGACCCCTTTCCAGACAAATGTCACAGAACTTCATCCATATTATTCTCTAATAGTTCTGAAGGTTCAGACCTTATATTTTGTTTTTTTTAACTCACTTAAAGTTGATGTTATGATGTGTGTGTGTGTGTGTGTGTGTGTATGTATGTGTGTGTACATGTGTGTAGTGTGAGTGTGTGCATGGGTGTCTACAGGTGTGCTTATTCACACGTGTGCATGCAGGGGTCAGGGGTCATGTCAGGTGTCTTCTTTTGCTCTCTACCTCATGTTAAAAAATAAACTTGAGATTTCTGCTTGAGCAGCAGAGAGTTTCTGGAACCCCTCATCTCTACTGTGCTAGGGTTCCAAACACATGCAGCCATGTCTAGCTTTTTATGTTGGTTCTGGGGAGGGGGGGGTCTGACCTCATGTCTTTATGCTCGTGCAGCTAACCATTTTCCTGCTGAACCGTCTACTTGTCCCCTCATGTGACACAGGGGTCTTCATGGGGTATAGTGAGAGATTTGCTTTCTTAAAAAACACAGGTTTTGTGACTATGTTTTTGTTTTAATGCCAGGTGTGAGATAGGAGGCTGTTTCACAGCAGGTGATTATGATTTGCCTCATGCACTAGCAGGGGTGTGATTTTTGCCTGATGCAGGGACACAGGTAGTGTTATTCTGGAGACTCTGGAGAGGGTATGAATGGGAGCAAGGCTATGGCAGTCGCTGTTATCCTTGCGGCTGCCCCGCAGCTCCTAGTTTATCCTGCTGCTGTGTTTGCTGCTGCATTTGCTATTGCTTGTTTGTGGTTTGCTGGTTTGCTGGTTTGCTGCATATTCTGATGACAAAGATTAGCGTTGCCCCAAGGGACCTGATGACCCCAATCAGAAGGATGTAGTCTCTAGAGCCCCCTTTCCCCTCTAACCCTTTTTCTCTTACCTAGTGTTGGGGGTTGGAAGGGATTAGGGTGGAATAGGGTTGGGAAGGAGGTATAAGAACCCAACAAAATAGGACAGTGATGGGGATGGTTGGCTTTTCCACCACCATTTGTGGAAGGGACTGCTCTTTCCCCAGCGTGTTCCTGGATTTTTGTTAAAAACAATTGACTAAAAATTATGTGGGTTCTATTCTGGGCTTTTTATTCTGTTTTAGTCTCTCTCTCTCTCTCTCTCTCTCTCTGTCTCTCTCTCTCTCTCTCTCTGTGTGTGTGTGTGTTACTGGAGCTCCACAGTATATTTTGAGCTCAGAGAGTGTGGCGCCCCCAGCTTTTTCCTTTCTGCTTAAAATGCTCTTGGCTGTACTGTGACATCTAGTGGAAAAGCTTCTGAAAAACTGAGGCCAGAAATGACACAACAAAGCCTACAGCACAGGACAATATGCAAGCCACAGACCAGATTAAGGTTTGCACACAAAATATATAAAGAATAAAGCAAGAAAAACAGAATATATATATATATCGATTAAAAATAGGCAGCGAACCAGGCCATGTCAGACGTTCCCAGAACCCAGAGCTCCTAGATTCTAGATTGCTGGGCCTGTGCAATGCTAGTACTGGCTCAGAATCTGCTGGTGGCTGTTTTCAGTCTTCTCTTGCTGGTGCTGGTGCTGGGGACTATCTTGCTACCTGCTGTCACCATGTTAGGCTTAGGCTTTCTCTGCCACTCCCAGTTTCTGCACTCATGGACACCCCCTTGCATCTGCGGGACACAGGCTTCACTGCCCTGTTGGTCACTGGATTCCTACTGCTCGTGCCCTTGCTTGTGCTTGCTCTGGCTACCTACTGCTCGTGCCCTTGCTTGTGCTTGCTCTGGCTACCTACCGCCGGCTCTGTCTGTGCCTCCACCTGGCCGACTGTCTCGTGCCCCACAGTCGAGCCCTCTATAGGGGCTGGCACATCCCACAGCAGAAGCAAATTCCAATCTCACCAGGCTCCCGGTCTGTTCCCACTCCTGGAAAGGTCTGAGTCTGAGGTAGTTAGAGTCAAGAATCCTGTCGATTGCCCTCCTGGTCTCTCAAGGACTTGAAGCAAGCCCAGGGGTGTACTGCCCAACCGTGCTCCCTTACTGCTGCCTGAGTCAGATCCTAGCATCCCTTTGATGGAACAGTAGAATGTGGACACAATGCCTGCAAAAATTTCCATGTCCCAGAAAATTCATTCACATTTGATTTCTGAACACTTGGGCTGGACCCTGTACATCTTCTCTCTTTCCCTTCCCTAGTGTAAATAGGAGAGCTGGACCTTGTGCCTTACTATGCTGTTGAAACTCGTCCAGAATTTACAGGACTGAGGGACAGGGCTCAATAAGAAATCATCACAATGGGCTGAAGAGATGGCTAGCCGTTAAAGGCTAGGCTCACAACCCAAAATATAAGAAACCATCACAAATAATAAAAAAGTATAAAATGAAAAAAAATGAACAAAGAGTCTGAATGAAAACTTACCAGGAAAAGACATACACATGCTATAATACTTAGACTCAGAAATAACCAGATATGACCCAATACCTTTTAGAATGGCTGCTATTGCCAAGACAAAAGATGAGTAGTGAGGAGAATGTGGAGAACCAGAATGTGGAGAACCACCAACAAGAATTCAGATCAGCACAGTTAGTATGGGTTATGGCAAGGGGCTTCCTCTAAACCCTAAAAAAGAGATCTGTGTATGACCCTATAATCCCACCGTGGAGTGAAGTAACCAAGGACTAGAAAAAAAAAACATAAGAAAATAAGCTACCACTGAGACACAGAAGTGCCCCATGTGACCAGCATTCAGGGTAGAAAGCAGAGCAAACTCTAGGGCTTGGCTACCAAAGCGAAGGGCCTCCAGCCCTAAAGCATGGAAGCTTGTTGCCATCTGGAACAGCATGGGCGAGTGTGGGAGTAAGACGAAGGGGATGTCCAGAGAACAGAGCAGATATAGAATGTCGGAGCATGCACATTCTCACCAAGAGTTAGGATCTGGTACATTTCCTCAAGCTGAAAGCAGAAAAGCAATCAGCTGGGACAGGAGACAGAGTGTGGAGGGAGGGAACGAATTGTCCCTCCAATGGCACACAGCAGGTGATAGAGGGGACAGGTTTTGAGTTTTGTAGCACCATGAGAAGACTGAAGTAAAGCACATAGAAAGAACTGAGATCTGGCCGCTCCCCCCTTTCCCTGAGCACTGCTCCGGCTGCACCGCGCTGCGCTGTCAGGCTAGCGCTGCTGTCCTCAGACATCACCATGATCATCTGTCGGGACCTCATCAGCCATGAGGAGCTGTTCTCCGACATCTACAAGATCCAGGAGATCGTGGAAGGGCTGTGCCTTGGTGGAGAGCAAGATGGTCAGTAGAACAGAGGGTGCCATTGACAACTCGCTCATTGGAAATACTTCCTGAAGGTCCGGAGGGTGAAGGCACTGAAAACACAGTAGTCACCGGTGTTGACATTGTCAAGAACCATCACTTACAAGAAACCAGCTTCACAAAAGAGACTTACAGAAAGTACATCAAAGACTACACGAAATCACTCAAGGGCAAACTTGAAGAACAGAAACCAGAGAGAGTAAAGCCTTTTATGACTGGAACTGTAGAGCAAATTAAGCACACCCTTGCTAATTTCGATAACTGCCAGTTTTTTATTGGTGAGAACATGAATCCAGATGGTATGGTTGCTCTCCTGGACTACCGTGAAGATGGCGTGACTCCATTCATGATTTTCTTTAAGGGTGGCTTAGAGATGGAAAAAAAGTTAACAAATTGGATCTATCACCTGTCACCGTAAATGGCTGCTGCGAACCATCCATACAACACCAGGACTTAGGACAAATGGGACTGATGTCATCTTGAGCTTTTATTTTGACTGTGATTTATTTGGAGTGGAGGCATTGGTTTTGTTTTGTTTTAAGAAAAAACATCATGTGGGTTGTCTAAAAATAAAGTGCATTAAATTAAAAAATTAAATTAAATTAAATTAAAAAAAGAAAGAACTGAGAGGAGACATTGACTGTCCTCTGTATGATAGCATGTATGACATGTGGTGGGCTTGATGAGTGTGATAGGCATGATGGGTGTGATGAGTGTGATGTGTGTGATGGGTGTGGTGGGTGTGATGTCTGTGATGTTTTTGGTGGGTGTGGTGGGTGTGGTGCCTGTGATGGGTGTGGTAGGTGTGATGGGTGTGACAGGTATGACAGGTGTGATTGGTGTGATGGGTGTTATGAGTGTGGTGGGCGTGATGTCTGTGATGGGTGTGTTCATTTAGTATGGCTCCTTGCTCTGCATATCTGCATGTTGACATCTCCTTAACTCACATAGTCATGACTTGTCAGGCAAAAACAATTGTAACAACAGAAAAGATTTAATGTACATAATACTGCACATTAAATGATCTGGCTACAGCCTTACCTGTAAATTAAAACATTTGTCACTATTCATGATTAAACATGGTATTCCTTACCTCACTCTCAAACTGAGAAGAAGTTGCCTATCCCACGGTCAAGGCAAAACATGACTTCAAGTATCTCACAAGGGCACAAACCCTTGAGACAGGAGTTTATGCTGGACCTCAGGCTGGCTTGGAACTTGCCAAGTAGGCCAGGTTGTCTCAGAACTTGTGGTAACCCTCTTGCTTCAGCCCATCAGGTGCTGGGGTCTCAAAGGTGAGTAAACACATTGCTCTGACACTGGCAGTCTCTCACAGTTAACTTAGACAATTCTTGCTTACTGGTTTACCATCTACTCTTTCAGTTGGGTTCTTCTATATCCACCACACACCTCTTTGCTGCCTTTTCAAGTTTATAGTTAATTTTATATCTCACACGATTCCATTTAATTCCCATTTAGGCATATCATTTATACTTATTTGAAAATTGTTTCAGTGATTTTCTGGGGCTTAATATCACCTTAAGGTCTGATGAACCCGCCATTGGGTGAGAACACTCTGCGCTCTGTGTTGCCAGGGCAATTGGTTCTCTTCCCTCCCATTCCTGGGACATCACTGATTTTGCTCCTTTATGTCCTATATGAATGCACACAAAGAACATAATGTAATTCATATCCATCTCCTCTCTCCAATTCTCATTTTCTTTATGCAAATTACAAGTCTCCGACTGATACAATTTTGCTTTCCCCTGAAGAATTTCAAGGCTGGTCTGCTAACAGATGTGCATTTCTTTGATTGGCCAGCCAAGTATTTAATACCATATTTTAGGGATAGCTTGGATACGTCATTCTGTATTGGTAGTGTTTCCTTTATTGTTTTCATGCTTTGTTCATTCTTGTCTTGCTTGCCTGGCTTCTGATGAGAAATCTTACCCTACCCCCAACACAGATTTGGTTTTTCTCTCTCTGTTTGGTAGTGTAGGTATTGTCTACTAACAATCTTCATATTGCCCTGGTTCCTTCTTTTGCCAAGTCTGCTCTACTGATGAACCCATCAAAGACATTGTCTTCTTCCTTCTATGGATTGTGCAGTTCCTTTGTCCTGTGTGTCTCTAACTGCACTTCCATCAACCTTGCATGTTATGAGACTTTCTCTGGTGCCTCTGCACACAAATCATAGTTAAATTAAAACCTGGCCCCCATGTGGTCTACCTCAGCTTAGCTTACTTCTGCAACTTCTGGTCTTTCTAATTGCATTTCATCTTGGCCTTTGTAAGTCTTGACAAAACCAGACCTGATGTTTGATGATAGTTGCTGAGTGAAAAATTACGCTCATCCTACAATGTTTGGGTTTTTTTTTTGCTGTTGTTACAGTCACCATGAACTTCAAATGACACCAAAGCCTCTTCCTTCCCCCTTCTCTTGCACTTGGCTGTCTTTTATGCAGTCCTCTAGATAAATTCTGCCTCTTGTGATGCTCCCATTGGCACCCCACAGTTAGTCTGAGGCTAGTTGGGTGGTGGTAGCAAGAGGAGCAAAGCTTTAAGCACACTGGTACAGTCCTATAGGCAACACTATACCTGCATCCTCATTCAGACGGCTGGCTCATGCTCATCTGCTCCATTCCTGTCCTTCCTCACACTGAGTCACTGTGAAATCAGCTCTAGAATTCCTTCCTCTCTTATATATTTAGATAAAGCACCTTCATTTCCTTTGTCATCTGTGTTATTACATAAATACCTTTTTGAATACCTCCTTAAGCAATATTGTTCTTCTCTGCCATGTTTTTTACCAGCAGGCCTGGCCACGTCATTGCTTAGACTAATTCGTGTGACACCCCAGAGATAACTCTTGTGATCAATTGTCTTTCTTACCCTTCACAGTCTAGCCATGTTCCCGAGAGTTGCCTTGAGATTTTTCTTCCTGCACGACAGTTTGTTAATTTAGTAAGTATTTCTTGGATGCCTGTCTACTGCTATGTATGAATACAACGTTCAAAACAGTAGATGCATGCTTCCACCCTCCATGAAGCTTGATTGGTAACAGTGAGACAGACAATAAAATAAATCAATTAACTATGCATTAGAGGGGAGTTGACATAGATTCAAAAAAAGATATGGTAGAGACTATGAGAAAAAAGTATCCAAGAAGGACTCTAAGATCACTAGCCCAAAGAAATATTTGTCATTTAGAGGTGGAAAAATTAAAACACCGAAACTTGGCTTTGTGTTTGTCGAGAGGTATCTACTATGTATCTAATGAAGTGTTCCTGGCAGCTAGGTAGATATGCAAGACTGGCCCCTAGGCATGAGGAAAGAGTCTAGGGAAGACACACATCAGTGAGCTGTTAGCCAACCGTGTACAGAAGTCAGGGGTGGGACACAACCAGCAAGGTGGTGTGTGCTCTGAGGGATCATTCAGACTGGGCATCCTGAATCAGGAGACAAAGAAGGAATGTAAGTGATGGAGGATTAGGAAGCATCCAGGTGAGAGAGTGGAGCAGAGCAGTGCTGTGTACAAGAGCATGAGCGAGAAGGCAGCACCAACAGTGGACATCACTGAATCTTCGAGTTGCACATACATTCTAAGACAGGGATGCGACTTCGAAGAAATGGGAAGAGAATCAGAGAAAGTGAGCATATGTGGGATGGTAAACCATGCCAGGAATCTGGATAAGGTAGTCAGTGGGTCTGAGACCCCAGATACTTAGTGGGTATACACCCGAGACACAGATGGTGGATCTCAGCTCCCTGCCAGATTCTAGGCCTGGAACATACCACATAGGTCACATATCCCAGAACAGCTCTCTATGCTATTGAGGTACCTAGAGGCCCTAAGGGTTTAGCCAATAAGCTCCCTTTCCCAGACATTGCTCCCTACGAGAGACATTTAATCTCTGGGCTATCCTGAGAAGTCTGTATGCATCTATTTCCTGGATGCATTGGGGAACAAAGTCAAGCACTTCCCACACTTCACTGTTCACCGCCCAAATGGCTGTGCAAAGGTAGTACATGGGCCCACAAGCATAGGAAATTTCATGGGCGTGTTAGTTTTCTTGAGAAGTGAGGAGGAATGGTCAGCATGGATGAGGGAATGTGGGGCAAATAGGATTGTTAAGCATGTGTGCATTTCCATGTGGGAGGGGTAGAATTCATTGCATGCTGAAATCCACAACCCAAAAGAAAGGAAGCACAAAGGAGACACGAAGCAACGCTGTTTGAAGGAAAATCTCCATTAGGTTGAGAGGACAGAGTCACTACGCTAGCTAGTGAACAGAACAAGAGAGGGAACAGAGCCCAGATGGGTGTGGGCTGGCCTCACAAAGCATAGCCAGAGAGGGGATCACCCTTGAGGGAGGAGGAAGACTAGGCAATTTGATTAAGGTATTTTCCAGGATAGAATTCAGTCTTCTTAATAAAGGACACCTGCAGAGATGAGCTAAGGTTGGTGGTGAGGACTGAGATGTTGGAGTTTGTTGAGAGGAGAGTTTAGAATGTATAGGAAGAGGAATCCTCGTCTAGAAACGATGAGGCTCCAGGTTGTATAGCAAGTTCTCCTGAGATAAAACATCAGCCTTCGAGGGGAATGTCTTAGGGCTCAGGATTTCTAAAATGATGTGGAATATTCCATCCTGGATGTTTGTTCCTTAAACTCAGGAAGTAAACAACTCAAAAAGGCCCAGGAGGTCCCTAAAACTGATCATGTTCACTAGATTCCTCATTCTCCAAGGTTTTATAAGCGGTAAAAATTGCTGAGAGTTGCCTTCAAACCAGTCATCTGACTGGAAAAGGCAGAGACTAGATAAGCTACCGGGAAGACTCAGACTAACTGAACTGCCTGGAGGAGCTATTCTCCAACATTTGTAGTGTTGGATTCTAAGTATTCCAAGCCAAGGGACGTACTCTCCCAGAGAACTCACAGACAGGACTCGATGTAATAACATGAGGTTTATTGATACTGGTTCACCAGGGTTCCATTGTATGTAGACTAAAGAGCCCCGAATTAGAGTTGGAGGCAGTATTTATACCATATTCACAGGGCTCATAAAGGCAGTTTTACCTCTTAATCAATAACTACAAGGGCTGACTTTAACAGCTGTTCCCAAGCTTAGTTTCCGTTCCCATGCCCGGTTACTAAGTAACCCAAATTTGCACCTAACAAAGAAGGTCAGCTTAAGTAGCCTCTATTTACCCAGGTTTTACTGTGTTAAGGGCTAATAAACTCTTATCTTGGGTCTTTCTTCCTGGAATGTCTGTTTGAGTCTTTGGAATGTGCTCTTCCCGGGATGTGTCCCTGGGGGAAGTTAATCTTTGAGTTTAAAACCAAAATCAGAGCTTTTAACTAATTTTAAGTTTCTACAGTAGTTGCCTGTAAGTTGTACTGCAAGTGACTCCACGTTTCCATATTTCATGAGCCGTCACCCATGCTGGGGATGGCTTTTGGAGATGCTATCTTTGAGTTTTTTCTTTTCTTATTAGTAAGCCCTGATTCATATTCCAGTAAATAGCTATAATTAACTCATTGCCTTACCAAGTTAGAGTTATTTTGGTCCGTTTTCAATTTCTTTTTTTTTTTAAATTACACATCAACCAATCTTTTATTTGACATAAAAATAAGCATGTCCAAGATTTAGATTCGAAGATCCCCTGTAAGGTGTTGAACAGATCTCAGCCAGTATTATGATAGCATAGTATGTCTTCCATCATGCAACAGTAATGAGTTCAGGGGTTGCCACTTGATCAAAAGGTGGCAAACTTGGTGTGGCACTGCTGAGAGTGGTCTAGGCGTCACATGGCATTGGCCAGCGCCACTAGCCAGCAGCAGCATGTACTGCAATGGCCTTGTGTCTCCCACATGTTGGCCACTCACAAATTAGGACGTAGCAATAATTTCTAAACAGATTGTACACACACACACACACTCTCTCTCTCTCTCTCTCACACACACACACACACACACACACACACACAGAGAGAGAGAGAGAGAGAGAGAGAGAGAGAGAGAGAGAGAGATTGCAGTGAAAGAGCTGTTTTCAATTTCTTATCTGGACGAATAGACCACATACCGCAGAGGTGGCTTGTCTAAATTCTTATTTCCCATCAGTGTATTTTGTATTTGTGCTCTCAGTTGTCTGGGACCTTTAGACGTAGTAAAAGTAAAGTAATAAAATTAGAACTCTTGATAAGGTTTGCATTATCGTCAAGTGTCTTCTATGACCTTAACATATGAACTTCTGTTTGTCCTAATCCATGTTACCAAGCTTACAAATGCCATTATAGGATCTTTTCTATTGGGTACATTTGAGAAGAATGATGGGTTGGTCACTAAAATATCTGCCTCACAAGCATGAGTACTTGAGCTCAGAGCCCCAGCATCTTTGTAAAAGCCAGGTGTGCTGGTGTCTGTAAATCTCAGCATTGGGTACAGGGACAGAGGCAATTGTATCCTGGGGGCAGGTGGCCACAAGTCTTGGTAATTGGTGAATCTCAGGCTCAGTGAGAGATCTTGCCTAAAAAAAAAAATAGGTGTGGAACAGTTGAAGAGGCAATTCAACATAGACCTTTGTCTGACCTGCACTCATGTGTGCCTGCATACACTGCCCAGTTTATACCAAACACATACACACAGTAACAAGTCGTAGATTAACTGGATACAAGGGCCTATGAGTCTGTGTTTTACACACATTATTCTTTTTAATAATCATTAAAGCTCATTTAAAGAATTTTGATTAGAAAGCATTTTTTTTTTACAATACATTTCATCTGTCCCAGTTCCTAAACACTGCTGTATGAATAAGACTTTTATTTACAAGGTAGTATCGTCCTACATCAGTTGATAACTTAAGACTTTGTAAGGAATATAAAGGACTTAGCTCTCTGGTGAACAAAATCTACACAGAAATCAAAACAATGTGCTTGCTTTCATGATTGTTTCCTGTTATCTGCATATTTATTGATTTGTTTTGTCTGTCTATGTGAATTTTTCTAACTATTTTGTTGTCTTTAAAATCTTCTGTTCTACTGGTCATGGGTTGAGGGGATTCAACAGGAAGACTGGTTTGTGTTATAGGAGAACACGATTCTTTTTCTATTAAATTATGAATCTTATTTAAAAGACAAAGGCATGGCTGCAAACACACTCATCAAGTTTTTTGCATCTGACACACACGCATAATGTGCTATGGCTGTCATAGTTACTCTGCATTCTCCTGGGGACAAATGGGTCTTTAAGTTTGTTGTCATCAGTAACATTGGTGGATTCTAAAACTTTGCAATATTCATTTATTTTGTAATAGGCCCCCAAACCTCTGCCAAATTGATGCTATGTTGGAGGTACCATTCTCACCTTAGAACCTAGCCTGTAGGCCACAACATCTGCCAAAATGGGAACAAGACCTAATTTGTCAAAGACCTAATACATAGTTCCAGGATTCTAGATGGTCCCTAAATGCACTTACTTTGCTTTTTGGCTTCTGTAGTTTTGCTTCTTGCTAACTTCTTTCTAAGCAAAGTGTGTCAATCAGGATGTGGTTTCATTGCATGAAAGCCAAAGAACAGTGAGGCTCGAGGCTGCATGACTTGGCAAAGGTTCTTGTGCAGCTGCTAGCCAGCAATACAGACTATTATTTGGCTTTAAGAAGGTCTTTGTGTGTTCTCTGGAGTTACCTTGAAACATTTATTCTTTTGAAAAACAGTTTCCATCAGACTTTCCATGTAGACCATCTTGGCATGTGTTAGCATTGGCAGTTTCTCTGTCTCTTGTATATTTTCCTTTTATTTCTCTTGTATTAACCAAATTTATTAGGTTTTTCAGTACGAGGTTGTATATAAGTCATATATGTCTCCATCTAGGAGAGGCTAAGTCTAGCAGGTAGCCTTCCTAGAGGTGGCCCACCTTTTTGCATGGACTAAGATGAGTGAGCTCTGGGAGGCAAGGCCCAGAGAGACTTCATCTCAGGATGGCTTCTTGCAGCTGATCTGCCTTTCCTGTTAACTAAGGGTTCCTGAGCATCAGCCCACCCTTGTGAGCAGACTTCCTGAAGATCAACATAAAGATGAACTTTCATGAATTAATGCTGTTTAGATGAATTACTGATTTTATAGAGTTCCTGATTTGATTCGAATAATCTTAGGAACAAAGCTTTAATAGATGGTTTTAGTTGTTTTGCTGGAAAGATGTAATAAGGTTAAAAATCAAGAATACAATGTGCCCACTCATAATAAGTAAAGGCTACATAATAAGAAATACAATGAACCTTCATATTACACTAAAAGGAGATACAGGCTTAGAATACATTTGTGTTCAAGGAAAAGCATTCAGGTCCAAAGATGAAGCCACAGGTGTGCACTATGATAAGACAAGGACAT
The DNA here is from genome assembly GCF_011762505.2 of Arvicanthis niloticus. Lineage (NCBI taxonomy): Eukaryota > Metazoa > Chordata > Mammalia > Rodentia > Muridae > Arvicanthis > Arvicanthis niloticus. Next base: position 7,604,859 of record NC_047671.1, read on the forward strand.
GTGAAACGTTGCTTTGAATGTATAATGAGCACATGGAATGAAACACTGCTTTGAACTTAATATCAACATCCTTTTGTAACTCTCATTTTTGTGTAACATTTTATCTACGAGGTAATTTTCTAAGAACTTTTGTCTATAAAAAGGCCAGAGAAAAGAAATTAAGGTAATGAGCTGTTAGCGTGGGGAGCTCTGTCCCATCCATTCACCCACCCATCCATGCATCCATCCATCTGTCCATCCATGCATCCATCCATCTGTCCATCCATGCATCCATCCATCTGTCCATCCATGCGTCCATCCATCCATCCATCCATCCATCCATCCATCCATCCATCCATCCGTCCATCCATCTGTCCATCTATCTGTCCATCCATCTGTCCATCTATCTGTCTATCTGTCCATCCATGTGTCCATCCATCCGTCCATCCATCCATCTGTCCATCCATTCACCCATCCATTCATCCATCCATCCATCCATCCATCCATCCATCCATCCATCCATCTGTCCATCCATCTGTCCAACCATCCATCCATCCATCCATCCATCCATCCATCCATCCATCCATCTATCTGTCCATCTGTCCATCCATCCATCCATCCATCCATCCATCCATTCATCCACCCACCCATCCATCTGTCCATCCATCCATCCATCCATCCATCCATCCATCCAACCATCCATCTGTCCATCTATCTGTCCATCCATCTGTAGTGGTGTAACCATTTCCCACTTCATCCTGTGTGTGTGTTTTCTCTGTGAGTGGCTCCTTCTTTCATTTCTAGTTCACAAAGAGTTAACCAGCCTGATCATTGAGGGACTCCTGGCTAGAGAAGGGTGCACTGGCAATAAATCCTTTACTTAATCCTCCCTGCACCACTTCTCCCCCTACCCCCCCACAGTTGATGTTAAGCAACAGGTGTTAATTCATCTGAAGCCATAGGCTTCTGGTTCAGAATAACAAAGAATCAAGGAGAGTAAATATTAGCAATACTAAGCAACCTTTACTCTTGCAAAACCAAGTTTTGCCCTTAGTGGACAGTCTACCCTCATAAGCTGCCTTCTAGAGAGAGCCAATGCTCTGGCAAGTTCCCAGCAATTATACATGGGCACATGAACACCTTTGGCTTGTCCCTGCTTTTCGATTAACTATTAAGTTTGACAGATCTCTTTGTAGATATCTTTTTTTATGTTAGAAGGGTTTCCTTTATTTATCCTAGCTTGCTTGACTTTTTAAAAAATTATAAATAAATGCTGGACTTTGCCAAATGTATCTCCTCTGTCTATGGAGATGATCATGAGGTCTTTACTTGTTCTTTAAAATGGTGACTTTTACTTACTAATATTTAAATATGAAATGGTTTTACATTTCTGGGGTGAGCTCATTAATTGTTATATAGAAACCTGCTTCTATAGACCTGAGTTCAGTATTTCATTGATTGTGATTGTATCTATTTTCATGAGGCTGTTGTTTTGTGTGTATGTATGAGTGTGTGTATATGGTATGTTTCTCTCTGTGTGTATGAGTATGAGTATGAGTATTAGTATGTATATGTATCTCTGTGTATGTGTGAGTGTGTGAGTGTGCGTGTATGTGTGTGTCCTCTGGTTTGGTGATTGGAATGTGTTCTACTTTCCTGGAAAAGCATGTATAGTTGGTTTAGGACTCGACATTGGAACTATCTGTTTCAGTATGTAGCTGGGTACCCCACAAAATCTTCTGTGAATCACTGAATGAGCTAATTTATGGGCATATAATTATTCACAGTTATCTCATAACCCTTTTACTATTCATTGTCTGGTGGGATATTCTTTATTCTATCTTTGTATTGTAACTATTTTTAAATAATCAATCATTAATTATTTTTTTTACTCACTTTACTGTTCCCCCTCCCAGTTCCTCACTCACAGAGTCCCTTCCTAATCCTGTCTCCTCTTCTCCTCTGAGAGGGTGGAGGTCCCTCTGAGTATCCCCCCCCAACATGACACATCAAGTCTCTGCAGGACTAGGCAAATGCTCTCCCCTGAGGCCAGATAAGGCAGCCCAAATAGGAAAACTTATTCCACAGATAGACAACAACTTTAGGGACAGACTTCATTCCAGCTGTTGGGGGACCCACATGAAGACTGAGCTCCACATCTACTACATGTGTGTGTGGGGGTGGGGACTAGGTCCAGCCTGTGTTTGCTCTTTGGTTGGTGGTCCAGCCTCTGATATCCCCAAAAGGTCCAGGTCTGTTGACTCTGTTGGTCTTCCTGTGGAGTTCCTATCCCCTTTGGGGCTCTCAATTCTTCCCCCAACTCCTCCATAGAGTCTCCAAGCTCCATCCAATGTTTGGCTGTGTCTCTCTGCATCTGTTTGAGTCAGCTGCTCGGTGGAGCATTTTGGAGGACAGTTATGCTAGGCTCCTGTTTGACAGCAAACAGAATATTATTCATAGTGTCAAGAATTGGTGCCTGCCCATGGGTGGGTCTCAAGCTGGGCTGGTCATTGGTTGGCCATTCACTCAGTCTCTTACATCTTTGTCCCTGCATTTCTTGTAGATGGGATAAGTTTTGGGTCAAATATTTTGTGGGTGGGTTGTTGTCTCTATTGTTCCACTGGGGTTCCTGCCTGGCTCCAGGAGATGATCTCTTCGGGTTCCTGCTGTGAATCTCAGCTAAGGTCACCCCCGTTGATTGGTGGGAGCTTCTCCCCTCCCATGTCTTTGGCACATCCCCGAGATATCCCACATCCCCAATCTTTGCCAGCTGCAGATGTTCATTGATTCTCCTGGTCCTCTGGCCCTGTCTTCTATCTCTCCCCACACCTGATCACAAGCCCCACTCCCCGTTCCCCTCTAAGACGGACCATCTGACTACTACTCAGTATGTCTCTGTATCCAGGCCAGTTCTCTGTTGTGTTCTGTTTGCACACAGGGCCACACTGGCACTTTCTTTTTCTTTTCATTACTGTTTTCATGGTGGGTGGGCATCTGGCTCTCTTGTACCTTTAATAGAGCTGAGTCACTATAATCAAAAGAAGTTTTCTCAAAATCAATGTTGTTGAATCTTGTTTCCTTAATTAATGCAATCTTCTCACTCATGTACTGTGCTTGGATGATTTACAGTGATCTAACTATTAGGACGAATGTGTTCAGACCTGCCATTTTGTAATTTTTTTTCTGCTTCACACAAGTTTTGTTCATGTATTCTGTTTTTCTTTCTTTTCATTTTGTTCTGATTATTTTATTATGTAATGTTTTAAAATTGTTTCCTGCTGGTTCTGCTGCATGAAGAATTCTAATGCAGGACTCTTTCTCAGTATTGATTTTTGGTTTTGAAGCCTTTGGCCCGGGGCCTGGGTCACCCTTTGAGGAGACAACCACAGGTGGCTTCAGGGGTAGCCTGCCTTAGTTCTATAGACTACTTTCCATATGGTACAGTAGCACCGTGACCTGCCAAGCCTTTCTTGTGCTGCAAACACTGTTCAGATCTGTAATGTAGGGGTGTGTTTGGAACCTTTGTAATTTTGTACATGAAGTTAGGATGCATTCTGCATGACATTTCCCCAGGAATTCTAACCACCTTGGTCTCTTCTCTGGAAGTAGTCTGGAGTGTAAGCCACTGTCCTTAGCACACAGTTTGTATGACAGATCCTGTGCTTGGGGCAATGAAATGAGAAAGGACAGAGGATTAAAAAAAAAAAAAACAAACAAAAAAACCAAACAGCTTTATCTCCATGGCCAGTGCGTGACTACAGCTGCTGTTTACAATTCCTGTCTCCAAGATGAACTTTCTCCTGGGCTTATAAATCACAACTTTGCAGTGCTGGCTGGAGGGAGGAGTGGATTTCATGCACAGTGGGTAAAGGTAAGTTGAATTGCACATATTCAAGACATCAGTGAATCAGACAAATACACTCCAGGCCCTCGGAAAAATCTTGGTGCATCTTCTTACTATACATTCACCCCAGCAGCAGGGACCCAGCCATGAGATCACTGGAAAGGGAGGATCTCCCAGTGAATGAACATGGATCTAATTCCTTCAGATGCACCAGCTGTTAGCCTTCTTACCAAAACAAACAAACAAACAAACAAACAAACAACAGATAGAACCCGTGAAGTGTTCATCATGCACTCATAAAGGTACTGTCTTGGGCTGCTTTCTGATGCTGTGATAAACACCATGACCAAAAGCAACTTGGGGAAAAGAGTTTGTTGAATTTACATAGCCTGATCAAATTCTGGCATGGAGGGATGTCAGGGAAGGGGCAGAAGCAGGAACCTGTTCAAGAACTGAAGCGGAAACCATGGAGAATGTTGCTTACTGGCTTATTCTTTATGGTTTACCCAGCTACCTTTCTTAGTCAACCTGAGTCCATCTGCCTAGGGGTGGTACTGCCCATGGTGGACTGGGCCATCCCAAATCAATTACCAATCAAGCAAATGACTCATAGATGAATCCCAAGGTTAGTGTGAGGCAATTTGTCAACAGACTTTGTCCTGTTGACAAAATTGATCTGCCCAGGACCTTAAGTCGTCATCAACTCAACTTGAATTGTGAAGAATCAGCAGCTCTGATATGGGAGAGCTCTGCCTACAGTGGACAGCACCATCCTTTAAGCAGGTGGTCATAGGCTATATAAGAAAACTAGCTATTTCCCATGCTCTGTTCTATTAGATTAAGCGTATCGGGTCTTACATCGAGGTCTTTGATCCACTTGGAGGGTAATGGGGAGGGTTAGGTATGGGGGGAGACAGGACAGAGGGCCAGAGGGCCAGGAGAATGAATGGAAATCTGCAGATGGCAGGGGTTGAGGGGAGTAGGTGGCATCTGGAAAAAATGCCAGAAACATGGGAGGGGGAGGCTCCCAGGGGGTGACCTTAGCTGAGACTCACAGCGGTGAGGATATGGAACCCAAAGAAGCCACCTCCTGGAGCCAGGCAAGTGAAACAATAGGGACAAGAACCCACCCACAAAACTTTCAACCCAAAGAGAATGTCAAACCAATTACCGGCCCAGTTTGAGACCCATCCTGTGGGCAAGCACTGATTCTTACACTATTAATGATACTCTGTTATGCTTGCAAACGGGAGCCTATTATAGCTGTTCTCAGAGAGGCTCCACCCAGCAACTGACTCAAATAGATGCAGAGAGTCACAGACAAACATTAAATGGAGCTTGGGGACTCTTAGAAAAGAGTTGGGGGAAGAATTGAGGGCCTCAAGGGGAATAGAAACTCCACAGAAAGACCCACAGGGTCAACTAACTTGGATTCTTGGGGGCTCTCAGAGACTGAACCACCAACCAAAGAGCATACAGGGGTGGACCTAGGCCCTCTGCACATATGTAGCAGTTGTGTGGCTTGGTCTTCATGTGGATCCTCCAACAACTGGTTCAGGGGGTGTCCCTAAAGCTGTTGTCTATCTGGAATATGTTGTTCTAGCTGGGTTGCCTTGTCTTGCTTCAGTGGGAAAGGAAATGCCTAGCCTCACAGAGACTTAAAATGCCAGGATAGGGGAATACCCAAGGGTGCCCACCCACTCAGTGGAGTGTAGGATGGAGGAGGGATTGTATGTGGGGGTGACCAGGCAGAGGGTAGTGATCGGGATGAAAAGTGAATAAGTAAAACATAATAAATAATTTTAAAACGATGAAATAAGGCTCTTCCACAAAGCCGCTTTTTGTTAGAGTGTTTTTACCACAGCAACAGAAAGCAAATGAGGACATATGTATGCTAAAGGCTCACTGGGTTGCATGAAGGGAGACACACCTCATATGTCAGTCTTAGAGAAGGTGTCAGAGATACTAGAATGGCAGAAAGAGGTCAGTTCCCCATTCTCCGCAGAAATAAATAATTTAAGACTTAGAAGGTAGCAGAGCCTACCGATGATCAGTACCTCGTACAAATCTGTAGCTCCCAGTGTTCATGAGGACAGCTGGGAAGTATCACCTCCCACATTTTACATAATGGTTTAAATAGACTCACCGCTTTGGGTCTTGATTGAGGTGGTGGCTGTTGGACTATGCATGAGTCCTAACTCTAAATTGTAGTAATAGGATAATTATGTTTCATTTTCCATTGTGAACCCTATCTGCTTGAACAGAATAAAAAAATTATGTTGGAGATTTCCAGTTGTAACCAAGGAAACTCAATTAGGCTGCACTCGTTAAATTTTTTTTTTTTTTAATGTTGCTTCAGTTGGTGTGACGTGAAGGTCAGTCTAAGCCTCGGGGGTGTCTTCATTTGAATCTTTCAGACTTTGTGGAACGCATAACTTAGTCCGGTTCACACTGTTGCCTTGCTAACAACATTCCTCAGGGTACCTGCACCTTGATCTAAAGACCTTTCTGGAACCTGTTCCCTGGTTAAACTCATCACATTTCAAACTCCAGAAGATTCTCAACAGACTTTGAACTTTCGGGCTTTCCTGGGTAACCTGGTCATCTGCTCATTAGTTCTCTGTGTGAATCCCAGAGAACCAATGTGTGTGGATCCAGTCTGCTTTGTTGGTCCTCTGTGTGGTGCTCTCACTGGATCTCTTGTTGAATTATATGGACATTGCCAACTCCTGTACTTCCTTCCTCGGCAGAATAATTCTTTGTGCCGTTTGTAACATCGTCCCTCTTGTACGTGTCCGGACTTACCAAAGTAGACTCACTCAGGCTGAAAGATTGTAAGGGTGGGTGGAAGGGGTGGGGGTGTGGGTAAAGGATGTCTGAGCAGCAGACACTGTCCAGGCTGGCTTTGAACTTGTGCAGCAGAAAGCAAGCCATAGGACAGAGATAGTGTGTTGGCAACTTCCCTCAGGGTTTTTGGTCCCAGAGAGACAAGCTAGGCTGCAGGAGCATCGTCCCTTCTTGAGGTTCTGCTCTTTGCCCTGGACATTTTCTTGTGTCTAGTCGTCCTCTTCCAGCTTCTGGGGAGCTCCTGTGTAACCATCGGCTGATGCACTTATACCTTGGTTCATATTTCAAAGCCATGGCGTAGCCAAGAGTCCTTCTTTTAAAAATAATTTTATTCTTTAAGAATTTTGATCACATTCAAAGTTCTTGACCCAACTCCTTCCAAATTCACACAGCTACCTGCATAACTTTGTATCTTTCTTATTTATTTATTTATTTATTTATTTATTTATTTATTTATAGTTGATGAAAGAGAGAGTCAGTTTTCTTTAATGGTCCTTTAATTTGAAAAATTAATTAATTAATTGATTGATTGATTGATTTATAGTTGATGAAAGAGTCCATTTTCCTTAATAGTCCTTCAGTTTGAAAAATCAATCACTGTACAGAAGAGCAAGCCAACTACTCTACACCTTTTGATGTGATCTATTTCCATTTCAAGTACCAAAGAAGCAGAGTATAAACCTTGTGAATCAGAGAGGAGATGCGGGAAGATTGTGAAGTCACAGTAGAGACCATATCTGAATTCATTTTGAAGTGCACATCAGCATAGGTATTTTAATTTTTTGAAAGAGACTCAGTTTTGCTCTTAACGTCAAATATGGCTTCTGTTTATTATTAGAATTGATAGTATAATACATATCCCGATGAAGAGACTCATTTCTAAACTTTCCAACTATAAAAAGGCAGACTAATGAATGACTTATTTTTAAAGGGACAGTACATTGCATACTATTACGGCGCTCATTTAAAGTTATGAACTATCTTTTTATGTTTTGCACCTTCACACTGAAGAATGTGGATAATAACAGAGTGCTTCTTGATAGGAAACATGTAAGAAGACTGTCTGTCCTCACTGTTCTCTAATTCCTCTTCCTTCTAAATTAATTGATCAGTTATTTTATTGGATCTTATTTTATTTCATTTGGCTAGGTGTTTTGCGTACAGGTATGTCTGTACGCTGCACTGGTGCAGTACTCACAGAGGTCAGATGAGGGCAGAAGATTCCATAGGACTGGAGTTACAGATGTTATGAGCGTCCATGTTTGTGATGGTAATGAACCTGGGTCCATTGTAGGAAAAGACAGTGCTCTTAACCCCTGTTTTCTCTCTCTCCAGCTTTATACCACTCAGGCTGGCCTTGAACTCCTGGGCTCAAGTGACCCTCCTGACTCAGGTGCCTGTAGACCAGGAACTACAAGAGTCAACCCATGGGATCTACCTTGTTTTCAGTAACAGAAAGATAAACTTCCAGATTACTTTTCCTGTCACCTGTAGTGTTGATTAGAATGTACCATTTGACCCCAGACTGTCCCTGAGGCTCATGTATTGCATGCATGTTCCCCAGTGGGACGGTTCAGTATGGTTGTCAACTTCATTGACTGTGGAATTAACAAAGAAGCATGTTTCTGAGCTGGTGGTGAGGGTAGTTTCAAAGATTAACTGAGAGGGGAAGACCCTTTTTAGCAGGGGTACCATCTTCCAGGGACAGCCCTGGGAGGAGAAACAGTGTTGCTGTTGCTTGGAACACTCAGGTTTATGGGTGAGTGTGTTAGCCAATCACTGCTGTGGCTACCCCATCCCCCACTGAAGTCAGAATCCAGCTTCTGCACTGAAGACCAGCGCTCTCCAGGCATCCCAGATCTTCAGCACCAGATGGTTAAAGCATCAGCTTCATGGACTGAGCACTTGCTGGGTTCTAGGCTCTCTGATGTACAGATGGCCGTTGCTGGGTTGTGGGCCACTGTTGTGTAAGATGATCCACTAACTCTCTTTCTAGGATTCGTATTATTCTATCTACTTCATTCCAATAGAGAACCCTAATATAAACAATGTGTGGCACTATCTTGAAAGTGATAGAGCTATTAAAACGTCGGGCTTAGCTGGCACAGACTGGTGTCTCTAGAGGTGGGAATTTGAAGGTTATCTCTCTCTCCTCTCCTGAGTTGTCACTATTAGACATTATGGTCATGGTGAAGCAAACAGCAAATGGAGCGAACTGGTTTCAGCAAAGAGGAGCTGTTGCTATGACTAGGATGACCATGTGACAGACCTGAGGAAAGGTGACCACGTGACAGACCTGAAGGACGATGATCATGTGACAGACCCGAGGAGAATGCATGTGGGTGAAATGTAGAAAGTATCCGAGGAGTAGGTTAGAGATGTCATAGAATGCTATAAGCGTAGCTTGATCGGCCATTCTGGTGAGAGCTGAAAAAATTAGAAGTGTAGGTAGTAAAGACTGGGCTCATGACACTTCAGATGGGAACACTGAGCTTCATATTAGAGCCCATTCATGTTACATTCTCACAAATATGTGGCAATATTTTATACCTCTTTTGAAATGTTGAGTGAGATTTGGTGTCCAAGAAACCCACTATTTGTTTAGTGGAGGGAATCTCACGACAGTGTAATATTTGGGACAAAGCATTGCTGTTTCTCATTGTTTTTTTTTAGACAGATTTACAGTGAAAATTAGCACTGAACAGTAAAGGAGAAACAGGTTAAGAAAGTCACAAAATTAAGCAAGGGAATTGAGGTGATTATGGTTGACACCACAAAGAAGGTAAAGGGGCTGCCAAAGCTGCAGTATCTGCTAAAGAGAAGGCTTCTCCTGGGGTCTGGAAGGAGCCTCCGCATGAGGGCTTTGCCTTGTAATATTGTATCTTGTTTTGCTGTGCTTTGTTGTTATGTCTTGGGGGCCTGCTCATTTCGGAAGGGAAACAGGGAGCGTGGATCTTGTGGAGAGGGGAAGTAGCGGGGAACTGGGAGGAACGGAGGGAGAGCAAACTGTGTTTGGGATGTAGTGTATGAGAGAAGAATCTATTCTCAATTAAAATGAATGAATGAATGAAAGGAAGGAAGGAAGGGAGGAAGGGAGGGAGGGAGGGAGGGAGGAAGGAAGGAAGGAAGAGAGGGAGGGAGGGAGGGAGGGAGGGAGGGAGGAAGGAAGGAAGGAAGGAAGGAAGGAAGAAAGGAAGGAAGGGAGGGAGGGAGGGAGGGAGGAAGGAAGGAAGTGTTTTAAAGGCAGGGTCTGATCAATAGAAAGCTTCAGAGTGTAAAAGCACAAACTCATTTTGAAAATATTTCTCTGAATATAAGTCACTGGAGAGAGTTTCTGAGAAGAGAGGCTTGCTAGAGCCAGGCATCTGAGTAAAGCATAAACCATGGTCCAAAGGGGTGTGGCTACTGCTAAACACCAATTGGCACTGTTGGTACAGCACTGCCTTGAGGTAGTGCAGAGTGCCAGGGCCGCAGGTCATGGAGCCTTGCTGGTGAGTGAGAAAACCACTCTATCTCCAGACTGACCTTTCTGTGATGAGGCTGTGCATTTCTCTAACAATCCGTGATTTCTGTTCACTATTCCGTGCAAGGTCCCCATGCCACTCACTAGAAGAGTATGAAACCACAGCTCTGTCTCTGCTCTGGCTCTAACCAGTCTGGGCCGGTCTCTGTCATCCCTGAGGACTGTTGATTGTCTGAAGGAATATTTTCACTTTATGGTGATCCTGACCATCTGCCCTTGTTCATAATAACATGTCCCCCATCTGTCCTTCCTGGAATGGGTTCCTTCTCCGTGTGCCCAGCCTCATAGTTCCAGACATCTCTCTGCCCTTGTCTTTGTCTGAGTGCTGAAGAGCCTGCTCCTGGTGTCTATTGTTTTGGGCTATACTGACAGGAAATGGTCAGCCCTCAGACTTGCTTAGTTTCATGATGGTTACTGTGGCTTCTGGTGTGTCCCTTGATTCCCTTAGATGCTTATGTGGTGAGAAGTGAGTGAGAATTTGTGCTGACTGCCTGTCAATGTGGGAATATGTGATGGAGAGACTGACTTAAGGGAGACTCATCTGTGAGGAGACCTCTGCAGACGTGGGAGACTTTAAATGCAATGAACTTTGGGAAGGGTTCAAACTGAAAGGGTTTAAAATTTTCAAAAATCTCCTAGCAGGCTGGGCAGAACCAAGAGTGCAGGTCAGCTTGGTTGTGAGCTCTGTGTTTCAGGAACTTGGCTGACCACAAGATAGATGGCTGATTATGTAAAGGCTCTTAGAGAATAGTCTATACAAAATGTTCCCCATGACTCTTTTTTGTACCCTGTCATAAACTAAATAATGGCCTGGGACTTTCCACAGGTTCTCTCCAATAACCCTCCTTTACTCCCCCTGAGTTGTGGTTTTTGGCTTTAAATTCTCTCTGTCTCCAAAGCCCCAGGGTCAGACCCCATTGCCCCTGCGTGAGCTATGGGTCTTGACCTCAACATGTTGATTGAGATATACCTCTTGCTGATTGCATCAAGTTCGGTGTCTTGTGAGTTAATGGGTGGCCTTGAATTCCTGAGGCTTGGGTGAGGTCCTCCCTTCGTGGGGGCCTTACAAAACCATCTCCTTTCCTGCAGGTCTAAGAAAGAGGCTAGTGTGACAACCCATGTCAGAGGAATGCCTGGTGATCGTCTCTCCCCACTTTTTGGGTCAGAGGGATCCACATATTATCTTCACCAAATGCTAAGCTCTCTTGTGAACGAGCTCGACACTCAGCTCACCTCCAGCAGCTGCCCTGATGGGAAGCACATTTGCTCAGCATTTCTTTCTCTTGGCATTTCTTTCTCCACAACTGTCTCATGGCTCATGACAGTCCATGAAATCCATTAACAGTTGCAGAGATTTTAAAAAGGAATTAACTCTTCACATATTCATGGCTCAAGCATCTACTTTGTGTCATTTGAAGGATGTGATAGTTTGTGCATACCCGGCCCAGGAAGTGGCACTACTTGGAGGCATGGCCTTGTTGGAGTAGGTGTGGTCTTGTTGAAAGAAGTGTGTCACTGTGAGTGTGGGCTTCAAGACCCTTATTTTAGCTTCCTGGAAGCTAGTCTTCTCCTACCCACCTTTGGAACAAGATGTAGAATTTTCAACTCCTCCTGCACCATGCCTGCCTGGATGCTGCCATTCTTCTGCCTTGATGATAATGGACTGAACCTCTCTGAACCTGTAAGCCAGCCCCAATTAAATGTTGTCCTTATAACATGGTCATGGTGTCTGTTCATAGCAGTAAAACCCTAAGGTGAGATTTGGTTCCCCATTCCTTTGGATGTATGCACATAGAAGTTGTAATTATGGAGGCTGGAGCAATAGCTTAGCAGCATGCAATGCTCTTCCAGATGACGCAATAGTTATCTTCAACCAGCAGATATCTCACAACCATCTGTAACTCCAGTTCCAAGGGATCCTATGTATTATCTGACCTGTGCACGTACCTACACACAGGTTCTCAGGTGCTCTCTCTCTGTCTGTCTGTCTCAAAATACAAAATGGTAAATTTTTAAAAGGAGAAGTTATATTTTTCCTCAAATGACTGTGTATTGGGACCCATTTTTTTGCCACTCCCACACATGGGGTCAAGCACATCCATGCAGCTCAACAGGCTGCCATGATCCACAGTGGTCTAGAATAGGAAGGCCAGCTAAAGTGATACGTCAAGACTCCCAGCTGCACCTGGGAAGGCAGCTGCCATCCCTCTGAATGATCTCGTCAGGAAAGGTGGGTGTACTGGCTGCTCTCCATTCAGTGGTTATTGTTGGGATCATTTCTGTGCTACATTAACCAGGTTCACACTGTGCCAAGAATATAACTCAAGGAAGACAGGGGCAGCCAAGAGGGGAAGGCATTCTTCCTTTCCTTTCTTTTTTTCTCTTGGCAGCCCAGAAAGGTAATTATACATAATTGGAAGTAAAATGCACATTCTTTGTCACTTGTCCACCTTTACAACATGGTCCTCCTGCTAATGTGACAGGAAGGACACTGAAGAGCACTCAGAACAAGCCAAGTGTTCCTGACAAGATAGAGATAGAGTTACTTGCCCTCCTCTGCCATCAGTGGCTCGTAGTGTAACTCACATGGTATGCACTGTACTTAGCTCATCCCATTTCATAGGGAGGTCCTCACACTCCACTACTTAAACTCTGTGATAGAAGAGATGTGAGAAGAGCAGGTGTTTGTGCCTTCTGATACCAAAGCTGCTCCAGACTCTGCTATGATATCGGAAGCATGCAGACATTCTAAGTGTTCATCACGATGAAGGTCGCTGTTTTTATGAATAGTATGCACTTGGTATTAAAACAGGCAATTAGTGGGTGCAATTGTTTGAGGTGGAGGACCAGACTCAATCTTTCATGAAAGTAATGAAATGCTTCTCACTTACCCATTTTGGAAATATCGATTATGTTTATTTATGTATGCATGGGGGCATCAGGGGGAACTCTTGCATATATAAAGCCAGAGGGCAGTCTGTGGGACTTTGTTCTCTCCTTCAACCTCTGGGCTCTGGGAGCTGAACGCAGATCATCAGATGTCTTAGTTAGGATTTAATGGCTGTGAGAAGACGCCATGACCAAAGCATCTCTTATACAGGAGAACATTTTAATTGGAGCCAGCTTACAGTATTAGAGGTCCAGTCCATTATCATTATGGCAGGGGACACGGCAGCATGAAGGCAGACATGGTGCTGGAGAAGAAGCCAAGAGTTCTACATCCTCATACAAAGGAGGCTAGGAGCAGACTGTCTCCCAGGCAGCTAGGAGGAAGCTCTCAAATCCCATCCCTACAATGGCACACTTCCTCCAACAAGGTCACACCTTCTAATAGGGCCAAACTGTGGGCCAAGAACGTTCAATCACCTCAGGCTTGGTGGCAAACACTTGTACCTAGGAAGTCATCTTTTTGCCCCTTTTTATTAATCTTAGAATAATGCCTGGCTGCAACATCTATGCACATATGTGCTGGTATGCCATCAACTGATCTGAAGATACGTTTCCTCTGACGCTGGTTTCAGCTGTAGATGTTAGCTCACGGGGCCAACATTACTTGCCCTCACCCCTGTCTGGCAGGAATTTGCAGAGGTACAGAGCTAGCTGCTTCCATGGCATTGGGTAGATTTACATTTAGAATGTCATCACTAATGCTGCCCTAAACCCAAGGCAGATTTCAACGTTCCTATGCACAGCCTTAGGTACATCGTGATTCTCCAAGCCAGTCCTGGGAGGGTGGCTAATGTGAACTGCTTCTTGTTGCTCTTGGCTTTTTCTTATATGTTTGGTTGTGAGCTTAGCCTTTAATGGCTGAGCCATCTTTCCAGCCCTCTTGGCTTGAGGATGTGTCTTCTCTGGCTTCAGAAAGATCCCTCAGAGGACCTGTTTTCAAACACTTCTACCGCAGCCTTCCAAAGTATTATTCTTCAATTTATAAATGCAGAACCAGGGTTCAGTACAACCTTCTGGAAATGTCCTGTGGCATACTTGTGTGCATCTCAGAGAGCGATGCTATCCATCCATGTGAGATGCAGATACTGTAGAATATTCCCAGGCCAACCCCTCCACACAGTGCTGGTGTGGTGTTAGTTTCAATTCAGATATTTCAAAGTATAAGTAGCCCATTATTACTATTATCCTTGTTGTTTTGAGATAGAATTTTGATATGTAACCCAGGCTAGCCTTGAACTCATCCTCATCCTTCTGCCATTACTGACCAAGTGCTGAGATAGACTTGACACATTACCGATCACAACAGGTACTCAGATAACTGAGAACAATGGATTCATGTCTTGAAGAGTTCAAAGGCAAAGGCACAGGCAGAACATGGAAGAGTATAAAGGGATTTTTATTGTTGGAGGCAAGAGAGCACAGGATGCAGTCTCTCAAATGACCTACGCTCCCCATAACATATAAAGGATGGGTTTTATATTTGGGGAGCTTGCATACATTCATTTGGGGTAGCAGGTCCCAGGAGTTCAGTGCTACTGTTGTGAACAATCCATGACTGGGACAGAGACTCTGCTTGCACCATGTCCCAGTCACATGTTTTAAATCTACATGATTGCACTATGCCTTATATGTGATTATCTCTGCCCTGTTTATCTACTTAACTAAATGAGTCTTAGGGAGGGGCCATGGGTTTCCCATTTTTAAATAAGAGATATTTGTCAGAGTCATTGTGAAGACTGAATAACACACAGAAAGGAAGCAAAGAATATCAAATATACATATTACATGAAGCTGTAAAGGTTTTTCACAATTAAAGAAGAGAATAATAAACACTGGGAAAACTTCCTTGGCAGATCTCCAGGATGTGCCGTCATAGGCAGTCAGGAGTTGCCAGACTTGGATGCTGGTAAATGAACTTTGAATCTCCACAGAAGTTCTAAGTGCTCTTAACTACTGTGTTCTCTCTCCAGCCCTAGACACTGTTTGTTGTTGTTTGCTTACTTGCTTTCTTGGTTTGCTTTGAAGCAAGGCTGTACACAAAGTCTCTTATACATGCTTATCAAAATAGAAATTGGTACAACCCTATCAGGACTTGGGCTCTTTAACAAGTTCCGTGTGCCAATATTGTCCAAATTATGTCGTCCCAGATTCCATGACATTTGTGTCTGAGTCCTTGAGTTGCAGCTTAGCCTCTGTCCCTACAAGGACATCTGTCTAGTCTCTGTGGTTCTAGGATACCTGTGAAGAGAGCAACATGGAGAAAGTTGAGCAGAATCTATCGCATGAGTGATATGTTGGCTAATGGTCTTGATCAATGTATTTACCCTTTCTGGATGGAGCTATAGAGCAACAAAAATGTTAAGAATCTACTGCTTAATCTAAAAATGATCACTTACAAAACAAGGAATGGGAGAGTGTAGGGACAAAAATAACATGAGAATTGAATGGAGATTGGTTGTATAAACTTGCCTTGGCATCAGACAAATACAACTGCAGAATTATTTAAAAGAATACAATATTTTAGAACAAAACTATTTTAAAAATTAACCCTTAAAAAGCAAAATTAAATCATCTAGTCTACTTCAGTTTTACATTATTTTGACAGAGAATACTTAAAGTAATTTAAAATTAAATCTGGATTATAGATTAGTGATTAAGTCCATCAAACAGAAAGTTTAGAATAATGCTCTTTAACCACGGTGCTAGTGACAGCACTACTACCTTTTTCCTGGAGCTTTTTTATTGATGCTGTAAGAGAAAAATAATCTAATATGTTGGTTAATGATCTTGATAAACCATGCTGATCTTTCCAGATGGTGACTTCTGCTTCTGATACTTGATGTGATAGTTATTTACATTTGATGTATCTATGGATCAATGGCCAAATGCTTGAATATCTACTGTATATTAAAAAACATATTTTAGGAAGACATTTTATAAGACTTATCTTTATTTGGAAATCTGATTGATATAATTTAAAAAATACCTTCCCTGTAGGGTGCTAAAATAAAACAGCATTTAAGAATGAGTATTAACATTGAATGTAAAAATATAGCTGGATTTTATATAGTCATTGTAAGTATGTAGCTGTAAATTAAAACTACCCACAGCTTCATGTTAAATACAGTGGTTCAAGTGGGTGTTTGTTTTAAAATTTTAAAGTTGAAGAAATATTCCATGAGAGTAAATGTTTTCTTGAAAACTGTCAATGCAAAATTCTGCTTTCTAAATCTCATTTTCCACTATGGTGTTGCTTTCAGGACATCATGGTCCCTGGATATAACATAACATCAAAGGTCAGACTGGATACAGGACACAAAGTAGCCCTAATCAAAATGTAGACTCAGCAATGGCCCTGCAATGAATTAAATTTGTCCCTTTTCTTTATGTTTAATGTGCACAGCTGCACAATGATCTGATTGGAATCAGTAAACCAGGGGTTTGAATGCAAACTTCCCCCTCATTATAAGTTACGCATCCATGGGTAGGCTGTTAGTTATGCCTTTTTCCCTCTATTGGTTAATGAGGAAAGTAATATCACCAATGACATTGTATCATTCAGTCATTTATGAAAGTGTCTAAGTGAATTATGGATACAAAGTAAACAGTACTTGAAGATTTACTTGAATCAGTTTGAAAGGTGGTGGAACGTGGAATGAAGAGTGACGGTGACAGTGATGAGGGCACTGTGCTGCTGTTGCTGTGGTTATGAGCTGAGGGAAGGGGATGATAATGAGGATGATGGTGGTGATAGAGGTGATGATGTTGTAGTGATGGTGAGTGTGATGATGGTTATGGTGATGTTGATAGTGACAGTCATGGCAACAGTGTTGATAATGATGATAGATACTGCAGTGTTAAGTATAATGATATTATGGCAATAATGATCATGGTAGTAACGACACAGGTGATGATGATTGGGATGACGGTGGCTATGATGGTGATGATGGGGATTGGGGTTATAGTGGTGCTGATGATGTTACTGCTGGTGATGATAATGGTGGAGATGGTCAGACTGCTGACAGTTTAATATTCAGTTGGGTAGGAAAGTTCATAGATATTAATAGTATCCATTATAATTTTTGATAGGCATATGTTATCTGAAAGGAATTGTATGAATTTATTAAAAAGAAATTGCTGGCATCTATATGTCAGAATATCTTTAAAGTTCTGAAGACATAATTTTAAACACACACGGCTCCCTGACCACACTAAACCTATAATCTAATGAAATCAAAGAAGAAACACACAAATGGATAGACGTATATCTTGTCCCTGATAACAGCATACTGCCTGCAGGACATTTGATGTATGTTTGTAGAAAGATTGCAGCTCACTTTGATGTGAATTTCTTGTTTCCTCTAAAATACCAACGTGTTTCCAATGTATGGAACGTAGAAAGATAAAGCAGACCCTCGTCTTTGGACAGAAGTCCCTGGTTATCCTAGAGGATTGGTTCTAGGACCCCTGCAGACACCAGGATTTTCCAATTTTGAAGTCTCCTATTTAAATGACACTACATAAGCTTGAAAGCAGTGCAACCCTCTTGAACAAAGAAAATCATCTCTAGTCACATGTAACACCCAGTACAACACAAGATTTACCCACGGCCGACTCCTGGGGCCCGATGATTTTACATCCCCGGGAATAGCACTATTGTCCTACATACCATTCCCTTTGCGTTTTCCACATCTGCTTATAGCATGGATTCTGGGTAAAAACGGTGCCCTCTTTGGTTATCTATTATCATTTATGAAATTTAAAACACAGTGGCATGGATTGTGCTTGGAAGTAAAGGACTGTAGAGGGAAGCATGTAGGGAGAAGGGCGAAGGGCAGAGCAGAATGATGGAGGACATTAGTGGAAGACCAGAAAGGGTCAGAGGGACCACAACGGAAACACAGCACAATAGTAGGACGGCTACGTGCAGCGACTGTGTCAAAGGCTGGGCAGATGCCCATTCAGTAGCTCAGTTATTTTAGCTGATAACACGATTGAGTTTTTTCATTTGATAACACTGCGTTGTCAAGGCAATCAATAATGGCTCTTAGAAGTCCATTTTTGAAAGTGGATTCTGTGTATTTCTATAGAGCATGGACCTTCTACTGAGATTCTGATAGAGCCAATCAACAACACTCAGTGTCTCATGTTGCAAACCAAGCACCATCTGACTCTTTTTTGAAGATACTTCTGGGATTAATAAGAACGAGCCATGTTATTTTCACGTCAGAAGTCAAGACATCCTGTCAGGAACTGCACCAAGACTTTCTGCGTTTTACAGGAGAGTTGACAGATCAACCAGAACATTCTGAAACAAGGTCAGGATACATCTTTAAATTACTGGATCATTACAAAACCCACTCCCATATTTGAAATGAAAAGATAGTCATCTCAGTTTGTCCATTAACAAGCTCTCAGTTACAGTGGTGGTTATCGCTGCTGGTCACCTACATGAACAACATGAGCTACACCAGAAAGTTCTGAGAAATTGGTTTGGCAATGAATTAAATACCACCTCCTCCCCGCCCCCAGCTGACACAAGCTCGATGCAGTATGCAGATAGGCAAGGCAACAATCTCACAATTCCTCTCCTCCATCTGACGTCTCTTCTTTATCTTCACTGTGCCAGGCTCTTCAGTTCGGGGCATAAGGCTCCAGCCCAGATGTGCTTGGCACCTCTTTACAACTGCTTCAAGAATGACCTTGTCATTCTCATAGCTGTAAATGAATAAACATTAGAAGTAATTTTGTGCCTAGATGAGATGGGAGTATTCCAGCTCTGTGGGGTAAAGTGCCTGGCATTGATGAAGGTCTTAAAGGTAGAGTTTCAGTTCAGTAGTTATCATATAACTGATCTAGGTTAGCTCGCAGATAAGTCATACCATCGTGTAACAGAGGACTCAGACACTCAGAGACAAGCAAGTTCTGGTTTTCTCCGTAATGTACTTTCCACCAGTTTACATCCCCCTGATGGCTGTTCAATCTGGTATTAGGCCATTTGTTCTGTGTTCACCTTGACTTCATGGGACTAGGTCACAGATACAGGACAGTTTGCCAGCCAGTAAAGGTAAAGCCAGAAAAAGCCAGTGCAGATCTCTTATGTCTCCCATTATTGCCATTAGCAGGCTGGTCCTGAAATTCGGAAGGATCTGATGCCACAGTTAACTTTAGAAACTCTTATTAGTTTCTTTCCTGTTGTTATAATAAAACACCATGGCAAAAGAATAACATATATAAGATGTTTATTTGAGCTTACGGTTCCAGAGGGGGTAAGAGTCCATTGTGGTAGAGAAATGTGTCAGCAAGTGGCAGACATGGCAGCCAGAGTAAGAAGTTCAGAGCTTAAACCCTTAAACACAGCTTCGAGCAGAATGAAGAAAGGGGGAAGGGAGGGAGGGAGATTGAGAGAAACAGAGAGTGGGAGAGACAGAAAGAGACACAGAGAGAGATAGAGACAGACAGAGAAAGACAAAGAGAGACAGAGAAAGACACACAGAGGTAGAGACAGATAGACAGACACATACAGACACAGAAAGAGACAGAGACAGACAGACAGACACACACACAGAGACACAGAAAAGACAGAGACAGACAGACACAGAGACACAGAAAAAGACAGAGACAAACAGAGAGAGAGAGAGAGAGAGAGAGAGAGAGAGAGAGAGAGAGAGAGAGAGAGAGAGAGAGAAGAGAGAACTGGAAGTAGCATGGGGATTTAACTTCAGAGCCTGTCCCAGGGACACACTTCCTCTACAAGGCCTTACTCCCCAAACCTTCCCAAACAGTGCCATCAACTGGGGAACAAGTGTTCAGAACATCCAACCCCGAGGGGACACTCTCAAACCACTACATTATTTTAAAATGCATGATTACTACAGCCTGCACCTGTGATTATCTGTTATTTCCCACAAAATCCCACTATTTAATAAAGGTTGATACCTGACAAAACCTGTGTGTATTCTAATGACTGTGGTACAGGTAGAGGGGCTGGGAAGACATCGCATTAGCAACAAAGAGAGGAAAGAACATCTGGGAAGAAGAGTGATAATGACTATTGTTCTGAGGAATCGTGGTGGACACTGAGCCAATGGGTGAGTGCCAGAGCCACAGATCATGATCACAGCCCTCATAAAGTGCTAGTCAGTGACAGAAGGGGAAGCTGAGACTTTTAGAAGCCAGGAGGACACCTGGCTTAGGGTTTCCTTTGTTGTGAGGAGGAGACACCACATATAAAGGAAACACTTACAAAGGATTGCATTTAATTGGGGCTGGGTTACAGGTTCAGAAGTTCAGCCTATTATCATGGTGGTGGGAAGCATAGCAGCATCCAGGCAGGCATGGCATTGCAGGAGATGAGAGTTCTACATCTTGTTTCTTCTGCAGGCAGCTAGCAGGAAGCTCCCTTCCGCACTGGGTGTAGCCCGAGCATAGGAGGAGACCTCCAATGCCCACCCCCACTTCCTGTGAGGTGAAGGAAGTGACACACTTCCTCCACCCAACAAAGCTACACTTCCTAACAGTATCACTACCTATGGGCTAAGTATATTCAAACCACCACAAAACCATTTTATTAAAGTGACCAAGGCTCTCAAGGACACCACAGGCTCTGGGATGATGTCCTGAGAGAAAACAGCACTGAAGAGACATGGAGACTGCATCACAAGTCAGTATCAAACAAAGTAGCTAACACACAAAACACAGTCCAGACTGAGGGAGACAGAAGGACATGAAGTGGCATGCATGACCTTGGCATGATCTTGGGTTTTATTTTGCTGTGGTAAATTGTTGGGACCCACTGAGGAAATCTGGAAAACTACAGATCAACAATAAAGCTATTATTGCTTTCCTCCTCTTAACAATGGCAACATGGCTCTGTATAATCATTTGCAGGAAATATAATCAGAGGTATTCTGGAATAAACAGATAAGACCAGAGCAAGGGCGGATGATCAGGCACAGGGACGGAAGGATTCTTTGTATGCTCCCCATGTGTTTAGTAAATCCTGAAATGACTTCAATGACAGTAGAAGATAGCAAACAACTTCCTCTTTAGCACATTTATCAGCAGATTAATAAACTGTGATACAAATTGAATAAGGTTGTTGTGGTGGTTGTCAATGTGAGTGCATCTGGAATTAATTAAAGCTCAAGTGGCTGGTCACACCTGTGAAGGATTTTTCTTTTCTTTCCTTTTATTTATTTATTTTATGTCTGTGAGTGCGCTATCTGCATGCACACCCACATGCCAGAAGAGGACATCAGATCACATTATAGATGGTAGTGAACCACCATGTGGTTGCTGGGAAAGGAACTCAGGACCCCTGGAGGAGCAGGCAGGGCTCTTAACTGCTGACCCATCTCTCCATCCCCAAGGAATTTTTCTTAATTAATTCATTTGCAGTGGTAAGACTCATATTTAATCATGGTCTTTTGAGATGGGAAGTGTAGGAGGAGCTAAGGTGGGAGGAGTAAGGAAAGGAAGAGGAAAAAGAAGAGGAGGAGCTAGAGAGGGCAGGAATATAGGAGGATGGAGAGCCACGTAGGGTAACAACTTATATTTAGGTTAGCTAATTGGGAAACAACTCTAATTGTTTGGGCATATTGTTATTGAGCATTACCAAACATATAAAGCCTTTGATTAATAGTTAAGCACTAGAGTCTCATTTTCCTACCAGGTGCGCGTGGATGATGGGATGGTCTGGGAAATGCCCAGCTTTGGGAGACAGTGTGGAAGATTGGCAGAGCCGCTGCTGCTCATGGCCGCAGGCCTAGGCTAGTCGGGAACATGGCGGCTGGTTAAGAGAAGCCAGATTGAATGAAGCCATTTTAAATATCTGCCGCAACAGGGAAGACCTACCATTAAACTGGGCCACCCCTTCTACTGGCAGCCTATATGAAGGACATGGAAGAGCAAAGCCTCCTCTCTTCACCTGCTTATTCTCACTCTTGCTAGTAAGTCTATTCCTCCGCTGGCATTAGAGCCTAGGTATTTATGATTCCAGTATATACTGAAGACCATCTGAGACATCCAGCCTTGTGGACTGAACAACTGCTGGATTCTTGGGCCTTCTGTTGGTAGACAGTGAGTGTTGGATTGGCTGAATTGCAGCCTGTAAGCCACTCTAGTAAATCCTCCCCCTCTGTCTGTCTGTCTGTCTGTCTGTCTGTCTGTCTGTCTGTCTGTCTCTCCCCCTCTCTGTCTCTCACTGTGTGTGTGTGTTTGTGTGTGTGTTTGAATATTTGTTCTATTGGCTCTGTTCCTCTAGAGAACCCTTACTAATACAGCTTTTGGTACCAGAAGTAGTTTTAAAACAGCACAAGCAAAAAGCTGAAAAATTTAAATATATGAAATAGGCTTTCCCAACTTGCTGACACCTACGGTCCCTGAAGCCTCTACAGTCCCTGAAGCCTCTCCTAGAAGCCTGAAGAGTACCAAAAGCTCATGGTGTGAACTATTTTACAAACTTATTGAGAGACATGAATTAATTATCCTGATCCCCCAATTGTGAGAGGCAAGGAATTTGGTGACTCACTACAGAAAATCTTTGTAAATGTTTTAATAAATAGAAAAATAATTTTGCTGGTTAGTTGCTCATAATATCTCTGGATAAACTTACAAAGGAAAGAGAGTGAGCTCCGTGATAAAGTTGTCTAGCATCTCAGAATATGGGGAAGGACAACAATGAACTCAGCGATAAAAGTGACAGGATCTAGAGACACATAAACAGTCTAGAGGTTTCTAAGTGTGACCTGGAAGAGACTCTTCTCTCCAGCAGTCACAGGGCTCAAGTTGCAGAAAATCATTCTGAAGCCACCGCCGACATCAACAAAGTCACTATCACCATTGCCGTCACCACCACCACCACCACCACCACCACCACCATCATCATCACAACTTGTATTAGGTTGGCTGAATTAGAAAGTTCAAGTCTCAGGTTCAGAAGGTGTTGATAGCATTAATTGGTGTAAGGGTGTAAGAGCACTAATTGGTAAAGAATGGGGTCCTGTAACTTGAGATGGAGATGTGGGAGGACTTCACTGAGGTTGAGAACTTTGAACCCTTACATTCGCAAGGCTTCATCTCACCTGAGAAAAGAGTCTCTCCACCCTCAGCAGAAGCAATACTCCTACCCTCACTCCATGATATATTGCCTTTTCCCTCTTTGACTGAGGAAATAAATCATTCATTATCTGGGAAGCAGTGGCTTCCTCTGAAGGAGGCCGGCAAGATAACACTGATGTTCCTCAGGGCCTACCAATAGTCCCCTCTAGTCTAGTGGTATTCAAGTGACTGTGGCTCACAAACCCCTTGGGGGTTGCATATCAGATATTTACAATGCAATTTGTAAGAAACAAAATTACAGTTATGAAGTAGCAACAAAGTAATTTCTTCACCACATGAGGAACTGTATCAAAATGTGGCAGCGTTAGGAAGGTTGAAAGAAACATTGTTGTAGACTTACAACCCGATTTAAGACTAAACAGGCTCCTAACAGGGAGATAGGAAGTGTAGTCCATGAGAGGATGCATTATACAACTGAAGGTTAGTGCATTCTACAATAAATATTAAAAGTCAATGTATTCAAGCAGAAGTCAGGGTCTTGTGTATAGAAATGGGGTTTGAGGGTGTAGGACAATGATGAAAGGAACATAAAACTGGATTGAGTTAAGTTTATTGATATGAGTCACTGAGAGTCTAGGTTTAATATAAAAGCTCCCAGAGTTAAAGAGGTGTCAATAGTTTGTTTGAATGGTTGACTGAGGTATTTATCAAAAGATGGACCACTGAAGGGGAGTTAGAGATGCCTGGTATCTTTTGGCTTAGTATTGATGAAGGTTTGGGGGAAATCACAGTGCTAGAGTGGGTACACTGTGTAAAACCTAATCCTCCAAAATGGGAAGTCCCAGATGACATGCCTTCACTAATCCTATAAGCTGTAAGTTGTTGAGAGGCGCCCCAGCACATTCAAAGAGCTTTATTATAGCCCTCTTGTTGTGCCAGAACTTAGGGCTGGAGGCACTGCTGCTCAGTTAGGTGAGTTCAAGGTAATGGGTTTAACTGAGCCCTGAGGTAGCAGGTGCCAGCTGGCAGCACTGAATCACCAGAGGCAAGGAGATCATAGCTATCATAATGGGCTGTGTAGACAAAACCACGTCAGTAATGGCCCAATATGTAACAGGCAGTGCAGATGAAATCATTTTTATGGTAAAATGCCTTCTATGGACCTCTGCTACTGCCTAATCAATTATGGAGCTTCCGGGCATGAAACAGATAAGAAGCCTACTACATTTCTGTTTAATCTGTACAAGAAGAAAAATTCTCAAAATAATGAGTGAAAGGCTACACTGGATCATGGCAAAAGGGAACATCAATTTCCAGACTTGAGCTAGTTTGCAAACTGAGGAGCCCCTGAATGAAGGGAAGGCCAGGTTCTATGAGGAAGAACTTTGCTAAAATATCTAACAGTTTTACTGTGAGCCTTTCCATAGTCTTTCCTGAGATGGACCTAAGGCCTTTTATAAGGGTAACTTTACACTAGGTGAAAGGAAATAATCACATCTTCTGGGTTCTGTTGGATATTGGTTCAGTATTGACACTATTCTGGAAGACCTCAAGAAGCATTATGACCCTCTGATTAAAGTCAGATGATTAATGGAAATTTTGTTGAAGTCCAACTCACAGTATGTCCTGTGGTTCCCTGAGTGCATTCCTGATATTTTCCCAGTCCATAATTTATAATTGATATAGACATAGAAGTTGGCACAATTCTCTCAGTACCAATTCTTTCAGTGGTTCCTTTATTTTATTTTTATTTTAAAAATTTTTTAATTTTTATTTTCTCAGTGGTTCCCTAACCTGTGGAGTGAGGGCTAAGTGGAAGCTTTTAGAGTTGCCTCTGCCAGGAAATATACTGAGTTAAAAACAGTATCAAAGTCCTGGAGAAATTACAGAAATCAAGGCCAGCATGAAGGACTTGAAAGATGCAGATGTGGTGTTCCCAACGCATCTCTCTTTATCTCATTTATCTGACCAGTGCAGATGACACATGGATTGTGGAGAATGAGTGTTGACTATTGAAAACTCAATCAAGTAGTGACCACAGTTGCCATTGCTGTACCTGATGTGGTGTCCTTACATGAACAAATTAACAGACTTCCTGGTACATGACATACAGCTATTGATCTAATAAATATTTTTTTCTTGGTACTCATTCACAAGGATCAAAGGAAGCCTTTTGCTCTCAGATAATAATGCCAGCAGAATACCTTTGCAGGTTTGCCTCAAGGATACATTAACTTTCTACCCAGTGCTATAACTTAGTTCTAAGGTATCTTGGTCATCTATCTCTTCCACAAAATATCATGTTGGTTCCTTATATTGATGACATTATGCTGATTAGACCAAGTAAGCAGAAGGTAGCAACCACTTTAGACTTGTTGCTAATACAGATGTGCATCCGAAGGAGGGAAATAAATCCAACCAAAACTCAAGGATCTTCTACCTGCGTGAAATTCATGAGTTCTGTTTTAGTTATGCTTTTACTGCTGTGAACAGACACCATGACCGAGTCAAATCTTATAAAGGACAACATTTAATTGGGGCTGGCTTACAGGTTCAGAGGTTCAGTTCATTGTCATCACGGTGGAAGCATAGCAACATCCAGGCAGGCATGGTGCAGGGGAAGCTGAGAGTTCTACATCTTCATTCGAAGGAAACCAGGAACAGACTGGGCATCCTCAGGCAGCTAGGAGGAAGATCTCCAAGCCCATCCCCACAGTGATGCACTTCCTCCAACAAGGCTGCACCTTTTAATAGTGTCACTGTCTGGCATGACATAAGTTCAGTAGTATGGGACATGCAGAACTACTCCTTCTAAAGTGAAAGATAAGTTTTGTTTGTTTTTAAGATGGTGACCCTTTTATTTTTGGTTTGGAGAATGGGTTTAAAAATGTAACATTTTGTATATGTTTCATATAATATAAAATTAATGTAGCAATACTGTATAACATTACATATGTATTTCTATTTTGTGTATACTTGTTTAAATCTTAGTTTCCCTTAAAGAGAAGCAAGACTACTCTTCTGGAATTAAATGAGCAGGACACTCTGTAATTCCATAATCCAAGTCATGAGAACTAATACAAGAAAATACAAGAAAGTGATCTGGGCTTGTTTCCTACATGATACAAATTTCACATTGCTGAGAGCAAAACTTCTGATTTAACAGATAGATGTAGACAGGGTCCAAGAATGAGCTTGTCATGAACTCCCATGTGATGCTCACCTTCTAAACAGACAGAATGAGAACTGGATCAGTCAAAAACACTCCTTCTTAAGCATAGCAAGAAGCTTAACCAGAGTAAATACATTCAAAAGTTTTCTCTCCAGTACATACCCTTTCATGATGATGAAGCCTACAGAATTGTGCAAAGGTTTCATCGTATTAAATACACTCACAGGATTTCTGTCTTAGCATTTCAATTGCTAGGAATGGACAGCATGACCAAGGCAACTCTCATAAAAGCAAACCTTTAATTGAGGCTGGCTTACATTTTCAGAAATTAAATCCATTTTCATCATAGCAAGAAACATGGCATCATGCAAGCTGACATGACGCTGGAGAAGGAGCTGAGAGTTCCACATTTTGATCCAAAAGTAGCCAAGAAGAGACTGTCATCCAGGGAGCTACCAGGAGGGTGTGTTCTGCACTGGGTGGAGCTTCAAAGCCCACCCCCAGAATGATTCACTTCCTCCAACAAGGTCACACTTCTGAATAGAGCCACTCCCTGTGACATGCATATTCAAACTCCCACATTCCACTTGCTGGCCTCCACAAGCTTGTTGAAGTACAGGAATGTATGGGGACCATACTTAAACATAGCATAATGAAAAATACATGAGGTCCAACTTCAAAAATCCCCATCATCTATAGCAGTCTTAAAAATGTTAAAAGTCCAAAGTTCAAAGTCTCTTCTGAGATTCATGCAATCACGTAACTGTAATCCCCTAAAAAAGAAAATAAAAAAAAAACCAGATCATACATTTCCAACTTCACAAGATATACTTCACTATTACTAAATGTAATTGTGAGGAAATTCTAAAAAAAAAAAAAAAAAAAAAAAAAAAAAAAAAAAAAAAAAAAAAAAATCAAAAGCCAGCTGTGAAATCTCCAAATTCTGCAGCTCCAAGTCTGATGTCAAAGCATTCTTCAGATCTCCAACTCCTTTCTGCTTTGTTCACCACAGCACAATTCTTTCTCTTTGGCTGCTTTTATTCCCTGAAAGCAGTTTTCCTGAACAGGTACCCTACAGCTCTGGCATCTCAAAGATCTTAGGGTCTCCAAGGTAACCTCAGTGTTACAGTTTCTTGTTTCAATGTCTGGGATCCACACATGATCTTCTTCACTCCTCCAAAGAGATTGGGTCACTTCTCCCGCTCTGCCCTCTGTAGCACTCTAAGCTCTGGTTGATCCACTCCACTGCTGCTGCTGGTCTTGCTGCTCATCCCATGGGACTGGCATCTTCAATATGCTGGGTTCTTCTGCTGCAACTAGGCTTCACTGACAGCCTCCCTTATCCTCCCTTCACAGTGCCAAGGTTTAGCTGCTCTGCATGACACCATGTCCTGGAAACCAGTACCACCTGGGTGATTGATTCTTACACATGACCAAGTTCAGCTGCAACACAAGGTACAATGTTGGCTATCTCTGGAACACAGCTTCTTTGTCCTCTCAGAAAACACTTCCTAGAAGATTTCACATCAGTGATGCTGGTCTCTTCTTCATCACTTCTAATCTCTTAGCTACAGCTAACCAGTAACAGTTTTCCCAGTAGTCCCAGTCTCTTCTACTCTTGCCTCTAAAGCCAGAGCCACATGGACAAAGCCACTGAATTCTGCTGCTTGCTGGGTCTGGGACATGACCCCTTCTATTACATTATCACCAGGTTTCTGTTCTCCAACTCCTTTACTGCTTAAGCTTGGTTGTCCTGGAACGTGTTCTAAATATTGACCTTGAACTCAGAGATCTGCATGGCTCTGTATCCACAGGCCTAGACCTAAGCTTTTCTTTACCTGGAACTTGTTCTGTATCAGGGTGGACTTGAACTGCTTGATGCTCATCTCCTAGGGCTTAAGGGCATGCACTACCATGCCTGGACCTATGCTTTCCATAGCAATCACAATCCATCCCTTGTCAATTTGATACATAATTGTATCTCCTTATATGAAAACAGTAGCCATGTCATAATAACTCCTAACATGATATAACTCTCCCCAGTTTCTCTCTAGCATGTTTCTTCTCTGCGTTCTGAGATGACCGTGACCTGAAAAACGTTACCATATTCATTTCATTCACAGGGCGTCTCTACAGTATGTACTCAGAGCATATTTATGTATTCAGAGCAGAGTGTGGCATGCAAAGGCTTTATAGCTTTGATTATATTCTTAGGGTTTCTCTCCTGAATGTGTTCTATTACATAGTTACAGATGATTGAGACATGCAAGGGCTTTAATTTAGCACACTGATTACATTCATAAGATTTCTCTGTCATGTATGTGATTTTTTTAAATATGTTTGTAGATGACTGTGTCCTGCAAAGGGTTAATCACACTGATAACATTCATAAGGTTTCTCTCCTCTGTGTGCCCTTTTCTGTCGTTGTAGATGACTGTGACTTGCAAATGCTTTACCACATTGATTACATTCATAAGGATTCTCTCCAGTATGTGTTCTTTTGTTTTTGGAGACTATACTAAAATTCAAAGGTTTTACCACATTGATTACACTCATATGATTTCTCTCCAGTATGTGTTCTTTTATGTTTTTGTAGATGACTGTGATGTGCAAAGGCTTTACAACATTGATTACATTCATATGATTTCTCTCCAATATGACATCTTTCATGCCTTTCATGTTTTCTAGAACTTTGACAATGCTTTTCAATGTGATGGTCTTCCCAGTTGTAGCCTATAGCAGTGAGGTTCTGGTAGGTCTTCAGCATCCCCTCTTCATAGAGACTTTTTCTGGGAAGGATTCAGAAAATCCCACCCTTCCCCAGTGAAGTTCACATGGACATCATAAGTCACTGTATCCTGCAATCCGATGACTCTGAAGCCTCAGGTAGTATTGATGTCATGAACACATGCCATCCTGAGAAATAGAATGTAGTCTGTATATTCTTGGCCAAACTTCAAACTTCAAGATGTGGTTGAAGATCATGGTCTTGATTTCAGAGCTTCCCTGGGGTTTTCTCACAGCACCCAACAGCACAGCTCATAGCAGGACACAGAGAACCATTCAAGCCTGCACAGTTACAGCAAACTTGCAGAGTGAAAGATAAATTTTTGACCTGTCCCCTCCCACCACCAAGAAAGAAGCACAACATTTAGTGGGTCTATTTGTATTCTGAAGACAGCGTGTTCCTTACTTGAGTGTGTTACTCTGGCCATATACTAAATGACTTGGAGAGCTGCTAACTTTGTGTGGGACCTAGAACAGGAAAAGGCTCTTTAACAGGTCTCGGCTGCTGTGCAGGCTGCTGTACCATTTGGACTACATTATTCAGCAAGCTTGATGAAACTTGAGGTGTCAGTGGCAGACAGGGATGCTGTTTAGAATCGTTGGCAGGTCCCTATAGAGGAATCATAGATCTCTGGAATTTTGAAGCAAGGCTCTCATCATCTGCAGACAAATATGCTCACTTTGAGAGACAGCTCTTGGCCTGCTATTGGGCCTTAGTGGAAGCATTCGACAATAGGAGCTACCAAGTTACCATGGAACCTGAGCTGCCCATCATGAGTTGTGCTTTATATGATCCACCGAATCATAAAGTAGAATGAGCACAGGAGCAAACCGTTATCAAATGGAAGTGGTACGCACGTGACCGTGCTCAACCAAGTTCTGAAGGCACACAGAAATTACACGAAGAAGTTCCCCAAATGCCTGTAGATTCTATTCTCATTACAATGCCATTTGCTGCCATGAATGCATCTGTAACCTCATGAAGTGTATCGTATGGTCAGTTGACTGAGAAAGAGAACACTAGGGCCTGGTTTACTCGGGGTTCTGCATGTTATGCAAGCACCACCCAGAAAGAGACAGCTTTATCATTGCAAACCCTTTATGGAACAACCCTAAATGAAGGGAAATCTTCACAGTGGGCAGAGCTCCCAGCAATACACATGGTAATACATTTTGCTTGGAAGGAGAATTTGCCAGATGTGTTCCCATATTCATCAGCAATACCCAATGGATTGGCTGGATGGTTAAGGACTTGGAAAGCGTACGTTTGGAAATTGGTGAGAAAGAATCTGGGGAAGAAGTATGAGGATAGATCTCTCTAAACAAGCAGAGGATGTGAGGATAACTGTGTCCTATGTAAATGCTCATTGAAAGATGACTTCAGCTGAGGAGGAGTTCAATAATCAAGTGGATAAGATGACCCATTCTGTGGACAGTCATCCTCAGTCCCCAGCCATCCCTGTCATTACTCAATGGGCACATGAACAAAGTGGCTATGGTGGCTGAGATGGAGGTTATGCTTCGGCTCAACAGCACAGATTTCCACTCACTAAGGCTGACCTGGCTACAGTTGCTGCTGAAAGCCAGATCTGCCAACAGCAGAGAGTAACACTGAGCTCCAGATATGGCATCCATTCCTCGAGGTGAACAGCCAGCAACCTGGTGGCAGGTTGACTACATTGGACCACTTCCTCCATGGAAAGGACAACATTCTGTTCTTACTGGAGTAGATACTTACTCTGGTTATGGATTTGCCTTTCCTGTACATCATGCTTCTGCCCAAACCACCATCTGTGGACTTACAAAATGCCTTATCCATCATCATGGTATTCCACACAGTATTGCTTCTGACCAAGGAACTCATTTCACAGCCAGAGAAGTGAGACAGTGGGCTCACGATTGTGGAATCCACTGGTCTTACCATGTTCCCCATCATCCTGAAGCAGCTAGTCTGATAGAAAGATGGAAATTCTGGCCTTTTGAAGACTCAGTTACAGCACCAGTTAGGTGGCAGCAGCATGAAAGGCTGGGGGCAGAGTTCTTTAGAAGGCAGTATATGCTTTGAATCAGTGTTCAATATATGGTACAGTTTCTCCCATAGCCAGGATCCATGGGTCCAGGAATCAAGGGGTGAAAAAGGGAATAGTTCCTCTAACTATTACTCCTAGTGACCCTCTAACAAAATTTTTGCTTCCTGACCCCACAACTCTAGGTTCTGCTGGCCTATAAGTTGGCCACTCCAGAGGGGTAGTGCTCCTACCAGGAGCCACAACAAACATACAAACATTCCGTTGAACTGGAAGCTCAGACTTCCCCCTAGTCTTCTAATGCCCTTAAGTCAACAGGCTAAGAAAAAAATAACAGTTTTTGGAGGGGTGAAAGCTCCAGATTACCATGGGGAAATTGGATTGCCTCTCCACAATGAAGGTACGAAGGATTATGTCTGGAGTGTAGGAGATCCCTTAGGGTATCTCTTACTACTACCATGTTCTGTGATTAAAGTCAATGGGAAACTACAACAACCTAATCCAAGCAGGATGACAAAGGGTTCAGACCCATCAGGAATGAACTTATGGGTCACTCCAGCCAAGACATGCTGAGGTGCTTGCAGAGGGTAGAGGAAATACAGAATGGGTAATAGAGGAAGGTAGTTACCAGATAAGGCCATGTAACCAGTTGCAGAAATGAGGATTATAAAGTAATATTAATGCTTCTGTTTTATTTTGTTAAGAACATACTTGTCTTTCTTCCAATTTCTTTAACATCAGTTGGTATTTAGGTTGAGATACTAAAAGAATGTTCCCAAGGGACATTGCCCCATTATAAATTTACAAATGTGTTTGCAATTATATAATGAATAATTATGTTAGTCATATTCATGACCTTGTTATTGTTTCATGTGGACATGAGATATTATTTGTGTCAAGTTGACAAGGGGTGGATTGTACTGACTATTCCTGGTTGTCAACTTGACTATATCTGGAATTAACTATAATCCAGAATTAGAGGGCTCACCTGTGATCCTGATTTTGAGGCTGGGAGACACAAGTCTCTGACCTGGATCTTGGCATGGAGATCTTTACGCATAGTGACTGTGAATTCCAGGAGACGAAGGCAAGAAGATCTTTGAGTTCATGGTCATCTGGGACAAAGCAAATCCCAAATCCAGGCATGTTTGTACACACTTTTAATCTGGACCATACCTTCTGCTGGAGACCTACATAAGGACATTGGAAGAAGGAACATTCTTCTTCACCCACTTGCCTTGTGGGACTGAGCAACTGCTAGATCCTTGGACTTCCATTCACAGCTGCTATTGACCATTGTTGAGGAGTTGGATTACAGACTGTATGTCATCAACAAATTCCCTTACTACATAGAGACTACCCATAAGTTCTGTGACTCTAGAGAACCCTGACTAATACAATAGACAACTGCAAAAATAATCACACAAGCTCTGACTAATTAAAATAAATTTTAATTGAAACTTAAATTTGGAGAATTGGGTTTTATTTCTCAAATGGCAAATCAAAACTATTTCAGTACACAATTTGAGAAAGTTCAGATTCAATATCAATGAGAAATGAGTTAACATCTTAACAGTTCTAGAGTTCTAACGTCTGATACAATCATGAGAGACTGTTGGCCCACTATCTTACAAAAGTTTCACAAGATGCATAAAACAACCTCTCTACTGAACCCCTTGCCTCTAGTCTTTCCCATGTGTGCATCTTGCTGATATTTTCACAGCAGAACCTTTTGTCCAGAGGGATGTGACTGCTTCTAGACTTCTCAGCAACACAGGTCTCCCAGGTAGGAACAGCTGATCTCACTGATCAGCAACTCTGGCTTTCATTCACAAGTCTTCCAGAATCCATCTTCCCTAGGAATGAACATTCTAATGTGTGTGTGTGTGTGTGTGTGTGTGTGTGTGTGTGTGTGACAGAGACACAAAGACAGAGACAGACATAGAATAATAAAAAGAATAAGAGGCAGTGAGGTGGAAAGGGAGTAGAAGGAGGGGGCCATTGGACAAGTTGGAAGGGTAGGGGGAGAATGATGAAATTATATAATATTCTAAAAATTAAAACATAATTAAAAATTTAAAAATAGCATCTTGGGACATGGAGATATAGTTAGATCAGTGGCAGAGTGGTGACTTAGCACCCTCAATGGCTTGGATCCAACACCCTAGGCTGTAAAACAACAAAACCATATCTTACTGTTAGAGTTTATCTGTTAATGAAACTGTCTATTTGTTTGTAATTGGTAGGTACTGGGATTTCCTCTTTTGTGAAATGTCTGCCTGTCTCCCTTTCCCATTTACATATTGGTTTCTCATTTTCTTGTTGATTTGTGAAAACTGCTTTTTATAATCTAGACAATAATACACTTGTTAATTTTCAACATTAATCATGATTTTTTGTGGGAAGTGGAAGAGGGGGCCACCTGGGAGGGAGAGAGGAGGGGAAGGGAAAAAGGGGAGCAGGATCAGTTACTGGAGAGGATGAGACAGAGGTATAGAAGATCAGGAAATTGAATAAAAATATGTAGCAGTGAGGGATGAGGAACTGGGGGTGGTCACTGGAGGGTCCCAGATGCCAGGGAAGCAAGAGGCTCCCAGGACCCAACAAGGATGACTTTAGCGGAAATGCTTAGAGAAGGGAAGACAGAACCTGTCTCGACTGTAGATAGGCAAGCCCCCAGTTGAGGGATGAGGCCACGCCCCCTTCTCAAAGTGTTTAATCCAGAAATGTTTCTGTCCAAAGGAAAGACAGGGACAATAAATGGAGCAGAAACTAAAGGAAGGGCCATCGGGGGACTGCCCCCACCTGGGGATCCATCCCATCTGCAGACACCAAACCCAGACACTGTTGCTGTTGCCAAGAGGTGCTTACTGACAGGAACCTTGTATGGCTGTTCCCTGGGAGGTTCTGCCAGAACCTGACTAATGCAGACAAGGATGCTGGCAGCCAGTTAACAGACTGAGCTTGGTGGACTCGAGGAACAGAGGGGGATTGCGACCCCATAGGAAGAACAATGTTTGCTGGCTGCACACTGAGGGCTCCCAGGGACTAGACCACCAACCAGAGTGTTCAGGGAGGGATCCATGGCTCCAGATACATATATCTCTTGTAATCACAGGCTACCATGCCCTGTGATTAGTTAATGGGAAACTACAACAACCCAATTCAGGCAGGATGGCAAAGGGCACAGACCCTTCAGGAATGAAAGTGTATGTCGCTCCTCCAGGAAATGAACCAAGACCTGCTAAGGTGCCTCTTGAGGGTGGTCAAACCACAGAACAGGAGAAGAGGAAGGTAGTTATAAATTCCATTTTAGGCCATGTTGCCAGTTGCAGAAGCCAGGATTATAGTTGATATGATTGTTCCTGCTGTATTTTGCTACAAATGTGTTTGTACAGATATTTGTGTTTTCTGCCATTGGTTTGTTACATCAATCAAGAAGTTTGAGATACTAAAAGAATGTTCGCCAAGGGACATTGCTACCTGTTGTATATTTGTCTTGCATTTGTGGTTGTTCAAGGGATAGCTATATCATGTTAGGCACAATTATGTCCTGATTAAATATGTTATGCATTTGTAATTGTATATGGAATAGCATCTCAGGTATAATTATGACCTTCTGATTATATTCATTCGAAATTAAACATGACATAGGGACACGCGGTTGTGTGTCAAGTTGACAAGAGGTGTTCTGGTGGCTGTTCTTGGTAGTCAGCTGGATCTCATCTGGGATTAATTAAAACTCAAGTGGGTGGGAACTCCCTAATGAGGATTTTTTTAATTAAATCATTTAACATGGGAAGAGCCAACTTTAATCCAGGTCTTTTGTGGAGGGAAGATCTGTCTTTAATCTCAGTCCTATTTCTACTGCCAGACTCTAGAAAGGACAGGGAAGAAGAAGCTCTTGCGATTTGCCTGCTTGCCCTCACTTTGGTTGGCAAGATTTCTCCTTTCCTAGCATCCACTCCCTACTTCAGTTCTGGCAGATACTAAGATCAGCCAAGACACCCAGCCCTGAGTACTGAACAAGTGCTGGATTCTTGGACTGTCTGTTGGTAAGCAGCCGTAGTTAGATGAACTGAAACACAACCTGTAAGCCGCTGTAATAAGTAAATGTGTGTGTGTGTGTGTGTGTGTAAGTGTAGTCTGTTCCTCCAGAGAATCCTGACTAAAAGAATGTTGTTGATTAGAAACAAGCAACTCTTAATAATGTCAGAATCAAAGGTTTTTATTTTGTTTTTAATAGAATAAGAGGCTGTGGAGATGGCTCTGTGGCTGAGAGCACTTCCTGCTTTTTCACAGGACCCAAGTTTCATTCCCGATATCCAGAGCAGGTGGCTCCCAACTGCATGTATCTCCATCTCCACGGGATCTGAATACCTCTTCTGTCCTTCGTATGTGTGTACACACAAACACATACATAGAAGTTAAGATAGAAAATAGAGAAAATTGTTGGTTTTTAACAAATAAAATTCACTGTACAATATTAGTGACTTCAACTTACTTAAACTTTGAAAACCAGAGACTAGAACATATTCAAAATGATTACATGAAGCAGTGCTTTCTAACAGATGAGAATTTGTTTGGTTGTTTTGAGACAGAATCTCACTCACTATGTTGACCAGGCTGGTCTCGGCCTTGCAGGGAACCCCTTGCCTTTGCATCCTCAGTCCAGGGCTTGCAGCTGTGCTTCCAACGGCTGGCACTAAAGTGATTGAAGAAGTGACTTCTTTGAGGTAATAAAAATAATTCAAGTTCAAGATCTAAATTACATCAGTTTCTCAAGTTGACAGAAACATTTATATTCTCCTAGAGAAATTTATACTTCTCTTAATAAATTTTAGTTCCTGAGTGTATGTACATGAAATCATCTTAAACTTCTTGGAGACAGAATGACTTACTTGCCTTATATTTGCAGAGTAATGTACATCCCTGTTACAGATAGTTGTGAGCCACCACAGGTGTGCTGAGAATTGAACCTGAGTCCTCTGGCAGAGCAGCCAGTGTTCTAACTACTGTGCCATCTCTTTATCCCCTGAGTTCTTTGCATAGTCTAGATTATTTTTGTATCTAGCCCTTTTCAGATGTGCAGCTGGTAAAGATTTTGGTTTTCCCCATTCTGTAGCCTGCTTCTTCACTTGAATAATGAATCATGGTGTTCTTTGCTGTCCAGAAGCCGTTTGGTTTCATGTGGTTCCATTTGCCACCTGTCGGTCTTGATGCCTATCCTACTAGGGTCTTATTCAGAAAGCCTGTTCCTGTGCCTACAAATTCAGGTGTGTTCACTATCTTCCCTGTCATAGTCTGAGTATCAGATTGTATGTTGCCCTCTGTGATCCATTTGGAATTAGCATTGTGATCGTGAGAGACAAGGCTGGAGTTCCAGTCTTTCACATGTAACTATCCAGTGCCGTGAACCTTCAGACTAACATTTGAGTTTCGTTTGTCATCTATTTTTTAGGATCCCTGTGAATTAGCTTAGCTCTGAGTTTGAAGCAAATGGAAAAGGTTCCTGGTGTGTAACTTCTCACAGGAGACTCACACAAGGGCAGGACACTTGCATCTATATTATAAACAATTGGCTTTTGCTGCAGAATGCCGTGGTAATTGTAACATGTGTAGCTTCAACTTTGTGTTTCTGCATCTTATATTCTCACAGCATGGCCCAGTCTCCCCTTCAAGGTCTCAGAATGAACACCATTGGCAGACAGCAGGGGATCCCGTAACCCACAGCAATCTCCTCCAGAAGAGAGTCAAGCAGCACAGCAGCCTGCGGTGTGGGCAAGATTTTCTGACACACTCGTATTAGATGTTATGTTAAGATAACCAAGGTGTTGGCCAAGTGAGACGGCTCAGTAAGTAAAGACAACTGTTGCCCGTGGGCTTAAGACCAGAGTGTGATCTTCAGGACCCACACAGTGAAAGGAGAGAACCATGTCTTTGCCCCCTGACTTCCCTCCATGTGCATGGACTGTTTTCCCGATAAATAACTGCAATAAAGAATCAAATAGGAACTGATGAGCCATTTTGCTGTCATCTGGTACTTGGAATTAGGGTTGCCTATGGGAATGAAGGTGTGACTGGATTTTGAAAAGATCGTGACTGTTACTGAAGCTATTGTGACAATAGAAGCCAGTGTTTCTGCTTCCCAAGTGTCATTGCTTGTCACACGC
The DNA here is from genome assembly GCF_011762505.2 of Arvicanthis niloticus. Lineage (NCBI taxonomy): Eukaryota > Metazoa > Chordata > Mammalia > Rodentia > Muridae > Arvicanthis > Arvicanthis niloticus. Next base: position 7,642,222 of record NC_047671.1, read on the forward strand.
ACACGGAGTATCATACTCTTTGTTATTCAGGATGTACTGAATGCATCCTACAGACCACATAGGCTTTAATTATCAAGGACACTCCGGCATCAGCCTCCTGTAATTACAAGCATAAGACATCATGGCTGGCCCTTTTATCGGATTATGATTCGGGTGTATACTACAGATACTGTATACTGAATATTTTAAACCACACAGTAAACAGAGGCAAAATCCTGAAAAGTAATCACTGTCCTGTCTGAAAAAAAGAAAAAACAGCCTTTGTTTTTTTTTTTTGTTTTGTTTTTTTTTTTTTTTTTTTTTTTTTCAATTTCCAGCATCTCTCAAGCCGCTTAGCAAATCTGTATGCTGCAAATCTGCAGTATCTCTAATGGTAGGATAAGGAATGGAAAAGAAGGGTTTTGTTTAAAGCATGAAGCTTCATTTTCTGTCCAGGACTACTGGGGACAATCTCAAGGTTGGCAGAGGTTCCAACGCCTCTGATTGTGAGTCCTTTGTACAGTGAAGTTCCGATAGCCTTTGCATGCATTTTCCAATCCAATCAGTTCTCGGCTTCTCACACTGTCCACTCTAGCCTTCCCTTGCCCAACATCTCTGCCAGCCTTGCTTCTCCCATGAGTTTTCTTTTCACCTTCATATGTTTTCACCTATATGTTTTGTTCTATGATTCACTGAGACTGTGAGAAAGCATTTGCATCTTAGCTTTGAAGGACAATTTTATTTCATATCAAAATCGGCACTCTTCGGTGAATTTAGATAATGCTTTTCTTTTTCTTAATTTTACATGTACTTATTTACTCTATGAGGCATGTGTGCTGAAGCCTGTGGAGATCAGAGGGCCTGCAGGAGGGAGTTGGTTTTTTTTCTTCCACCATGTAGGTTTTAGGGATCAGCTCAGGCTGTAAGATACTGTGGCAACTGCCGAGAAACATGTTTTTTCTTTCAAACACCTCTGTCTTAGTTAGGGTTTTACTGCTGTGAACAGACACAATGACCAAAGCAAGTCTTATAAATGACAAAATTTAATTGGGGCTGCCTTACAGGTTCAGAGGTTCAGTCTGTTACCATCAAGGCAGAGGCATGGCAGCATCCAGGCACACATGGTACAGGAGAAACTGAGAGTTCTACATCTTTATCTGAAGACTGCTAGCAGAATAGTGGCTCCCAGACAGCTAGAATCAGCTCATGCCCACAGTGACATACTTACTTTAACAAGGCCACACCTCCTAATAGTGCCACTCCCTGGGCTAAGCATATACAACCCATCACAATCTCCCTTTGCTTTCTTCTCTATAAAATCATCTCTCATGAGCTGTCTCTTCCTGTGCCATCTGTGGTTAGGATTCCTTGGTTCTATGCTCAACAGCATCTATCCTTTGTCTGTGGTATCCCTTGGGTTGACTGTGGTGCGTTGTTGGAAATGGGCAAGGTTTAGTTTGTTGCTTTGATATGTCTACTTCATTTTTGGTTCTCTGAACACCCTTGCTCAGTGGTTTCATTTTTGGGAAGACTTTGGTCATTTTCATGTTCAGTTCCTTCACAGACAGTCTCGTGTGGCTTACACTGCTGAATCAACTAGATCTGATGTTGTGTTCTGTGCTTTTCCTTTATCTTAGCTGCATGTTTCCAGCGTCAGTCATTAATGAAGAAAATGCCTCACAGTCTTACCTATAGAGCAGCCTGATGAAGACATGTTCTCAGTCAAGGTTCTCTCCTGTCAAATGCTGTAGCTTGTGCCAAGACGGGAAAACAACAACAAAAACAAATGAACCAACAAAGAACCCAAAGCGCTATCTATCTAGCATGCCATCCATGTCTTCTTTGGTTATTTCAGCAATCTTTCATAGTTTTATGTATCTAAATTGATCATTTTGGGGGGGCAAATTTATTCAAATTATTCTATTCTGTGGTAAGTGGAAATGTTTTCTTAATCTCTCTCCTTTTTTTTTCTTTTAGAATTATTTATTTATTTTATTTATGTGAGAACACTGTAGCTGTCTTCACACACACCAGAAGAGGGCTTCGGGTTCCATTACAGATGGTTGTGAGCCACCATGTGGTTGCTGGGAATTGAACTCAGGACCTCTGGAAGAACAGGCAGTGCTTTTAACCTCTGAGCCATCTCTCCAGCCCCGTTTTCTTAATTTCTATGTGAGCTACCCACTGTTGTTGCACAAAAATGTCACTACGTTTGTGTGTTAGTTTTATATCCTGTCTGCTGAAGTTATTCAGTAATCTCTACAATCTCTCTCTCTCTCTCTCTCTCTCTCTCTCTCTCTCTCTCTCTCTCTCTGTGTGTGTGTGTGTGTGTGTGTGTGTGTGATACCTACAACATTGTGTAATCTGAGAGCATGTGTAATATTACTTTTCCCTGCCCAGTTTGTGTGCCTTTATTGTCTTGCTTAGTTCCTCTGGCTAAAACTTGTAGTTCTATGTAAACAAAAATGGCAAGAATGAATACTCTTGATTAATTTGTAATATGAAAGCCATTTACTGTGGGGCCTAGTGTTCCCTATGACTTTGTATCTACGGCAATGTTGCTTCCCTTTATTCCCTTTAAAGGGGTTATCATCAAAGAGTGCTGAGATGCTTCTGCTGGATCAGTGGAGATGACTGTGGCGCTTTTCCTCTTTAGTCTGTTCATTCGCTTTGTTACCAGATAATTATTTTCATTATTTTGAGTTTCATATGTAATTTTGGATGCCAAGCGATATTCCCATATACTGACGTTTTAGTCTTCATACAGTGAACAGCCTAGATAACTTCCCGTCCTAGAATTGGTATCATTCCTTGTAAGTCAGCTGGCTTTCTCTCTCACATCTACCCTGTCTCATTCAAATGAAACATTCCAATGCAGCCTTCCTTGAATGAAAGTGAAATTGCACACCTCCTCACGCATGAAGTGGACATATGTGTGTCTCTGATGCAATAGTTTCATCGAGAACAACACTTCATTTCATCTTTGATGACTTCTTGTTACTTGGAGAGATGTCTGTCCCCTCTCCTGAATAGGTGGATTTACAGGGTAGTTTCAAACAGTCTCCCACCCGTGAGCCCAGAGAGCATGCACCGCTCCTTCCCCTGGGCTGCCTTATTTTAGGTGAAGCACAGAGATGAATGGGCACAGAGGAACTCAGGGAGAGCAACTGGACACAATGCTGGACTGTCCAATAAGCCTATGCTAAGGACCATGACCTATAGAACTCAGCCAAGAATAAATCGTGAACGTGTTGTGATCTGACGTGAGCCCTGTGGGAAGATGACGGAGGTCGGTGCTGGAACACAATAGAGAAAGCTGCTTACAGCCACCCACATGCTGTAGTCTGGATACTCGCTGAAGCATTTCCCTTCCTTTTGTTTTCTCCTTCAGTCTGACCTGAGTCCTTGGCTTTCTATCATGGCGCCCCTGGTCTCCTTCTCTCTCCAGCGTCAGTCCAGCAAGCAGCAGAAGCATTTGCATTAAGAGCTGAGGTCACCCAGGGCAAAAGCGTGTATCTATTCTGAGTTTCAGACTTCTCTTGTAAACAGACCCAAATGCCCACGCCACCTGCGAGCTATAAACTTTTTAACAGTAGCAAAATTCAAGACACGCCTGTGAATTAAAGGCATGACCCATGTCAACACTCATTTTCCGCCTGTAAAGGTAATTTTAAAATCTTTCATTAGAACAGTGTAGCCAAGAGTGCTTCATAAGAATTCTGGGGTTGAAGCATAATAGAGCTTTTGTTTGGTTTTGATATAAAGGTAGGATCAATAAACATCTGAACAAACAATAAATAATTCTGAAATGACCAGAGTGTTTTGAAGCCAATATAGTATACCTGGACTGAACTGGGTCTGATAGGCTTTGTGCTTCACTCTCAGTAAACAAGTTTGGGAGAAAACTAGCTTCCTTTTCATTTTCTGTCATCAGAAAGTGGCTCAAGGGTTTAGTGTATTTATCTTCATCTGACGTGGAAAGAACATGCGTATTGGTTTCCGATCTGGTCTCCCACCAGCTCAAGATGCAGCATGGATTTCCTGTTCACACTTTCTTAGCACATCCTGTGAGTGGACCTCTTAGTGACCCAAGATGCAGCATGGGTTTCCTGTTTGTTCAATACATGTAGTGGTTGGACCTCTCATCGGCCCAGGACTCGGCATGAATTTTGAGTGGAATTTCTGTCTGCTCTTTCTTGTCACACTAGTGACTGGATCTCCAGTCAGTTCTCTCTGCTCCCTGCTCATGCTCAGTACACGCAGTGCTTGGCCCACTGGTCAGCTCAGGTACATAGAATGCATTTCCTGTTTGCTCCCTTCTGTTACATCGGTGGGTGGGCCTCCCATCAGCACAGGGCTCCGTAGCAATCTCCTGTTCTCCTTCCCCTAGAACACCAAGCGGCTGGATCTTGGTCCGGCTTTAGACAGAGGTCTTCCATGTGCAGCAGGTAAGATGACACACGACCTCTCACCACCTCTTTATTTGGGCTGTGAGGACTCCGGATTCTTTTGAATAAGAACAGAAGCTGCCATACTCGCTCGGAAAGAAAGCTCCAGAACGTGAGATGTGAAGCATAAAGGGCCGGCTGATCACGAAGGGCCTCATTTCTACACCATGGCTTCTATAGTCAGATAGAAATTGGTTTTAGGAGTCACTCGGCCACTTATTCTCTGTATCATTTGAAAATGTTTAACATGTTATATTTTTCAGAGTCTTTCTCTATACAATGAGACTCGTGACACTGTGCAGGTCAGGCCAGTCTTAGGACCACTAATACTGTGTATAAGCCACTGGCCATGAAAAGTGTTTTCTTCTTATAATACAGTTTGATATTTCAGTCAAAGCATGCAGGCTCTCCCTGTATCCCTCAAGGGGAAGGTATAAAGAAGCAGTTGTCTTTGTCGGGGAATGCAAAGGTTGTCCAGATTTATATATAGATACAGGAAGATTCTTAGTTATATTCAAATTACTGAGCAGCAATGCATATTTAAGTGATTCCTGCTATTTTGGGGACACACACACACAATTCTAATTCTAAAAAATTATTAGCTGCATGCCTAAAATTGGAACTTCGTGGGGTGTTCTGTGCCTTCTACAGCCACCCCAGTAGTAGGTTGTATATGACAAATGGTCTCTTTTCTTCTTGTGGACTATTCTAAGGTCTCTTGTTCTCCTCAACTGTATCAAGCTGTTTCACAAGAGGTTATCTTGTAGCAACAGTTATTTAGATTGGTATCCTGGGTGCAAAACGCCCCTCATCCTCTGACATTTCTTGGCCCTGGTTTGTAAGTGGGGACAGCGGCACTTCTGAGGCACAGTCTCATAACTTGCACATTCTTATAACTAACCGTGCAGCTGAAGGGGAAGAAAGAGGACAAGTGCCCAGCACATCAAGTGCTAGCCGCTGTCCTGCATTTATTTTATCATGTGCATGCTGTTCACTTCTGAGGATATCATCACTTGAGAGTGTCTGTCAGTGGGTGTCAATTTCCAGCAGCGGTTGGCCCGGCGGTAGCTGTAATGTGGTGCATGCCCAAGCTTGAAGCCAGCCATGCGTATTGTGGGAGCGTCAATTGTGTTCCAGGCGTTATGTGAAAAGCTACCCCTTCTTGGGACAAGAGAATTCACAAGCATAGCAGGGAATCTCAGAGAACAGGATTGTCTTTCCCTGGGAAGGGAATTCTTCTAGCTGTAAGGAGTTGGATAGGAAAGAGCAGGCTTCACAGAGAAGTCGAACCCCACAGGAACATGTGCACCCTGTGTCAGTTCCTGGCATGTTCACACTGCCATGCACTCGAGAAGGTAAAAAGACATTTTGATTAAAACTAGAGTTGTTTGTTGATTAGTCCTGGTGGTGTCCTCAGGCGTCCTACAACTCCTGATCCCTCAGTCAGTTTCTGTCTCAGAAACCACTAGCTGGATTCATCTCAAGAGCCCTGTGCAAAATGAAATTGGATTTGTTTCGATGAGTTTTTCACCTATGCTTTTTGGGATAGTGAGTGATATTTTGAAGCTTGTAACACCGTTACTCTCTAAATCAGGTTGAGTAAATCTATGTCTGCGAATAGTTACTGTCTCTGTATGGAGAAAGTGTCCACCGTCCTCCTAGCCTTTAACAAATGTTAACTACATTATTGATATCGAGAACTCCCTTTGTGTGTGTCTGTGTGAGTGGTGTGACCATGCTGCATGCCTGAGGGGTGCATGTGTGTGCTTGTGTGTATGTGTGTGTGTGTATGTGTGCATGTGTGTGTATGCAGGTGTGTGTGTGTGCAGGTGTGTGTGTGTGCAGGTGTGTGTGTGTATATGCAGGTGTGTGTGTATATGTAGGTGTGTGTGTATGCAGGTGTGGACACAGGTGTATATACAATTGGAGGCTAGCAGAGGATATGGGATATCCTGCTCCATAACTCTCTCTCTCTTTTGATATAGGGTTCCTACAACAGGCTGGTAGTCAACAAGCCCTAGCAATCCTGTCTCCACCCTCCATGGTAGTGAAGTAGCTTTTTCATGGCTGCTAGAACCTGAACCCAGGCCTTGTCTTTATGCTTATGCAGTAAATGCTCTTACCCACTGAGCCATATCTCCAGACCCAAGACTTCTCATCTAAACATTACTAAAAATATTGAGAGAATGTGCAACACAGCACCACCAGGGCAGATCATCACCCTTGCTCATCAGGATGTTTTGTTCTGGTGTCTGTCTTCAGCTGCTCCCTGTTCCCAGCCTCTTGCAGGAGGCAGAAGCCAGAAACCACAGACATACAAGCAGGAAAATGAATGGCTTTGGATCAGAAAATGCCAGTTTCCAATATGAAGATGTTTCAGGGATGCCTTAGTCTAATTAATTTTGCTCACACACTTTAAATGAATACAGTATATTTATGACAATAATACATCCCTAGGAAAGCAGAAGGCGTTTAATAACTGCAAACAGCTTAACAATTCAAAGGGGCACAAAATCATTCTGTCAGTCTGTCAGTAGGTAGCATCAGTTTTATAGGGGGGTAGGATTTCATGTGACTTGGAAAAGTGACGGTGTAGAACCTTCTGGCAAGGCACTATTTATTTCTAGTCTCCCGCTTTTATTTAATGAATGGAAGGACAATAACATTTCTCGAGGGACTGTATCTTTTTCCTGTCTGGCTTATCTAGTGTGGGCTGCTGTGTGAGAGGCACCTTGTTCAGAAAACTCACACACAGCTCAGAGCAGAAGTGAGGCTCCTGGGTGGAGCTGTCCTTCATAGCTGAGGCCCCGGCTTTTCTTGACCAGGGGCAGATGCTGATGCTCTGAGCTTTGGGTATTGGAGGCTGTTGCTCTACTCTGCCTTGCCAGCACACGGACAGCTGTTGGAATGCCTATGTGTGGTTTGTGATCAAGAATCAATCCAAAGATACTTGACTTTGAATTTTTATCTGTCTCAAAATATTGTTTTGATTTTTTTCATTCATTAGTACAATATGAAAATCCCTTTATTGGTTCTTCATATTTGTAAAACTCTTGTAGCTGTCTGAATTTTGCCCTCAGGTTAGGCTTTTCCAATTTTAGATTTAGAGTCAAAAGAAACAAAACATCATACCAATATGAAATGCCACAAGTCCCCATAGGGACTAAACCAGAAGCCGCAAGACTATGCAAGACTATGCCTACCAGTGAAGGAAGGGCAGACTCCTCGAGAATAAGAAGGCAGAGGCAGGGATGTCAAAGATCAGTAGTTACTGTACAAAGAGCTGAGCTCATAGGCAGACGGCGACTTCAGACACAGAACTTCTGTCATGAAGACGACCTGTGTCACCCGTAAAGACAGTGCTGCAGAGGAGAGTAAAGAAAGGTGCAGAGACCCAGGTGGGCAGGGGAGAAAGAACAGGCACAGAACCTGCCTTCATTCTATCATTGTGGTAAAACCCCATGAGCAAGGTGACTTACAGAAGAAAGCATTTGCCTTGGCTTGTAGTTTCAGAGGCTTAGAGTCCATGTCAGTGGAGGGAAGAGCGGCCAAGAGCTCATATCTTGTTACACAAGTGGGAAGTGGAAAGAAAACATTGGGAATGGCATGAATCTTTTGAAACCAAAGTGACACACCACTTTTAAGGCCACACATCCTAACTTCCCTGAACAGTTCCACCAATGGGATTATGAGATTGTGGAAGCCATTCTCACCTAAACCACCACAACACCAGTCCTCATGAGATGCCCTCATTATCACTTTGGTTTCAGTTGTAGACACACTGTGTACATCTTTCCAAATACACACGTTGCCTAGAGTCACCAGGGAGAAAAGCATGCAAGTGCATGTGAGGAGCAGTGTGAAAAAGGAGACAGGTCTTTTCTGGCCCTGGGTGGTTTCAACAACTTATCAGAAGAAGACACAGAGGTGGGGGGAGATCCAGGGAAACTAGTACTGAATGCTCATGCATCTGCATGGCGGCGGCTACATCTACAGCTCATGAACAAAACACGGGGCAAAATAACAGATCTGATGCAGAGGAAGAAAAAGCTGGAGGATGAGCTTGCTTGTCTCCATGGCTTGTTTGTTTCCAGCATATAATGTTGAAGATACTCGAAAAGGCTCATGGGGAAGGGTTGTCCTAGGAACAGTTTTTAAATTGTCAAAGTATTTACTCATTGTTCTGTCAGAAAGTGCTGTGGTCTGTTTATTCCCCAGGGCTTTTGGCTGCCTATGAGAGCCCCAGCCCTTGGATCTGTGGCTCATTGACTGGGACTCTGTTTTAATCTATCTGTCTTTAGATGGCAGACCTCAGCATTGTTCTTGACTTGGATGTCAGGAAATTGGTACTGTCAATGAGAGCCTAAGCATTCTTCCTGAGCTGTAGTTACAGAAGTGATCTGAAATTCCGAAGAGATAAGGTCCTTTCCTGCAGAGTTTTCACAATCTATTTAAGTTTCAATCATAAGATAAAATACAAACACATTTATTTAGCCAAATAGTATTTCTGGAACAGGAAAGTGGCTGTAGCAACAAAGAATGGGTGTTAAATATGCATGAAAGAGCACACATACACACACATACACACACATACATACACACACATACACACACATACACACACATACACACACATACACACACATACACACACATACACACATACACACACATACACACATACACACATATACACATATACATACACACATACACACATACACACACATACACACATATACATACACACATACACACACATACACACATACACACATACACACATACACACACATACACACATACACACACATACACACATATACATACACACATACACACACATACATACACATACACACATACACACACATACACACATACATACACATACATATACACACATACACACATATACATACACACACATACACACATACATACACATACATACACGTACACACACACACACACACACACACACACACACACACATACACACACACACACACACCAGACTGTGAAGGTGGCTCAGTGGGTAAAGTATTTGATATGCAAGCATGAAGACCTGAGCCCAGTTCTCAGCACCCACGTAAGAAGCAGGTGGGGTTGTGCATGCATCTGATCCCAGTGCTGAGACAGAGACAAAAGGGTCAGGATGTCTACAGCTATCTGGTCACCCAGCCTATGTGAAAGAGGAAGCATGAAGCTCTATGAGAGACTTGGTCTCCAAAACTTCAGACAAGTGACTTAGGAAGACACCTGATGTCAACCTCTGACTTCCCTACCTGTGTGTATGTACCCACATACACATAAGGGCATACACCACACACACACACACACACACACACACACACACACACACACACACACACAGAGAGAGAGAGAGAGAGAGAGAGAGAGAGAGAGAGAGAGAGAGAGAGAGAGAGAGGACGCGATGTGTACAGCCTTTTATTGAAGCTGATTTTCTTTTTTCTTTTTTCTTTTTTCTTTTTGGTTTTCTGAGACAGGGTTCCTCTGTGTAGTCCTGGCTGTCCTGGAACTCACTCTGTAGATCAGCTTGGCCTCGAACTCAGAAATCTGCCTGCCTCTGCCTCCCAAGTGCTGGGATTAAAGGCGTGCGCCACCACCGCCCGGCTTGAAGCTGATTTTCTACTTTCTTTGCTATACCTTTGCTCTGTGTTATTGCTGGGTACAAAGGACATCTTTTTTTTTTAAGCATATTTTGAGTTAATCATCAGGTTCCCCTTGGGCCATTAGGAAATCATGCTTTAAACTTGAGTGCAGTTTCATGTGAGTTGCCCATGGAGCAGGACTCTGGCGCACAGGAGCAATAGCGGCTAAGGGTCTGGTGGCACTGCTGCAGACTTTTATTTGCTTACCTCATCTTAGGGACAACTACCATGTCTGGCATCAGAGAGCATCTTACTCATGGTCTCCATTCATGGTATTGCTTGTGCCCATTGTTGGCAGGCGGTGAAAGGCAGACTAGTGAAGCATTCTGGAAAGGCTTAGAAGACAGAAGCTGTTAGCTTAAAATGGTGTGTCACACACCTCCTATACACACGGTATTCCCACATGGTCCTCACTGTGGGGAGGGGTAGAAGGGAAACCACGGGGAACATTCTGGCAGCGAATGGAAGACTGGGATGTGTGGGAAAGGCCCTGGTGGCAGAGTTGGTGTGTCCTGTGATTCACAGCAGCCGTCCATCTGGCACTAATTCTCTTTCAAGGCCTTGTGGAAGAACCTACGTTCCTGAAGACATTCAACCTTGAGCTGCCTCTACTCCCTCCACACGGCCCTCGGATAAACACACTTGTATCATCTGTGTTCATTAAGCACGTTGACTTTTAGATGGAAAGAACTTCATTTAATGTGCTTTACATGGGAACACAGAAACTGCTTTGAAAATATCAGTTTCTTGATGTTTCCTTCAAAAACACCATGTTGGCTTTCCTAGGTGTCCCCCCTCCTTCTTGTCCCTATGTAAAACAACAAGTGTGAGCGTGGCTCACAGTCATGGCTAACACGGCATCCGCTCTGCCTGTGAGTGAGCCAGCGAACAGCATTCCTCCTTGGTTTCTGTGATTGTGTTCTTACTTGAATCTGTGCCCCGACTTCCCTTAATGATGGGCTGTGTCCTGGAAGTGTTGGGTAAAATAAACCCGCTCCTCCCCCAAGTTGCTTTTGGTCAGAGAGTTTTATCACAGCAGCCCATTCACACCAGGACCACTGTAGGCATCTGCTAGACGCTGCACGCGAAAGCCACCAATGATCCACAGTCTTACACTAGGATTAAGCCTTTGCCACATTGTCCGTTAACAGTAGCATCAGTATGTAGGTCTCTCGTTCTCTACTGTTGGAGACTCTGTACACAGCTTAACTTTCGATGGGGCAACTTCCCTGTCTCTATTTGGGAGTCACTTGGTCTGTGGCTTTGGCATTTGTGGGTAATGGTTGATCCTAGGGGTGAGTGGTCTCAGGCTAATCCAGGAGGGTGAGAGAAACCTAGCCTGGCTGTAGCTGAGGTCTCTCCTGAGCCCAGCTTGTGAGTTCTGGAGCATGACTGACAGCAGTGTTACCGCAGGGGGAGCAGCAGGGCCCTGCTGTGTTTCCCTAAGATAGTCATGCTTGACTGAGGACCTCCAGCTAGGAGGAGGGAAGCCACCCTAGGCATCTAGAGGGAGATGGTTGATGATGGCTAGGAGTGACTCTTCAGGGGACAGGACAATTTTAGTCACTGGCAGAGAAATCCAAATAGCTTAGTTTAGAGCACCCAGTACTGGACTTGCCTAGGTGTCACTCACAGTGGGCTGCTCCTCAAACACCAGTTAGCAATCAAGCAAATGACCCACAGACATGCCTACAGGCCAATCTGATGGATGCAATTCTTTAACCCAAAATCCTTCATCCCAGGTGTGGGTGTTAAGTTGACAACTGAAATTAGACGTTGTGTGGTAACTCCTTACTTTTGCATTTGGTTCTCTACTTTGCAGCGAGGCTGGTCCATTAAGACAGAATGTTCAGTACCACTGAATTGTATAATCTTACTAGGTTTCCATAATATTTACCCTCAAATTTTCTCCTAGGTTTATCTTGTGCGTATGTATGCATGTACATATACTTTGATGCACACACACACACAACATGACACATGACACAGTAACCCTGGTGTGCATGATTTAAGTCACTCTGGGGCATCACCTGTAAACACACGAGAGGAATATTGTAAGACCATGAGTGAGCACCTGAAATGTTACAGACCCTTAAACTGGGTTATAATAGCTGCACAGAGTACAGAATTGGGAGCGTCTCTGTCTACACGAGTCCACCTATGGCTTCACTTCGTTTCATCAGCCAGTCATGTGTACCTTTTGCTTGTTTTTAAATTTTTGTTTAATTTTTAATTATGTCTATGCATATCTCTGTGTAGGTATGTGCATATGAGTGTAGTGACTGAGGTGGCTCAGTCTAAGAGAGTGGTAGATCTCCTGCAGGGACAGGGGATTGTGAGGCACTGGACATAGGTGTTGGGAACTGAACTCAGGACCTTTGGAAGAGAAGCAAGTGCTCTTAACGGCTGAGCCGACTCTCCAGCACCTGCTCTTCATGTTTTTGTGGAAGATACTCTGTGGGGAAGAAATCTCTCGGGCGGGGGTCGGGGGGAGGGAGTCCGGCATCAGGGCTTCCCGCGCCGCCAGTGGAGGATCCCACATTCACGCAGCTGTCGGTGGGTGGGCCGGCGGTTGCATCGGCAAGGTTCCAGGGTTCCAAAAGCTGGGAATCAGGCGGAGAGACCATGGACACGTGGAGTCCGGTTTTCCAAAGCTTTTATTGTTCATGGCATGGTGAATGGACGCAACTGGTAGGCGATTCCCCTACCAAAAGCCAGGGGAGACCAGTCTTATAGGGAAGGGAGAAAGGGGAGGGAATAATTTAATTAGCTACGCCCCTGGCCTTTTGATAATTCATTAATATTTAAATCTCTGGAGGTAGAGACTTGTTAATCACACCCTCTACCTGTCCTACGTGACTGAAGGTAACAGGTTAAATGGAGTTACCTCGTCCAAGGCCCAACAATACTCCAGCTGTCTAAGGAGTAAAGTTTACCATGGCGTCCTTTAAACATGCAGACCTTATTGGTGAGATAAAAAACATTTGCAAGCGAGTTGCATCCTTGGGTATTTTCAGCATGTACATATAAGAGAAGGCTTGGAAGTCAACACCTGTGGCCTTGACCTGCTTGGCTTGCCTGGTTTTAGGCAAAGGTGATCAAAGCTGGAGTAATCCTGATCATCCCCCAATACCTTCAGTGAGTGGTTTCTGTATCAGAGCTATTGGTCAGGTTGGGGGTCTCAGAGCCCTCGGCCCTGGATCCCCTCACAGTACTGCAGGTCATCGGTCGGCTGAGGCCACCACTCAGGTTCATCATGAGATGTGAGGCTTAACAGTGTCAAGACAGGAAAGACTGAGGAGCAGCTGGCAAGGAAGACCATCAGGGCGGCCCTTCCCCTTGGTACGAGGGTCTCACCATACATGAAACAGTCACTGCCACCATTGCCAGGAGATACATGTAAGCAATTATAAGCTCGTTGTAATAATTGTTCCTCGATAGAAAACAAAGCCAAATAAGCGGTGTTAGGGGAATTTTGCTAGTGAAATTTGAAAAAGAAATTGGTGGTTTATGGTACACAGGACAAATCACCGCAGGTTTAGCACACACCTTAAGGTTGCACTAAGTCATCGTCATGCACCTCTGAGCACCGAGGTCTAGCTGTAAGTCCTGGGATGGGGGAAGCCTGGAGAAGAATCCAATTATTGAAGGTTTGGGAGAATTTGCTACCTAGAGGTCAGAAGGGAGTGGATTGATTGATTAATTGATTTCTATTGGTTGTCTTTGGCTGGGCACTGCCTCCGGCTTTCAACCATGGCATCTTCTTTCTTATGTTTTCTAAGGATTCCATTATTGCTCTAGGTATGTGATTTGGATTTTGTCTTTGATATTGGGCTTCTTCTCAAGGGGATGCCGATAGGCACGCATGTGTGAGCGCTCCCGCTGGGCTGGGAGCCTCGCTCTCCCTCCTGGATGGACTTGCCTAGGCTTTCACTTGTTTTTCTTTTATACAGCTGTGGTTTGGTATCTCACAAAAAGTGTCTTCCATCTCTTGAATTGAGCTCAGTCTTTCTGTATGAGGCAGAGAGATCTCAAGAATGTCAGGTCCCACCAAAGGGGCAACATATACCAGCTGATACGAGGCCTCCAACATATGTACAGCACAGGACTGCCGGGTCTGTGTTCAATCAGAGATGATGAACCTAGCCCTCAGAAGACTGGAGGCCCCAGGGCATTTAGAGGTCAGGCAGGGTGGGGGGGGTGAAGGGGGAATAGCCTCGTGGAGACAGGGTTGGAGGTATGGGATGTGGAACAGTCAGAGGGTAGACCGGCAGGGGGAATAAAATTGGGAGTGTAAATAAATAAACAAACAAAATAAATAAAATAAACAAACAAACCCAAAAAACAAAACAAACAAAAGAATGTCAGGTCCCTTAAGTCCCTAGTTCCGAGGTTTCTCATTTGCTTGTAATCTTTTTTTTATTGTGGTTTGGTTGTTTTTATTGTTTTCTTTTGTTTTGCTTGTATTTCATAGTGCCTTGCCTTCAGCAGGGTCAGGAGAATACCCAGTGGAAGCCTTTAGCATTCTTTAGTCTTAGTGCTCTGGGCTGGACTTGGACCTGAGCTCTCCTCAGTACCTCTCCCCCAACAGCACCCACCCTCCCAACCCTGCTGGAGTCTGCTCTCCTTATCACCCCTCCACCACCTTTATGCTGGGGTCTGCTCCCCTCAGCATCCCCTCCCGGGCCTCCATGCTAGGGTCTGCTCACCCCAGAACCCTGCCCTCTCTGCCCATGTTGGGATCTGTTCTTCACTGTCTCTATGGCAGCCTTCACAGCAGCTGCTTCTGCTGGCCATCTTTCCTTTAAGCTCCGTCCTGATAAACAAATGTCTCCTCATGTTGTTGAAGATGGCTTTGTTTTTTGTGTCTCTTGTTTTCCAGTGTGAATTGAAAGTTTATAGGTTTTCTCTTACCTCTCGCATCTGAAAGCAGACATCACTCCCATCTTCACGGTATGGAGGGAACCTGATGTTGGGAGGGAATTGGTAATTTCAAAAAGTCCCTGACTGTCAGCTTGGAGCATTTTGTGTGTGTGTGGGGGGGTGGTGGTCAGGCTTTCTTGTGAGACCACCATTCTCAAGGCTGAAGTATCTATAAAGGCTCTGCATGTTCAGGAAGTTCACTGGGCAGGGAATCCAGTGGACCTGACTCTGGTAAAAGCCCTCTCTATGCTACAGCCTGTCACCTTCCATAACCAACTGCAATGAAGCCCAGTGAACTGCTGTGTGGAAATCAACCATACAAACACTCATTGCCTCTTTACTGTGTGCTAAGTGATGTCCTAACTGGGTGTGCA
Source organism: Arvicanthis niloticus (assembly GCF_011762505.2). Lineage (NCBI taxonomy): Eukaryota > Metazoa > Chordata > Mammalia > Rodentia > Muridae > Arvicanthis > Arvicanthis niloticus. The sequence goes on from NC_047671.1 coordinate 7,657,621, forward strand.
GACTGCCACTTCGGTGTTCCTACAGTGGGGAACAGAGTCGCCCTGCAGTGACAACTCTGGTTCTGATGAAAGCATCCTATCTTGGTTTTCTGACACCCTAGATCCAGAATCCAGGGCTTCTCACCCTTCTCCATGCTGCCAAGGAATCTTCTCTAAGAATAAAAGCCAACCCCAAGGTGAGTACAAGCATTCAGTGTCCTCACTGACAGAAACGCTTCTCACTCCTCGGGAAACAGCTCCAAAGTTGAAAGCTGCTTCTGAGCTGCAGCTCCTTGACTTCCTGTGAGGCTGGAGGTCACCTTCACCTTGCATACGTGGTACCAGGCCTGTGCTGGACCCTAGCCAGTGAGTGGCCCATGTTGCAACTCTAGAGAAGGAGACAATGGGACATATTTCCTGTTTCTAGTGGTCCTGGTGGATGAGCAAGGTGGTTAGAGGGTCAGGGACTGTGGCATATGTCCATTTACCCATGGTGTCAGCAGCCCAGTGACAAGCCAAGGCATGGTTGTGTAGTAGGAGGGATGGTGGAGGAGTAGAAATGCCTGTCCTAAGAAAACTGACAGATGGCTTTTCAGACTGCTTCCACACTTGTGCCTCGGAGAGAGATGGGCGCTAGTGTAAATCTCGTCTGAGTTCCACAGACATCGGCTCCGGAACCATTGGCTCCTTACTGTAGCTGAGTAACAACTGTGGGGTGTGAGCACTCTCAGCCAATGACTCTCAGAGGATAATGATCTTTGGACATGCTTGAGTTTCAGATTTTGACCACACTGCAATAAAATGAATTAATCATTCATACCAGACCCACTAGAAACACTGTTTGTATTCTTGTCCCCCTTACCTCAATGAACCGAGCTAGTAATCACCATCAACGGTTGCTAGTGGGACATTTTAAAAATTGCTATGTGCGATGACTTTATCAGGAGCTGTGATTTCTGCTCAGAAGAGATCCACTTAACATTAAATTTTATGAGTATATGCAATTATATGCCTGAGAAAGATACAAAGCACTGTTACAAATGAAGCATAATGCAGAATCCAGGAGCATTAAAATTATCCTAGCTGCTGCCTGGCGTTCAGGAGCCCCAGATCTTATTAGCACCAAAGTGTCGCTGGAGAGGCAGACAAGCTCATCCGGCTCCTGTGAAAACTCATTGTCAAGGGCGGCTTCACAGCAGAATACTTACAGTCTGAAGACGGAAGAACAGTGGGTTCCAATTCGCGGCTTACTTTTACAATATTTCTTCATGGAAGAGTAATGATTTACTTTATAAGTCATAATCTCTCCAAGGCTTTCAATAATCTCTCTGATGAAAAAAAAATGGACTTTAGTAATTTACAAAATGTAGAGAAATTGCGACCGAATAGTGTAATTTCCCCAATTTTCTCCAGTGGTGTGGAGTTAACACTATTTTGAAAAAAATAGCCGCTTTAAACCTTTTTAATTAAAATCACCAAAGATTTAGACAAAGAAATCTGACTTAAGCCTGGGATTTTGTGAGTTGCACAGTTAATTCTCTGCTCTCATGGACTATTGTGAGTTCTCTTGCACTGTGGAACAGATAAGGAATATGAGCGGTCTCTCTCCACATAAGAACCAGTATTAGTGTCTTTTCTTGTCTCTGTGACAGAACACCCAACAAAAACAGTTTTAAAAAGAGGGTTCACTTCTGGAGAGTCCAAACCAGCATGGAGAGGATGCCGTAGTGGCAGGAGCTATCAGTCACCGGCCACATTGCATCCACAGGAAGCAGAGAGTCTTGAATGCTGATGCTTGGATAGCTTGCCTTTGCTCATGTACCCCAGTCTGCCACCCCATGGAATGATGTCAGTGGTTTAGAAGGGGTCTTCCAACTTCTCATCTACACAGCCCCTCACAGGGATGACTAGAGATTTACCTTCATAGTGATTCTAGATCCTGTCAAGTTGGAAGTCAGTACTAGGCATCATGGGACGGTAAACCACACATGAAGTATGTATGCATCTGTGTTTCAGATCATAGCACAAAAGCACAGGTGGATTTCTGTTTGTAAAGAGAATTGTAAGAGGAAAGCTGCCCATGGGGCACATGCACACAGAACATGCAGAATGGACAAATGGTTAAAGCTTCATGAGTTTGGATTCAACTCAAAAGCCACCTGGGGAGGCGCTACCGCCTGCTTCCCCACTGAGCTGGCCACCTCTTCACTCCTGTGCTGCCAGTAGGTATTCGTTTAATGCTTCTCCACTAGGAAGGCAGTGAACTGCATGTACAACAAAGAAAAAGAAAGGAAGAGAGGAAGAGAGGAAGAGAGGAAGAGAGGAAGAGAGGAAGAAAGGAAGAAAGGAAGAAAGAAAGAAAGAAAGAAAGAAAGAAAGAAAGAAAGAAAGAAAGAAAGAGAAAGAGAAAGAGAAAGAGAAAGAAAGAAAGACATAGTGCAGGTGGTTTCTATTAACAGGAGAGTGTAGTGAGCCGCCGCTGTTTCAGTGGCTACACATTTGCATTTCCAAGATGGCCCTGGCCGCGTGTATCTGCGCAGTTGCTAGGCAGATAGGCATGCCAAGTCACTGCCAATCCCGAGGCATATTGGGTGGTGAGAGAACAGCCAATCAGAAGTGAATACGTCACTCTAGACTGTACTTAAGCGGGACCCCTTCCTCAGCTCTCCCCTTCCGCGCCTCTCCGCGTTTCCCACGTGTGTGAGAAAGATTAAAAAGCCTCGTTTTGCAGTAACTACCTGATCTCTGCGTTTCGTGATTTCTCCACGAATGCAAGGCTCGCAGGGGGGCGCGTTAGAGGAGAGGACAGTCAGCAAGCAAGCCAAGGGCTGCCAGTGGAAGGCTCAAAACACTGAGGTGATGCCACTTGGCCATATTCAACTTTTCTGGGCCCCCACAGCTCTTGAGAGAACCATCATTTTCTGGAGGGAAGAGGAAATAAGAGGCACAGTAGCTGAACTATTGTTTCCAGCAATTTCTGAAATGGTCTGAAGGATGCCTCTGCCATTTTGCACTATATATGTATGCAAATCAACCTTCTGAGCACTGGTGATTGTAAACTTGAAGTAGTGATTGACTCTGGAGGATGTTGACGATGCCCAGCTTTGTATAGAACCAAATACTCATCCAAGACTTAATGCACATATTCATTTATTATTTTGTGAATTTATGAGTGGGTTGGGAGTGCGTGTGCCACACCCATAAGGATGTAGGTCAATGGATGACTTTTGGGATTTAGTTCTCTTTGTCTACCATGGGGTTCCATGTTGAACTTGGGTTGTCTGGCTTGGCTACAAGCTCCTTTACCCTCTGAGCCATTTTACTGTCCCAAGATAAAATTCTTCGTGTAAAATCAGATAAACCCTTCTTATTAACATGGTAATTCACTACAGTTTTTAAAAGTGATAAAATTATCTTTTGGGATGGTCTTAAAATGTTTCTATATGAAAATAATCTAGATGAAGTCACCAAATAATACTAGGGAAGCCAATGCCCCAATTAGACATCTTTTACCTCCAAGTAAAACAACCAGTGCCAGGAATGGGTTATATCTTATTGATCTTTGACCAAAGGGGCCCCTATGGAAACTCTCTCAATATCACAGGCTATTGCTATAGCTACTGATTACTTTCTACAACTGGTGGTAAAGACAACACTTAGACACCTCACTGAGCACAGAAGAATGTCACCAGAAGAGAAAGGAAGGTCGTCATCAACCCAGATACAAATCCTGCAACCTACAACGGTGGCCAGCCTGCATGATGTACTGTTGTAATAGTGGCATAATGATATGAAAGCAACCAACCACCTTCTGATTGGATTTGAGACCTTCGCCAAGAGATGTAGCCCATATCTGATACGCCTAAAATGACCAAGAACCTGAGACTAGATAGAACATGGGCCTGGGGGAAAACTCTGCCAAATGAGCAAGCCACACCATAACTTCTAAGGATATTCTGCTACATCCATAGAACAGTGCCTCACTCGGCCATCAGAGAAGCTTTGTGCACTAGATGGAGACTCATACAAAGACCCATAACCGGACAGTGTCCAGAGGGTGAGAGACTTTGGCGGTCTCAGTCCTGAATACATATATGCTTCTGCAGTCTTCCTATGGGTTTTTCAAATGGCTTTTAGTGTTAGTTGCTCCTCCCAATATTCCCTCCTTTACTTTCCTCTCCCATAACCTCCCCCTTTTAACCCTATTCTACCTTCCCCTCTGTCTCTCCATGAAACGCTGTACTAATTTTCCCTTTATTGGGAAATCCTCTGCTCCCTCACCTCTTCAGTCCCATTCTAGGCATCTATTGGTGTCTGGGTTGCCGAGTTACCTCACTTTGGATTTTTTTTCCAGCTCCATCCATTTCCCTGTGAATTTTATCATTCCATTTTTCTTGCACATCAACAATATTCTGTAGTGTAAATGGACCATATTTTCATCATCCATTCATCAGCTAATAGACATCTGGGCTATTTCCACTTGCTGGCTATTTTAAAGAAAGATGCAATAAACGTGAGTGAACAAGTGCCTCTGCAGTAAGCTGTAGAGACCTTTGGGTGTATGCCCGAGTGTGGTAGAGCTGAATCTGGACATAGCTCTAGTCCCACATCCCCCCAAACCACCACACTGACTTCCAGAGTGGCTGTACAAGTTTGCAATCAACAAACGCAATCGATAAATATTCTCCTTTCCCCATATTCTTGCCAACAGGTGCTTTCCTTTTCTTATTGATTCCCTTCATCAATGTGTGTGGTGGTTTGAATAGGTTTGGTTCTCCATAGATTCTTGTGTTTGAATGTTTGGCCCATAGTAAGTGGCACTATTAGTGGCTTATTGGGGTAGGTGTGTCCTTGTTGGAGTAGGTGTGGCACTGTGGGGGTGGGCTTTGAGGTCTTCTGTGCTTAAGCTCTGCCAGTGTGGAATCAGAGTGTCCTTTTGGATGCCTCCATATCAAGATGTAAACTTCTCAACTCCTTTCCCAGCACCATGTCTGCCCTCAGGCTGCCATGCTTCCTACCATGATGATAACAATGGACTGAACCTCTAAAACTGTAAGCCAGCCCCAAATTAAATGTTTTATTTTATAAAAGTTGCCTTGTTCATGGCTGTCACTTTACATCAATAAAACCCTAACTAAGACAGTGTGTCTGTTGTTATGCAAATACCATGAGGTTTTTTTGTTGTTACAATTGTGTAGTACAACCTCCAGAAGTTCTTTTATTATTCAGAATTGTTTTATTGGTTTTTTTTTAATAGTATAGACTAGAGTTTATTCAGGACATGGAGAGGGGAGTTAAGAGGGTAGTAGATGCAGAGAGAGGGAGAGAGTAGAGAAGTAGAGGCCGGTCATGAGCATGTGGAGAGAGGGGGAAGGGAAGGGTGAAGGGGCGAGGAGACAGAGAGAGCAAGAGAGCAAGAGAGCTGTTTTATTGTTTTAACTATCGTGTGTGTGTGTGTGTGTGTGTGTGTGTGTGTGTACATAAAGCTGGATTCTTTTTTATTTCTGTAAATTATTTTTGATTTTCTGTTTGAATTTTGATGGAGATTGCATTGAATCTGTCCATTGCTTTTGTTAGTATGGGCATTTCTAAAGTATTAATTCTAGTGATCCATGAGCATGGGAAATCTTTCCATCTTCCAGTGTCTTCTTCAACTTCTTTCTTCAGTGTCTTAAAGATATTATTATATACATCTTTGACTTGCTTAATTAGAGTTACTCCAAGACATTTTATATTATTTGAGGCTATTGAAAAAGGTATTGTTTCTCTGACTTCTTTCTCAGTTTGTAATTTGTAGAGAGGAAAGTTGGTGATTTTGTGAGTTAATTTGCACTCAGCCACTTTGCTGAAAGTGTTCTATCAGCTGTTGAATTCCCTGGTGTAATTTTTAGGGTCACTTGTATATACTATCACATCATATTCAGATAAAACTATTTTGACTTCTCCTTTTTCAATTTGTATTTTCTTGATCTCTCCTTTACTTGTTTGGTGTTTGTATGTTAATTTTATATCCAACTATTTTGCTGAAAGTGTTTATCATCTGTAGAAGTTTCCTGGTGGGGGTTTTATGATCTTTTATGTGTGAAATCATACCATCACCAAATGAAGATACTTTGACTTCTTTCTTCCTTATTTGTACCACCTTGATCTCCTTCTGTCTTATTGCTCTAGCTAAGTCTTCAACTACTATATCAAATAGATATGGAAAGAATGAATATCCTTGTTGTGTTCCTGATTTTTATGGAAATTCTCTGAGTTTTTCTCTGTTTAGGTTGATATTGGTAGTGCCATGGACCCAGGTAAACTGCCTTTATTATGGTGATGCATGTCTCTTGTATCCCTACTCTCTCCAGAACATTTATTATGAAGGAATGCTGGCTTTTGTCAAAACTATTTTCTACATTTAATGAGATGATCACGTGATTTATGTATTTCATTTTGTTTATATGGTGGAATATGTTTGCTGATTTATACATGTTGTAATATTCTTGAATCTATGAGATAAAGCCAACTTGATCATGGTGGATAATCTTTTTGATATGTTCTGTGATTCGATTTGCAAATATTTTGTTGAAAAATTTTGCATCTATATTTATAAGGGATATTGGTCTATATTTTTCTTTATTGTTGTTGGGTATTTGTATAGTGTTGGTATCAGAATGATAGTGCTTTTATAAAATAAATTAGATGTTCTATCTGTTTATGTTTTGTGGAAGAATTTGAGGAGTATTGGCAATAAAGTAAATTAGATGTTCTATCTGTTTATGTTTTGTGGAAGAATTTGAGGAGTATTGGCGAAAATTCTTTGAAAGTCTGGTAGAATTTTGTTCTGAATTCATCTGGCCATGGGCTTTTTGTTGTTGTTGTTGTAAGACTTACTTACTACTTCTATTTCAGTGAGAGTTATCCATCTGTTTGATTATTTATTTCATCTTGATTTAAATTTGGCAGGCTGTAGATGTTAAAAATTCATCCTTTTTTTTTCAGTTTTCCAGTTTGGTGGAGTATAAATTTTTAAATTATGTTCTATGTTTCTCTGGCTTTCCTTGGTGTCTTTTGCGATGATGTCCTCTTTTCTGTCTCTGCTTTTATTAATTTGGATCCTCTCTGCCTCGTCTTTGAACTTTTCTTTCTCAACATTTCCTTTTAGGGATAGAATGAAATTTCTTTTCTATACCACATCTTGGTGTGTTGCGGGAAATATTTTTTTTAAAAACAAAACAAAACAAAACAAAACAAACAAACAAACAAACAAAAAACGGACTGACAACTGCTACTGTGCTACTGCTGCCAACTCTGCCCCAGAGTGGTCCCGCCTGCCTCCTCTGTCTCTAGCTAGCTCCTGCTGCGACCAGTGAAAGTATTCCCAGTTCTGGTTCTGGTCTGGAGCCCCTAGTTCCTCCTCAGCCATAATCCCCCTCATTCCAGTAACCCTCTAGCGGGGTGTTCTCATCTCGGCAGACTCTATAGCCAGGGGCTCCCTGAGACGTCTCCACCCCACTCACTAATTTCCCTTAGCGTGATCACTGACATTTAATGATTGCCCACCTTGCGGTTAGAAATGACAATACCCAGTAACCCGGTAAAATCAAAACTCTTGAAGCTTATAATTAACCAGTCAGATTTATATATATTGTTAAATTCTCAATTCACAAGATGCCCACACAGATTAGACAAGTTATTCCAATTATTCGATCCTTTATGATGTCATATCTACCTGTGGCTACTTAAAGCCGCGCTGGTTATGAATCATTCTATCCGTCTGCCTCCATCTTGTCACTTCTGCCCTCTCACCTGAGACTCTCTCTCTCTCTCTCTCTCTCTCTCTCTCTCTCTCTCTCTCTCTCTCTCTCTTAGCTCCGCCTCCCTTTTCCATGTCCAATCACAGGCCTCCTGTTGCACTAATAATCTAATGTAATTGGACAGGGAGAATCCTGCCACATTGGTAAGGCAATAGATAGGCAGTTTTTCATTTTGTCTCATGCAACCATTCTAAATAAGTGTGATTATCACTGTAATAACCTGCATGTCCCTGGGTCATGGGAGGGGAGGGGAGGGGAGGAGAAGAAGACTCAGTTGAACCTCTTCCTTCTCCCTGTGTTGTGCTGTCTGCCTGCCACCTCGGCTTTTTCATCCTGGAGATTTCATCAGCCCTATCCATCCCTTTTCTCTGTTCCATCTCACAAAGTTTGGGTGAGAAAAGGAGACAGGCAGCCAGTGGTCCAGTCTGGCATTGATGTACTGGATTTTGTGAGCATTTTTGCTCTCTCCAGGTAACTTGCCCCGGATTTCCCATTTGCAGTCTCAGCTGCTAGTTGTTCTTTTGTATTGGACAGATTTTAATCAGAAAATCATTCTCTAAGATTTGTTTATTGAGCATCTACTATATAGATGCAGAAGAGTAAATAATATGAGAAAGATATTCTGGTTTCAAAGTCAAATCTGCCCTCTCTTTCTCCCAAGGCAATGTCTTCCTATGTGGTTCCTGGCTGACCTAAAACTCTCAGTTCTACCAAGCCTCCCGAGTACTAGGATCCCTGTACTAACATACAGAGCCAGAGCAAGTTTTCCTAAAGGGATCTGGAAACCCCAAACCATGCTGTAATTAGCCATGGAAAGGTGTGGATTTTGTCCAGGGAAACTGGACTTTTGTTTATCATGGCTCAGCTATGGCATATTATTACCAACTCCTGTGTTTGATTCACTTTAAAGAGAAGTCTAGAGGCTTCCCCTGCTTCCTTCTTACTGTTTGCAAATTAAGTTCCAGGTGTTCACTTAATGGATAATTATGTAATGCTAAAGAACACCTCTTTTAGCATCCAATTAAAGCTGTTTGTACCACATTGAAAAAGGACCCATCATCAAGATGAATGCCTTTCATTTGGTCTGGATTATAGCTTTGTATTAAAACAGGTACAACTGATTTAAACAGGAAAATCAAACTCAAACTTTAAGGTTAGAGGAGTAGTGAGTCACTTCCCTGCAGACTGAACGTCTCCTCACTGAGTCACGCAGAGTGAGGAGTTAGGCTAGCTTGAAGCAAGGCATATATATGGTGCCCTGTTCCTCATTCTTGGTCAACATGAGTGGGCTCTGAGTTACCAGGAACTTACTGCCTCTCTTACTAGATATTGGATTGCTTTACTTTCCAAGTCAAGGATTAGAAATGAGGAAGGATTGACCAACAAGAATGAAGGAGATGCCACGTGAGCAGAGAGGTAAGCAGTCACCATGCTGCGTGCAGTGCGCCCTCATCCTTTCCGAAAGGCAGCTTTTAAACCATCCTTCTGAAAACATAAATTTAAAAAATAATGCATTCTCATTCTGACATCTTAGTATCAAAGGCCTCATAAGGCTCACACTCAACACTTCTTGTCCAAGTCTTCTAGCCCCCAAAGCATAACTGCCCTGTGATAAATTGTCTGCCATGTCCAGGGTAGGCATTAATTCATATCTGTCAATGAAATAATTGAACAAAAGGAGATAGGGGTCAAAACGTCTACAACAGAACATTGAAGAATGAGATGAGGATAATTTAAAAGATGATATTGCTTTGAAATGTATAGTCTTGTAATTTATCAACATAACAAAAGATAAGCACATGCTTTTGGTGACAACAACAAACTCCCATAATATCAGAAGACATGTTTTCTGGATTTCATGTATTTCTCATTTTTTCAGTCAGGCCCTTTGGAATCACTTTTGATAGGCAAAGCCACATGGAGAGGATGTGGGATGATCATTTCAGGTGCTCGGTTTGTCAGCCACAATGCTGTAAAGCACCGATGCATAATCGATGTGTGGAGGACTGACCTATAAGCTGAGACCTGACTCAGCTTATAGGTCAGGCTTGCCCTGTAGGATCAACTCACAGCTGTGTGGCTTCCATCTGGCTCTCAACTGCTTGGTAATGCTAATGAGTCTGAGCCTGCAGCAACACTGAAATAGAACAGTGACTTTGTGGTAAGCCTCCCCATCCTATTAGAAACCATCACACTCCTTGCTTGATGCTGCCTTTGGGTGTACCCTTCACTTCCTTTGTACTGGAAAGGATTTCTTGGCTATATTATGGCACAAGACCTTGAAAATGAATCACTGGGTAAGTCTCCCTGTTGACCATTCCCCAGTCTTGAGAGTGTGTTGAGAGTAATTACCCTTTCAACTCAAATAGCCACCTAGGAAGAGAAGGAAGGAGTGGTGCTTGTAAGTGGTAAAACAGATGTGCTAAGTATTTCCATGTTCTGACATAACAAATACTGTGTGGAGTGCAGCCAAAACCATGTGGTTTCCTGGCTGTCTTTAATGTGTCTAAGTGACAATAATTAGCACAGTCCCAAGTGTCACTGAATAGATGAAACTAGTGGAAGATTGATGAGGCGCTGCACAGGCTCTGTTTTGGGTCTCCCATTCTTCCAAACCCACAGCTCTGTTCTTTGGGCTTTGTCTTGTTTGCTTCATGGGAAGGTTAACGCTTCATGTGAGGACTCAAGAAACATGAGGCTGTAGCAAGGCTGGGACCTGCATTTCTAGTCAGGGCTTCAAGTCAATAACCGCAGCTATGCCAGAGTGGACGACAGCTGGCTGAGATGGGACTGAACTATGCTAGAACAATGACCACAGTGGAGGATGAGTTGTGAGCACAGAAGAGATTGATGCTCTTCACTTTGGCTTCATTTTTTTCAGTATTACCCCAGAAAACAAGCCCTACTAGTTCTGCAAAATCTCCCTTGAGCTTCTGGTAAAGGGCCAAATTGTAAATGCTCTGATGTTTCTGGATTATTTAATTGCTACAAACTACCTACTCATGCCTGTCAAGAATAAAAGCACCCAGCGCCTCATTTATGAGTGATTGACAGGGCCGTCTTCTAACAAACTTCATTTACAGAGTAAGTGATGAGCTAGGCTGAGCTGAGCTGATAGTCTGTGGATTTTCAACCCATCTGTTGTCTTTCAGACAGTTCAAAGACTCTAATGAGCAGTGGTGAGGTGGGTGGGAGGGGTTGTGGAAAATGATGCCAGCCCATCATCACCAATAGGCTTTTCTTCAGCCCCGAGCTGCTATCCATTTTAAGTCAAGGAAACTTCTATTGAAGTTGTTGGACCTCGTCCCTCATTTGAGAAGGGCTTTCTATGTTTCAAGCATATTGCACTTTAAAGGTTGAAGCTTGAGCTTGCTGTAGTGAAGACTGAAGTCTTGAGCCCTGCGATAAGTTTTCAGTTAGTAGCCATCACACATTCAACAGAACTTCTCCGTTAAGCGAGAATTTAAAATTTGTCATTATGAAAATGTTCTGAGAGTCTGACACGCATACACATATAAACACATATACATAGGCACGTACACAGATACATATACATACATACACATCATACACAGACACACACACATACACAGAAAATAAATGTCAAAATACTTAACTTGCAAAAGCATATATGAACAGTGCGTGTTCTCAACATAGCACATGATCATTGACGTCTGTGCTGATCCCCTTTCTCTTCATGCCCTCACACATGTAACTCCACCTTCCTACACTCTTCCTTCCCTCTCCTCATTTTTTATGCAGCTTATATTATAGAAATTCTAAATGTTTCAAACATGTGGAGCTTTTATTGTAGAAGTTCTTGAAATGTTTCTAAAAAGATAAAGAGATAAAGAGAGTGTGTTCTGTGGGTGTGTGGAGAGGCATGGGGAAGGGGATGTCTCAGCGGGCTCATGTAGAGGCATCTCTTCCCATGAGGGACCAGCCACACACCGGTATAGTATAGAATAGAGTTTATTGAGGGCATGGGGAGAGGATCCAGGAGGGTAGTAGAGGCAGAGAAAGAGAGAGAGAGAGAGAGAGAGAGAGAGAGAGAGAGAGAGAGAGAGAGAGAGAGAGACAGAGAAGCAGAGGAGTAGAGAAGTAGAGGCCGGCCATGACCACGTGGAGAGAGAGGAAGAGGGGAGAGAGGGGACAGAGAGGCAAGAGAATAAGAGTAAGAGATTAAGAGAGAGAGGAGGGGGCAAGCAGCCCCTTTTATAGTGGACCAGGCCTACCTGGCGGTTGCCAGGTAACTGTGGGGAGGAATATACTTGGCTGTTGCCAGGTAACTGTGGAGGTGGAGTTTAGACAGAATACTAACAGTTCTGAATCTTCATCCCTAGATATTTCCACATGACTGTCCTTCAAACTAAACTGCTCTCCCACGAGACCACACTATACTTCCCATCGATTGGCATATAGAAAATTGATTCTCACTTTAGTCCCCATTTTCTTAATGTCTCTTTACGCTCACACGTGAGTGTGCACAACTGCACGTGTTGGTATTTGTTTATGTATGCTATGTGAGAGGAGCAATTCCTCAGCCAGACTGTGCAGTGCAGTCACCTTCTGGTCTCTCCAGTCTCCTTCCATCTAGGCCTGCCAGGGTTTCATTCTTTGTGACTTGCTGTTTCAGTCAGTCCAAGCCCCTGCTATGGAGGATTAAAAGAAGACACTATGGACTATAGTCTAAAACAATTATGAGATAGAGGCAAGATTTCTACATATTTAAGTTATTAACAAATTTTTAAAGAATACAATCAACAATTTCCTAGCATTTTCCAGGCTTACAGTCATCTAAAGTTACTGAAACAAAGAGATGGGACCATGATGTGAAATTATCAAGAAACTTTGATCCATTTATGAGGTGACATCAAAGCCTTTTCTTTTACTGACTTTGAAATAGGAAGACAAAGATTTATTTTACACTTCAGTCAAATTCGCAAGGTGTTTTTGTTTCCCTTCTGCTGCAAATGACTCTCCTGCAGCAAAGGCAGCAAAAGCACACAATAGCTATCTGGTTCATTATCCTGCAGAACAGACTGACTTAGGACCAGAATTTACGCTTGAACTGAAAAAACAGAGAAAATATTATTATCTGCTTGTAGATTAAATTTCTGTCCATGAACCTTCATGAAATATTTCACTGATATTTTAAATTAATCTTTAAATATTTAATTGATATTTTGAATTAATCTTTGATATCAGAGAGGATGGAGATTCAGATGCATCGCAGAGCTCCAGCACAGCACTGTAGGGTGCTGGGTTTGATCTCCGTTGCTGCAAAAACATCTAAAATCAAAACCACGAGGATCGAAAGTAGCAGACCAAAAGAGAAACGCAGCAAAACAAAAAGCAAGGGACATCAAACACAGAACATGGCGAAATAATGACAAACAAGATATCAAAAAGATGAAAACTTAGGCCAAAAGGGAAGTTTGCAGTTGTTCCCTTTGTGGATGTCCAGAGTAACCCAGGGTTTCAGAAATGCAGAGACTTGTGAGGCAAAGGCTTCCATTGGCGATGCGTGTGAGCTATCAATTAGTCTAGTTTAATGATATGACTGTTTTTAGGAGAGGAGAGGGGACGAACTCTCCCAGTGATACTCTCCCAGCACTAGGGATGGAGCACAGAGGATGCTAGGCAAGTGCCAGCTACTGGGCTCCACCCACCGCTCAAGAGAACACTCATAGACAAGAATGCAAGTGGAGTCAGGAGCAGCCTGGGGCCTTAGCCTCCCACCTTGAGCACAGCTTTCTGGAACCATTGGGAGGACGTCCCTGGAGCTGGGGCACTGAAGTGGGTTTAAGAAAGGTCAGAATTCGGAACAGATCCATCCTTCTGGAAAGACAGCCTAAGGAGATTGGAGTTTGGTAACAGGGTATGACCCGTGACCATTTTACTGGTAATTGGATGTTATCTATGTGCTGTTTGTCAGTGTTCTGAATGGAAGATTAGGATTAATGATTAATCACCAGGGGGCCGGAGAGATGACTCAGCACTGTCTGCTCTTCGAAAGGAGCCAGTTCAATTCTGAACACCTGCATGGTAACTCATGGCTGTCTGTAACTCTAGTTCCAGGGAATCTGACACCCTCACATAGACATACATACAGGCAAAACAGAAATACACATAAAACCATAAAAATAGAATCATTAAAAACAAACAAAACCAAACAAAAAACGATTACTCGCCAGAGGAGAGATCTCCATAAAGATCCAGGGTGGTAGGGTCAGTTGACATTAGCAGGACTTATTTTAGGACCTATTTACTGCCATTCTTCTTGCCTATAGTGGATGTACCTGCTCCTACTTCTAAGGTGGGTCCTTACCAGGGCAGACCCAAGGAGCCCTGCATTAAGGATCCCATTGCACAAAAACTCAAGGTGCTCGACTTGTTATTGCAGCAAGAAGGAGACAAGCAGTTTAAAGGAAGAATGCTGCTGTCACTCACAGCTTCTGAAGTTACAGTCTCTGGCTGGCTGGCCACTGTCTGTTGCTCTGGAGAAACACACGGAAGGGATGGGAGATGAAAGCTGCTCTCCTCTTCACAGGCAGGAATCAGAGTGAGCAGAGACCAGAAGGTGCAAGGAAAATGCTCTAGGAAGCAGGCATCCGGCTACTTCCTCCACTCAGACTCCACTCTCCACAGTTCCTCCACCTCCCAATATTCCATTAAGATTTTGAATCCATTTGTTGGGTAATCCATCAAGAAAACACAAGGCTCATGAGTCAGTTACTTCTAAGAAGGCCGGCTCTGAGAAAGGCTGTGTCAGGGGGCAGAGCCACTGTGGGAACGAACACCTTATTTGCAAACTAACATTCTCCCTCTTGTTTTCATAAGCCTCTCATGTATCTCAAGTGCAGGATGTCTGCAGTCTACTCACAATGGCCTATAAAGACACCTGTTCCAACACCACTCAAAAGTTCAAAGTTTCTCCAAAGATTCAAAGCAAACTCTTAGCCTCGAGCCCCTGCAAAATCAATAACATGGAGTAAACATACTCGTTCCAAAGCACAGGAAGGAGATACAGAAAGGGGGAATGGGTCCAAACATAGACAAAATCACATCAAGCTGTATTAGTTAATGTTTACCCTGC